>NC_133136.1:94487667-94818059 GCF_048418815.1 Hemitrygon akajei | reverse complement strand
TTTTACCTTTCTATGCATATAAAACACTTAAGAAATGTATGTATTTCAATAATTAAACCACTGCATTACTTAGTAATAAATGTAGCTTTCATCGGGGCAGGGCCTTTCACACGCTCCATTATTCTCACTTTATCCTTTAAAATTATTCCGATCATTGACCGACTGTAGCCTAATGCTTTTCCAATGACCAATGGCGTTTCACCTCTTTCCGATTGCTTGATTATTTCCACTTCATTTTCAATCGCGATCATTTTCTGTCAGTGGAACAGAAATCTGCAGATTCAGCAGCAGCCGCAGGTCCTCTGCTGCCCCGGGTCCTAAAGTCCACCACTCTGAGACAGGTTAAATGGGACAAGTGCTGACTGGAAAAGGTGGGGGGTCAGGGTGAATCTTGCTAAGAAATATTTAAGCCAAATAGAAAGTTACACACTCAACACAGTGTTAACGACAACAACTTAAAATGGCAGACAGTGTTCTCCTCCCTCCGTTCGTAAGTACGAGTTGTTCAGAAGTCAGACGTTCGTAACTCGGAGACTGCCTGTACTTGGTAAGGATAGTTGCACTGAGCTCAAAGTGGTTGGTTATGTGATTTCTTGACCAGGACCCACTCGCCAGGAATCAAGGTGTGTCTTCCTTCCGATGGATCAATTCAAGCAGCAGAAACCTGTTTGGAAACAGAGTGAACAGCCTGGGTTAGTTTCACATCATAATCAACTAAACTACCTGTTTAGTCGACTGTACTTCCTTAGAAGGTTGGCGTCATTCAATGTCTGTAGTGAGATGCTGAAGATGTTCTATAGGTCAGTTGTGGAGAGCGCCCTCTTCTTTGTGGTTGCGTGTTGGGGAGGAAGCATTAAGAAGAGGGACGCCTCACGTCTTAATAAGCTGGTAAGGAAGGCGGGCTCTGTCGTGGGCAAAGTACTGGAGAGTTTAACATCGGTAGCTGAGCGAAGGGCGCTGAGTAGGCTACGGTCAATTATGGAAAACTCTGAACATCCTCTACATAGCACCATCCAGAGACAGAGAAGCAGTTTCAGCGACAGGTTACTATCGATGCAATGCTCTTCAGACAGGATGAAGAAGTCAATACTCCCCAATGCCATTAGGCTTTACAATTCAACCGCCAGGACTTAAGAACTTTTTAAAAGCTATTATTAATGCTTTTTGAGATAGTGATTTAGATGCATATCATATTTTTTACTGAGTTAAGTATTGTATGTAAGTAGTTTTGCTACAACAAGTGTATGGGACATTGGAAAAAAAGTTGAATTTCCCCATGGGGATGAATAAAGTATCTATCTATCTATCTATCTATCTATCTATATGTGTAGATCAGCCTTTCTGAGATCGAGAGCTCCTGTTAGTGACCTATGTTGTCGTGTTATCACTTCAAATGGACTCAGTTTTGTTCATTTGTTTGGGGTTGCTTTAGTGCTACATAAAACCTTAGGTAGAGCTGTAGGCCACAGTACTCCTTCCTTGTGATACGTGGTTAGCCATTGTTTGATGATGCCTTTCGTTCTTTCAACCTGTCCTGGTGACTCTGGATGATACGGGCAATGAAAAGACCATACAATGTTCATCAGTCGACAATTTTTGACAAACATTTCCAGTGAACTGTGTTCCTTGGTCAAAGTCAGTGGTGATACAGCAATCCCCACCCAGCAATATTGCCTTTAATCTGAGTTTTGGCAGCGTGTGGAAATAGCTTTTCTTGCTGGGGTGGCTTTCATCCATCTTGAAACTTTGTCTGCTATTTCAAGGACATCTGAATATCCTGAGCAAAGTAATGTAGTCTAGTTGCAGATGTAAAAAAAATGGACCATGGGGCAAGTGCACATAGTTGAAATACAGTGCCCATAAATTGTATACACCCTCCTTGAAAGTTTTCATGTTTTATTGTTTTACCATGTCCAAGATGGCGCTGCATACGGCGGCCCAGTTGCGAGTTCCGTACAGGTGTCCCCCGCTTTACGAAAGTTCATTTTATGCCACTTTGCTTTTACGAAAGACCTACATTAGTACCTGTTTTCGCTAACTGAAAGAAATCCGAAGAGGATTTTCGCTTTTAGGAAAAAAGGTGAAAAGCGAAAATGGTATTCAGCGTTTGTTTTGCAGTGAGCCATTACAGATGCAGTGTGCAACCCGAGCAGCAAGACTGGCCAAAAGCGAAAATAGCGTTCAGCATTTGTTTTGCTCTCAGCAAAGCAAACACTCAGCATCAAGCCACCATAGCTTTGAACTGCGTGAGATTTTCGCTACGATTGACAGTGCTGCAATGATTGCAGAAAAGTATGACTTTAATTTTGAAAGGGCATGCAGGTTTAGGGCAGATTTGCAGGATGGTTTGAGTGCTTACAAAGAACTGTATGATAGAAAAATGTGTGAACCTTCCAGTGTGCTTGCTGTCTTCCCGATTCTGGTAAGTGAAGCTCCACTGTACATACGTTATTTCTACTTTATATAGGCTGTGTATTTATCATATCATTCCTGCTTTTACTATATGTTAGTGTTATTTTAGGTTTTATGTTTATTTGGTATAATTTGTTAGGTTATTTTTTGGGTCTGGGAATGCTCAAAAATTTTTCCCATATAAATTAATGGTAATTGCTTCTTCATTTTATGCCATTTTGGCTTACAAACAGTTTCATAGGAGCGCTGTACTTTCAGATAGCAGAGCGAACCTGTAACAGCTTTACAGTATACTGCTAATTTCTGCAATTTCCTTTGCATTTCTTGTTCAAGAAACTGATAGTCACATCAGATATGGTCGACTGACTCTTCTAAACATTGGGAAGATGGTGTTTACCCACAGCCTTTTCTACACTGGGAACCCCTGCTTAAACAATCCATGGGAGGCTCATTTATTACACCGTCATTACCTTGGAAGCGGTGCCAGAGGTGAGAGAGAAGGGCCAACGTCCTGGTGAGGTTGAGACAGTGTGCTAATCGGCCACCACTCCTTGGCCTACGCCTGGCTAACATTCAGTCCCTGGGCAATAAGCTGTGCGAACTGAGATGCAGAATCTCCTATCAGTGGGAAACAAAAGAATAATGTTTTGTGCTTCGTAGAGACCTGGCTGACAGAGGAGATACTGGATCATGCCATCAAGCACTCTGGGTTCTCTTTTTTCTTGGCAGACAGGTCTAAAAACCTCTCTGGGAAGAGTAAAGGAGGAGGGGTATGCTTCATGGTCAATAATGCTTGGTGCAACCCCCAGAATATGCATTCCCTCAAATCCTTTTTTTCCTGGATTTGGAGTCTGCTGCCTAGGGAGTTCATGGCTGTTATTATCACAGCCCTGTATATTCTGCTGCAGGCTGATACTGACCTGGCTCTCAAATAACTGTACGAGACCATCAGTAACCTGGAGACTGTACAGCCAGAGGCTGCTTTCATCATCACTAGAGCCTTCAATCCAACTTCACAGACTAATATCTCTTGGGCCACTGCTTCTCTCCCTTCTGCAACACTTACAAAGCGCTTCTCCATCTGCCACCTGGGAAGTCTGATCACACCTCCATCCTGCTTCTGCCCGTGTACAGGCTTAAGCTGAAACAAATGATGGCCATAGTTAAAACCATTCACTGTTGGTCCGACCAGTTGGTCTCCATGCTACAGGACTGCTTTGATGATGTCAACTGGAATGTTTTTTGTGATGAGGGTGTCTTCAAGTTCACGAAATTGTTCACAAGCTTCATCCAAAAGACCATCGAGGATCAATAGTTCCATGCATGCTGCACTCACGGCACGAGATAGAGCCTTTGCCGACAGTAACCAACAGTAACTTAAGAAATGCAGCTACAATCTATGCAAAGACATCAAGGCAGCAAAATAACAATCCAGACACAACTCTCCACCAACAACACCTGCAGCTTATGGGAATGTCTGCAGACCATCATAGACTTCAAACTAAGTGCAGTGGTGCTGCCAAAATTGCTGCCTCTCTCCCAGATGAACTAAATCTTTTTTTGCTCAGTTTGATGTCGCCAAAACTGAGCTCCCGAGGAGAGGCAACGAAGCGACCTGTGCCTTGGTCATCTCTGTGGCTGAAGTATGCAGGTGTTTCCAACAAGTGGACAGCTGCAAGGCTGCAGGACCGGACAGCATGCAAAGAGATTTGTGGAGAGCTTACAGAGGGATTTAGGCCAGCTAGAAGAGTGGGCTGAATGATGGCAGATGGAGTTTAATGCTGATAAATGTGAGGTGCTACATTTTGGTAGGAATAATCCAAATAGGACATACATTGTAAATGGTAGGGCATTGAAGAATGCAGTAGAACAGAGTGATCTAGGAATAATGGTGCATAGTTCCCTGAAGGTGGAATCTCATGTGGATAGGGTGGTGAAGAAAACTTTTGGTATGCTGGCCTTTATAAATCAGAGCTTTGAGTATAGGAGTTGGGATGTAATGTTCAAATTGTACAAGGCATTGGTAAGGCCAAATTTGGAGTATTAAGTTACAGGAAAAGGCTGAACAGATTCTCCATCTTTGCAGCAGGTCGCATTTCTAGTGGCTCTTTCTCTTTGAATATATTTTATATCCCACTAACAGATCCCTTTTAGTTTTAATGACTTACTACTTCTACTGAAGGATTTTACGACTTAATTACAATGGCCGAAAAAAGTCGTTCTGGTATTGAATTAGGAAGCAGCAAGACTTTCCCTAAAATGGAGCAAACGGACCAAACCAAGAAAACGGAGGAACCTATTACACTAGCGGGAATATTTTCTTCAATACAAGACATGAAGTCGGAATTCGGATCGCTTAATATTAAAATTGATAAGCTGACCGGTTCAAACGGGAAGCTCGAAAAAGCTATTTCTACGATTCAAGACTTGCTGAAAAACTTGGATTCTCAACTTCAAACACTTCAGCAGACTACAACCCGAATCGAGAGCGAGCATGATTTATTCAAGCAAACTATTAAAGATCAAGGAATGAAGATATCTTTGATGCAAAAGAAAATCAATTAAATTACCTCGGAACTATCTAAAATGAAAAGAATGGTTGATTTAGATAGTAGAGGGCGTCGGAGGAATCTGCGTATTCTGGGACTGCCTGAAAATACTGAAGCTGGTGATCTGTTAAAATTCTTTTCAGATATGCTGTATTCACTTTTCAATGAGACCCTCGAAACTAGCCCCTTAATTGACAGAGCCCTCAGAATTCCATTCTTTCGCTGTTCAGCCGAATTACCTCCTCGAGCAGTTGTACTTTCTTTGCATTATTACACGACTAAAGAAGCTATTCTTCGAGAAGCCAGAAAGAAATGGAAATTACTCTTTAATTCAACACACATTCGTATAGTTGAAGATTATCCCCCCGAAATCTTTGCCGAAAGAAAGAAATATCGGGAAGTTATGAGTGAAATGTATAAATTAGATTTAAATCCCTCCCTTCGCTTTCCAACAAAGCTGATAATTTTTCCTGAAAAATCTCAACCATTGAGAATCTACTCTTCTCACGAGGGATGGGAGTATATTAAAAACTTTAAAGGTAAGCCTACTGAATAAAATATTAAAGTTACATCGATTATTCAACAGCCAATTTTGAAGTACCTGCTGTATGAGTTGTTTATGGAGCTTTTGAGTTAAGTACGTTATACCTTTTCACTCTCTGGTATGGGACGTGGTCGATTTAATTTTTTTTACCTTATTAATAATTAATACATATATAACTGTTTTGTAGGGAACCTTTATAGTATTGTACTTTAGTGGCCCGTGTAGGACCTGTTGTGTATTGTTACGTATCCCGTAACTGGATCACTTACCAGCAAAGATAGAGAGGTCCGCTGAAGTCTGATGGTACCATTTTTAAACGTTTTTATTTATAAAGGGGCACAAAAGTAAGGTTAATACAAACATTCAGATAACATACGTCATCAATACTCAATCTAAAGCGCAGGTATAGTAATAATCAATAAGAAATAAGCTCTATCGTTGTCTAGGGGTAATATATATATTGTCCGCTGTATATCTAAAAGTCTCTTGCGTTCACTGCAGTTCCACCAGCTGCCGTCTTTTGGGGGGGGGTCGCGGTGGTGCACTTTTGTTAGAGAGGGAGAGAGATAGAGCTTGAATGAAACAGTTACCTGGCGGGTTTTTTCCAACCTTTAGGAGTTCGATCAGTCGGAGTCTCATTGGGGGGTGGCCGTTCACTCGTGGCCTCTCCTGTAGCTAAAGCCGTTATTTCGTGGTGAGGTCGCCAATCCCAGGCAAGGAAAAGACGCACACGAACGTCCTCACCGGCTGTCGCTATTAAACGCTGTCACAGGATTTCTAGCGTGTCTTCTGGTGCGTCTGGGGGGGCCGTCTTTACAACCCCTCTTTTATCTGAGCTCACGGGGTCTCAGATGTCAATCAGGTTGGGATGATGCAATCTCTCTCCATCTCTCCACCCATGTTGCCCCAAGGGTATACACGTAGTACAGTTCGCAATTCACAAAGGTGTCTCCACGAGACAATGACCACAGTCGCCAGCTTTGCCTCGCTGTGAAACGAGGGACACCGCACGTATCTCTCTCTTCTCTTGGGTCATTGACCCCCCCCCCCCCTTCACTGGGGCTCTGGCGATTCTCACAAAGGAGGGGCTGGGATCATAACAGTATTAATCTTTTTATTTTTTTTATTTGTTTCAATACTTATAATTTTAGGTCTGTTATATACATATATTCATTTATTTTTATTTTTTGAGAGAAAGAATATTCTTTGTAACGTTATTTGCTCAGATTTATTCTTTCTTTTGAATATGTGTTTAAGCTACTTTAGCTGATTCTAAGATGGCCGTTGATTATGTTTTTATTAATGTTAGACACAACATTATAGTAGTTGAATTCTGTTTGTGCCTTTTATTATGGCTATTTTCCGTGGGATTTTTGCTTTTTTTTATATATGGAGCTGCAAGTTGGAGAACAGGGTCAAAGGTGATTAGTTAGCATGGGAGCAGCCTATTGGTTCCTTCCTTTCTATCTATTGGGCGGGGAGAGGGGGAGAGGTCTATTAGAGTAGGTTTTTTTCTTGATTGGGCAGTTCTTTTGATGGATTTCTCTTCCATAAATGTGTCACTTCTTCTGGTTGTACCCGTGCCTTTTGGTTTAATCTGTACTTGCGTAATATTTCTTTTATATAATATTAAACTCAATTTTAAACATGGATGTTAATAAAATTAATATAATATTGTAGCGGTGTGCTACACGCAGCGCTGAAATAACGACACGGAGTTGGTAAACTGCAGTTAAAAAAAGATTTTATTCGAACTTCACGGCCTCGCTTTAAAGCCTTCCTGATCCCACCCTCCCCGGGCGCGGATGCTGTAGGGGGCACGTATTCACAGTCCCGCGCTGGCTTTTCCCTTTGTTGGTGAAGCAGACCTGGCGCCCTTTTGGGACTGGCCTTTATGCCGGTGCGCTGGCTATTTGTGAGCCGGTTCGAGTGCGCTAGGAAATGGGTCGCCACATAACCCCCCCCCCCCCAGAACCGGCGATACACCCCCCAATGTCCACAGTCTGGGCTGGACCCTGTTTGGGAGGTCGGCCTCTGCGCCACGGTGCCGGAAACTCGACCGGTTGCGCCACGTCCACATGGGCCGGTTTGAGTCGGTCCACCGTGAAAACCTCCTCTCTCCCCCCAATGTGCAGCACGAACGTGGACCTGTTGTTCCTGATCACCGTAAACGGCCCCTCGTAGGGCCGCTGTAGCGGTGGCCAATGCCCGCCCCTTCGTACAAACACAAACTTACAGTTCTGCAGGTCTTTGGGTATGCAGGTCGGGTTCTGCCCATGCTGCGAAGTGGGTATGGGGGCCAGGTTGCCGAGCCTCTCGCGTAGTCTGCCCAGGACTGTTGCGGGTTCTTCCTCGTGCCCCCCTTGGGGCTGGTATGAACTCCCCGGGGACGACCAGGGGTGCGCCGTACACCAACTCAGCCGACGAGGTGTGCAGATCGTCTTTGGGCGCCGTGCGGATGCCGAGTAGGACCCAGGGAAGCTCGTCCACCCAGTTAGCTCCTCTCAGGTGGGCCATGAGAGCCGACTTTAGGTGACGGTGGAAACGCTCTACCAGGCCGTTCGACTGTGGGTGGTAGGCAGTTGTGTGGTGCAGCTGTGTCCCCAAAAGGCTGGCCATAGCTGACCACAGGCTGGAGGTGAACTGGGCGCCTTTGTCGGAGGTAATGTGGGCCGGTACACCAAAGTGAGATACCAAGGTTGCGATCAGTGCCCGGGCACAAGATTCGGAGGTGGTGTCGGTGAGCGGGATCGCCTCTGGCCATCTGGTGAACCGGTCCACGATAGTGAGGAGGTGCCGCACTCTGCGCGACACTGGCAGGGGGCCCATGATATCCACATGAATGTGGTCGAAACGCCGGTGGGTGGGGTGGAACTGCTGCGGCAGAGCTTTGGTGTGCCGCTGCACCTTGGCTGTTTGGCAGTGCATGCACATTCTGGCCCATTCACTGACTTGCTTGCGGAGTCCGTGCCGAACGAACCTGTTGGAGACCATCCGGACGGTTGTCCTGATGGAGGGCTGCGCTAAGTTATGAATGGAGTCGAAAACACGTCGCCGCCAAGGTGCCGGGACTACGGGACGGGGTTGGCCGGTGATGACGTCACAGAGTAGGGTCCTCTCACCTGGGCCTACGGGGAGGTCCTGGAGCTGCAAACCGCAGACTGCGGTTTTGTAACTAGGGATCTCCTCGTCTGCCTGTTGCGCCTCTGCCAGCGCCTCAAAGTCTACCCCTTGGTAAAGGGCATGAATGTTAGGGCGAGAGAAAGCATCCGCCACGACATTGTCCTTACCCGAGACATCCGTAGTGTATTCAGAGATGTAGTACAGATGGCGCTGTTGGCGGGACGACCAGGGATCGGACACCTTCGTGAACGTAAAGGTAAGCGGCTTGTGGTCCGTGAACGCGGTGAAGGGCCTACCTTCTAAGAAGCACCTGAAATGCTGGATTGCCAGGTATAGCGCCAACAGTTCCCGGTTGAAAGCACTGTATTTGAGCTTGGGTGGTCGCAGGTGTTTGCTGAAAAACGCCAGGGGTTGCCAGCGACCCTCGATGAGTTGCTCCAGTACCCCACCGACTGCCGTGTTAGATGCGTCCACTGTGAGGGCGGTAGGGACGTCCATTCTGGGGTGCACTAGCATCGCGGCGTTTGCCAAGGCTTCTTTCGTTTTAATGAAAGTGGCGGCGGACTCCTCGTCCCAGGTAATGTCCTTGCCCAGACCCGACATCAGGACAAACGGGCAGCTGAAGGGAGGAAGCGGTGGTAGAAATTTACCATACTCACAAATTCCTGAAGGCCTTTGATTGTGGTGGGTCGGGGAAAATGGCAGACTGCGTCTACCTTAGCGGGCAGAGGGGTTGCCCTGTCTGTAGTGATCCTGTGACCCAGGAAGTCGATGGAGTCGAGCCCGAACTGGCATTTGGCCGGGTTGATTGTCAGGCCGTATTCACTCAGTCGGGCGTAGAGTTGACGGAGGTGGGACAGATGCTCCTGACGACTGCTGCTGGCTATGAGGATGTCGTCCAAATAGATGAAAGCGAAGTCCAGGTCGCGTCCCACCGCGTCCATTAACCGCTGAAATGTCTGTGCGGCATTCTTTAGGCCGAACGGCATGCGGAGGAACTCGAAAAGGCCGAACGGGGTGATGAGTGCCGTTTTGGGGACGTCGTCCGGATGCATCGGGATTTGATGGTATCCCCGGATGAGGTCTACCTTGGAGAAGATCCGTGCGCCGTGCAGGTTTGCTGCAAAGTCCTGAATGTGCGGCACAGGGTAGCGGTCCAGTGTTGTAGCCTCGTTCAGCCTGCGGTAGTTGCCGCATGGTCTCCAGCCCCCTGTCGCTTTGGGCACCATGTGCAGGGGGGAGGCCCATGGGTTGTCGGAACGCCGTATGATCCCCAATTCCTCCATCCTCTTGAACTCCTCTTTCACCAGTCGGAGCTTGTCCAGGGGAAGCCTTCGAGCACGGGCGTGGAGGGGTAGTCCCTGGGTCGGGATGTGGTGCTGTATTGGGCATGGGCAGGTTCGTGTCTGGGCATGGCTGCCATGAACTGCGGTGCCAGAACTGATGGGAAATCCGCCAGGACTCTGGTGAAGTCATTGTCGGACAGCGTGATGGAGTCTAGTTGTGGGGCCAGCAACTGGGCTTCTCCCAGGGAGAACGTTTGAAAGGTCTCGGCGTGGACCAGTCTCTGCCTCGGCAGGTTGACCAGTAGGCTGTGAGACCGCAAAAAATCCGCACCCAGAAGCGGTTGGGCTACGGCGGCCAGAGTGAAGTCCCACGTGAACCGGCTGGAGCCGAACTGTAGCTGCACCGTACGGGTGCCGTAGGTCCTTACTATGCTGCCGTTCACGACCCTCAGGGTGGGACCCGGTGCCCTGTTGCGGGTGTCGTAAGTCGTCGGAGGTAAGACACTGATCTCGGCACCGGTGTCGACCAAAAAACGACGTCCCGACCGCTTGTCCCACACATACAGGAGGCTATCCTGATGGCCAGCTGCCGTAGCCATCAGCGGCGGCTGGCCCTGGCGTTTCCTGGGTACTTGCAGGGCGGGCGACAGCGGCGGGCTTCTGCGCCCCACCGCTGGTGGTAGAAGTACCATTGTTCGTTGGGCTCCTCACCCCTACCTCTCGGGTTAGCGGGCTCTGTGGCGGGGCCTGGTCTGGTTTGCTGCTGGGAGCGTGGCCTGGTGATCTGTGCGACGGACGCCCCACTCACCTTCTTGGTGTTCCACAGCAAGTCCACCCAGGCTGCTACCTTCTGGGGGTCGCTGAAATCCACGTTGGACAGCAGCAGGCGTATGTCCTCAGGCAGCTGCTCCAGGAATGCCTGCTCAAACATGAGGCAGGGCTTGTGTCCTCCGGCCAGAGACAACATCTCATTCATTAAAGCCGATGGAGGTCTGTCTCCCAAACCATCCAGGTGCAGTAAACGGGCAGCCCGCTCGCGCCGTGAGAGTCAGAAAGTCCTTATGAGCAGGGCTTTGAATTCTGTGTATTTGCCATCCGCTGGGGGAGACTGTATGAACTCCTCAACCTGGGCTGTTGTGTCCTGGTTGAGGGAGCTCACCACATAGTAGTAACGTGTGTCCTCTGAGGTTATCTGCCTAATGTGGAATTGGGCTTCTGCTTGCTGGAACCATAGGTGAGGTTGCAGCGTCCAGAAGCTTGGCAGTTTCAACGAAACTGCATGAACAGATGCGGCGTCGGTCATCTTCGGCCCAAATATCGTTTGGGCTGTCGGGGTCACCAGTTGTAACGGTGTGCTACACGCAGCGCTGTAATAACGACACGGAGTTGGTAAACTGCAGTTAAAAAAAGATTTTATTCGAACTTCGCGGCCTCGCTTTAAAGCCTCCCTGATCCTGCCCTCCCCAGGCGCGGATGCTGTAGGGGGCACGTATTCACAGTCCCGCGCGGGCTTTTCCCTTTGTTGGTGAAGCAGACCTGGCGCCCTTTTGGGACTGGCCTTTGTGCCGGCGCGCTGGCTATTTGTGAGCCGGTTCGAGTGCGCTAGGAAGTGGGTCGCCACAATATCTTGGAATTGGAACGGTGTCAATCATCCCATTAAGTGTAAAAAGATTTTTAAGAAATTAAAAACACTTAATGCTGATATTTTTGTGCAAGAAAATCATATACGAAAACAGGATGGGGATAGATTTTTTCACTTTTGGAAAGGACCTTTATTTCACTCACTGTCAGATAGTAAAACAAGAGGCATTTCTATATTTCTTAGTCCCAAAACCCCTTTTGTACACCTTAATACTACTACTGATTTGATTGGAAGATATTTAACTTTACTGGTTTATTATGCGAGCAAAAGGTAGCTCTGGTGTGTGTATATGCACCTAACGTAGATAATTCTGATTTTTTTAAGAAACTTTTTTCAGAGTTACTGAATCTCAATGAATATAAGCTGATCATGGGTGGTGACTTTAACTGTTGCTTAAATCCGGCGATTGACAGGTCATCAACCAATCCGTCACTTCCTAATAAAGCGACAGCTTGTATTAACTCTTTTTTTATTAGAATATGGCCTTGTCGATATTTGGAGATATAAACACCCCAATGATAAAGATTTCTCCTTTTTTTCACACGTCCATCACTAATATTCCCGAATTGATTACTTTTTTTTAGATACACGTCTGTTAAACTCCGTTGTTGAATGTGCATATGACATCATTGCGCTTTCAGATCACGCGCCTTTAAAGTTAACCCTTAAGCTCCCGGATAGATTTTTGAAAATCTCACAATGGAGATTGAACCCTGTTTTGTTCCAGATCCAGCTTTTGTTAATTTTATTAAGGAGCAAATTTCTATATTTTTTTAATTTAATACAACCGGAGGAATGTCAAATCTATTTATATGGGACACCTTGAAATCTTTTCTTAGGGGACAGATAATCTCATATTCAGCAGTCTTGAGAAAGAAAACCAAAGTGGAATTGTCAGTGCTTATTAATAAAATTGAACAGATAGATAAAGCGTATTCAGTTAAACCTACTGAAGACCTATATAAAGAAAGAGTCGAACTTCAATCACAGTATGATTTACTTCTGACCTTTCCCATTGAACAGCAAATTTTTAAATCTAAAAGTTTATTTTATATACATGGGGAAAAATCTGCTAAACTTTTAGTAGGTCAGTTAAAGGCTGGGATAGTCAGAAGACAGATTTTAAAAATTCGCTGATCAGATAGAACAGAAACTTTAGATCCTTATGAAATTAATAAGATATTTATGGACTTTTATTCTAATCTTTATAAATCTGAATTCTCTGATAGTAATATCCCTATGAATAGATTTTTGCAAAGGTTGAACATACCTCAAATTTCGATTCAAGTTGCTGATATGTTAGATGCACCTATTAAACAAGAGGAGATAGCCAAGGCTATATCCTCTATGCAATTAGGTAAAGCTCCGGGACCTGATGGCTATACTGTAGAATTTTATAAGACCTTTCACGAAACGCTTATACCACATCTTCATCAAACGTTCACTGATTCTACATCTTCTGGGAACCTTCCTAAAACTTTTTATGAAGCACTAATTTCATTGATTCCAAAAAAAGGGAAAGACCCACTGGAGTGTGTATCCTATAGACCTATTTCTTTACTGAATGTAGATTTTAAAATCCTCTCTAAGATTCTAGCAAATAGGCTTGAGAGTATCTTGCCTAATGTTATCTCAAACGATCAAGCAGGATTTATTAAAATAGGTACTCACATTTTAGTATTCGAAGATTATTAAATATCATTTATTCCCCTTCAACCAAAGAATCTGAATGTATTGTATCTTTGGATGCAGAGAAAGCCTTTGATAGGGTGGAGTGGCCTTATCTATTTCAGGTTTTGAAGAGGTTCAATTTTGGCCCAGGATTTATCTCCTGGATTAAATTGATTTATCTCCTTACTTTAGATTATATAGAGGTACCCGTCAGGGCTGTCCCCTTAGCCCTTTATTATTTAATTTGGCTTTAGAACCACTTGCTATTGCTCTTAGGGATTCTAATTCTGTGCAGGGTATTAGGAGAGGGGATAAATTACATAAAGTTTCGTTATACGCGGATGATTTATTAGTTTACATTTCAAATCCTAAGAAATCTATTCCTTCTATGTTATCTATATTTATGGAATTTGGTACTTTTTCTGGATATAAACTTAATTTACATAAAAGTGATTTTTTTCCTATTAATAATTATTTTGATTATTATGATCAAATACCTTTTAATATTGCCAAAAACACTTTTTACTTACCTTGGTATCAAAATTACAAAAAATTTTAAAGACTTATATAGGTATAATTTCTTCCCTTTAGTTGAATATACTCAACAGGCGCTTTCTAAATGGTTACCTATGTCGATGTCATTGATAGGTCGAATAAATGCTATAAAAATGGTTATTCTACCGAAATTTTTATGTATATTTCAAGCAGTTCCTTCTTTTGTTCCAAAATCATTTTTTGATAAAGTAGATTCTATGATTTTGTCTTATGTTTGGAATAACAAAAGCTCTAGAGTGAATAAACTTTTATTGCGAAAATCAAAAAAAGATGGAGGACTGGCTTTACCAAACTTTAGATTTTATTATTGGGCAATTAATATTCACTATATTACTTTTTGGATTTATGATATAGATGATCAAGATCGCCCTTCCTGGTTACAGCTGGAGGAAAATTCAGTAGTGGGGTTTTCGTTAGCTTCTTTATTAGGAGCTCCTCTTCCCTTTTTGTTCTCCAGAATATTAAACAAGCTCTTAACCCTGTTGTTAAACATACTTTAAAATTTTGGTTTCAATTTCGTAGATTTTTTGAATGAAATGGTTTTTTACTTTCTAGTAATATTTATTCTAATTTCTTTTTTAAACCATCAACTTTGGATAAGGCTTTTCTAACATGGAAAATTAAGGGAATAAAAACTTCTTTAGATTTGTTTTTACAAGACTGATGTCTTTTTCACAGTTAATGGATAAATATTATATCTCCAATATCTCCAATTTTTTCAGGTATTTACAGGTTAGGAATTTCTTACGGGATTTTTTACCAAATTACCCCTTGATCTGCTCTTCAGATTTGGCTTATGTTATTTTTCAGTTTAAACCTTTTCAAAATCAATTAATAGCTATCATTTATAAACAGTTAATGAATGCTCGCACATCGCCTAATGATAGGGTTCAACGCTTCTGGGAAGTAGAACTTCCACATTCACTCTCAGATAACCAATGGAGTAAAATTTATTATTTAGTTAATAATTCTTCTATCTGCGCACGCCATATTTTAATTCAATTTAAGATAGTACATAGATATGTCCAAAGATAAATTGGCGCATATTTTTCCTAATATATGCCCTATTTGTGATAGATGTAATGCATAAGTGGCTACTCTAACCCATATGTTTTGGTCATGTGTAAGTTTAAATAATTTTTGGAGGGATGTGTTTGGAATATTATCTAAAGTTATAGATATGGATGTTCAACCTAATCCACTTACAGCAATTTTTGGGATTTTCCCAGAGGAAGCCAGCAAAGTGTCTGCCTCCGCCCAACATGTGATAGCTTTTTAAACTTTACTGGCTAGGAGAGCTATTTTGCTACACTGGAAAGAATCTAACTTGCCCGCTGTTTTCTATTGGCTCTCCTCCATCATGTCATGTTTAAGCTTGGAGAAAATTAGAAGCTGGACATTTGATACATCTTTTGATTTTGAACAAGTCTGGCGACCCTTTATTCAATATTTTCACATGATTTAATTTATCTTTATTTATTTTTCTTTGTTCTCTTTGGAGAATATCCTTGTCCATGAAGGTTCGGAGATGACTGGACGGATGTGGTTTTTTTTTCTCTCTCTTTCTTTTTTAAGTTTATCCTCATTTGGACTGCCCAATCTTTCTTTTTCTTTTTTTTTTCTTTCTCTCTTTTTTGTTTTAGTTTAGTTAGTGGGGTTTTTCTTTCTCTATCAATAAAATTTCCAATCTTTTTTTTACGATTGCTATGAGGAGTTGTAATTTCTCTCTGACCATTGTATATATATATAACAACATAATATATTACCTATTTGAGTTTGATATTATATGCTTTTTGTCTTTAATATTGCTGTTTATATGTCTTTTATATTATCTACTTGTTAAACTCCTCTTTTGATTTGTATTTGTATATTCTTTATTTGAAAATCAATAAAAAAGATTGAAAAATGAAAAAAAAATATTATTAGAAAAGGCTGAACAAGTTAGGTCTTTATTGTTTGGAGCATAGAAGGTTGAGGGGGGACTTGATAGAGGTATTTAAAATAATCGGGGATAGATTGAGTTGGTGTAGATAGGCTTTTTCCATTGAGAGTAAGGGAGATTCAAACAAAAGGACATGATTTGAGAGTTAGGGGGCAAAAGTTTAAGGGTAGCACGAGGGGAAATTTCTTTACTCAGAGAGTGGTAGCTGTGTGGTATGAGCTTCTAGTAGAAGTGGTAGAGGCAGGTTCGGTATTGTCGTTTAAAGTAAAATTGGTTAGGTATGTGGACAGGAAAGGAATGGAGGGTTATGGGCTGAGTGCGGGCCACTGGGACTAGGTGAGTGTAAGCGTCGGCACGGACTAGAAGGGCTGAGATGGCCTGTTTCTGTGCTGTAATTGTTATATGATTATAGCATCCCAGGGCAGGTACTTAGGATGTGCGTGGCACAACTGGCAGATGTATTTACAGACATTTTTGAATCTCTCCCTCTCCCACTGCAGAGTGCCTTCCTGTTTCAAAACATTTACCATTGTCCCTGTACCTAAAAAAGACCAAGGTAATATGCCTGAATGACTGGTGTCCTGTCACACTCACCTCAATAAGCAATTGCTTTGAGAGGCTGGTCAAGTACTACATCTGCAGCATGCTACCACCCATACTGGACCCCCTACAATTCACCTATTGACTCAACTGGTCGACAAAAGACGCCATAGCCACAGCTCTACGCACTGTCCTTACACATTTGGAGAAGAAGGCTGCTTATGTGAGAATGCTGTTCTTGGACAACAGTTCAGCATTCAACACCAGAATTTCTTCCAGGCTTGACAAGAAGCTCAGAGACCTCGGCCTTCGCCCTGCCTTGTGTGGCTGGATCCTGGACTTCTTGTCAGATCACCGGAAGGTGTAAGAGTGGGCTCCTTCACCTCTGCCCCTCTGACCCTCAACACAGGAGCACCCCAGGGCTGTGTCCTAAGCCCCCTCCTTTGCTCTCTGTATACCTATGACTGTGTTGCCACCCACAGCTCCAATCTGCTAATTAAATTTGCTGATGATACTACATTGTTTGGCCTTATCTCAAATAATAAAGAGGCAGCCTACACAGAGGAGATCATCTCTCTGACACACAGGTGTCAAGCTCTCCCTCAATGTCACAAAAACAAAGGAGCTGTTTGTGGACTATAGTAGGAATGGAGATAGGCTAACCCATATTGACATCAAAGGATTTGGGGTTGAGAAGGTGAACAGCTTCACGTTCCTCAGCATCCACATCACCAAGGACCTCAGTTAGTGTATACAAATCAGCTCTGTTGTGAAAAAGGCATAACAGCACCTCTCTCACCTCAGACAGTTGAAGAAATTCGGCACGAGTCCCCAAATCCTTAAGGATTTTCTACAGGGGCACAATTGAGAGCATCCTGACTGGCTGCATCACTGCCTAGTACGGGAACTGTACTTCCCTCAAATGTAGGACTCTGCAGAGAGTGATGCAGACAGCCCAGCACATCTGTGGATGTGATCTTCCCACTATTCAGGGCATTTATATAACTATATAACAATTACAGCACAGAAACAGGCCATCTCGGCCCTTCTAGTACGTGCCAACGCTTACTCTCACCTAGTCCCACTGACCTGCACTCAGCCCATAACCCTGCATTCCTTTCCTGTCCATATACCTATCCATTTTCTTTTAGTGACAATATCGAACCTGCCTCTACCACTTCTACTGGAAGCTCGTTCCACACAGCTACCACTCTCTGAGTAAAGAAGTCTCCCCTCGTGTTACCCCTAAACTTTTGCCCCTCAACTCTCAACTCATGTCCTCTTGTTTGAATCTCCCCTATTCTCAATGGAAAAAGCCTATCCACATCAACTCTATCTATCCCCCTCATAATTTTAAATACCTCTATCAAGTCCCCCCTCAACCTTCTACACTCCAAAGAATAAAGAACTAACTTGTTCAACCTTTCTCTGTAACTTGGGTGCTGAAACCCAGGTAACATTCTTGTAAATCTCCTCTGTACTCTCTCTATTTTGTTGACTGGATAGACAGGATCTGATTAGGAGTAGCCAGCATGGATTTGTCCGTGGAAGGTCATGTTTGACAAACCTTATTGAATTTTTTGAAGTAGTTACGAGGAATGTTGACGAGGGTAAGGCAGTGGATGTAGTCTATATGGACTTCAGCAAGGCCTTTGACAAAGTTCCACATGGAAGGTTAGTTAAGAAGGTTCAGTCGTTAGGTATTAATGCTGGAGTAATAAAATGGATTCAACAGTGGCTAGATGGGAGATGCCAGAGAGTAGTGGTGGATAATTGTTTATCGGGATGGAGGCCAGTGACTAGCGGGGTGCCTCAGGGATCTGTTTTGGGCCCAATGTTGTTTGTAATATACATAAATGATCTGGATGATGGGGTGGTAAATTGGATTAGTAAGTATGCTGATGATACTAAGGTAGGAGGTGTTGTGGATAATGAGGTGGGTTTTCAAAGCTCGCAGGGAGATTTATGCCGGTTAGAAGAATGGGCTGAACGTTGGCAGATGGAGTTTAATGCTGAGAAGTGTGAGGTTCTACATTTTGGCAGGAATAATCCAAATAGAACATACAGGGTAAATGGTAGGGCATTGAGGAATGCAGTGGAACAGAGAGATCTAGGAATAACAGTGCATAGTTCCCTAAAGGTGGAGTCTCATGTAGATAGGGTGGTGAAGAAGGCTTTTGGAACGCTGGCCTTTATAAATCAGAGCATTGAGTACAGAAGTTGGGATGTAATGTTAAAATTGTACAAGGCATTGGTAAGGCCAAATTTGGAATATTGTGTACAGTTCTGGTCACCGAATTATAGGAAAGATATCAATAAATTAGAGAGAGTGCAGAGACGATTTACTAGGATGTTACCTGGGTTTCAGCACTTAAGTTACAGAGAAAGTTTTTTAAAATTATTATATAATTTTTTAAAATTAGTTTTTCAAAACATTTTACAAAATTAAAAACCCCAAATCCCAATGAGGAGCATTAATACAGTGCAAGATTAAGCATACAATAACAATATGCTACAAAGGAAGAGAATTTAACAAAAAAGTACCTAAATTAAAGACAAGTGAGCTTAGTGTCCTCCCCAAGCCCCACAACACAAGAAAAAAAACAACAACAACTCCAGACCAACCACCACACAGTATAAAGAGTATAAGTCCGGACAGTCAAACTCCCAGACTGTGAATACACTTAGCAACAGAGGATAATAATGCCTACTACCAGAAAAAAAAAGGGAGCTGAAAGCAAGGGACCGAAAAGAAGAAAAAAAAAGAAAAAAAAACCCTAGTCAGGAGGAAGGTTATGAAAGTACTCGATAAAAGGTCCCCAGACCTTATGGAACTTTAGATCCGAATTAAGAACTGAATAATGAATTTTTTCGAGGTCCAAGCAGGCCATAATGTCGTTAAGCCATTGCGCATGAGTGGGCGGGGCAACATCTCTCCATCTAAGGAGGATCAAGCGTCTCGCCAGGAGAGAGGCAAAGGATAGTATTCGGCATTTGGTCGGACCCAGACATAAATCTGTCTCGCCCCAAAAACCGAACAGAGCAATTAAGGGGTTAGGTTCTAGGTGCTGATTCAGAATACCTGATAATGTAATGAAGACATCTTTCCAGAATTTCTCCAAGCTAGGACAGAACCAGTACGTATGGATGAGAGAGGCCACGCCCCTCTTGCATTTATCACAGAGCGGACTAATGCCAGGGTAGAATCGAGATAGTTTATATTTAGACATATGGGTTACAGAGAAAGGTTGAACAAGTTAGGTCTCTATTCATTGGAGCGTAGAAGGTTGAGGGGGGATTTGATCGAGGTATTTAAAATGTTGAGAGGGATAGATAGAGTTGACGTGAATAGGCTGTTTCCATTGAGAGTAGGGGAGATTCAAAGGAGAGGACATGATTTGAGAGTTAGGGGGCAAAAGTTTAAGGGAAACACGAGGGGGTATTTCCTTACTCAGAGAGTGATAGCTGTGTGGAATGAGCTTCCTGTAGAAGTAGTAGAGGCCAGTTCAGTTGTGTCATTTAAGGTAAAATTGGATAGGTATATGGACAGGAAAGGAGTGGAGGGTTATGGGCTGAGTGCGGGTAGGTGGGACTAAGTGAGATTAAGAGTTCGGCACGGACTAGGAGGGCAGGAATGGCCTGTTTCCGTGCTGTGATTGTTATATGGTTATATGGACATCTTTCCTATAATTTTGTGACCAGAACTGTACACAATACTCCCAATTTGGCCTTACCAATGCCTTGTACGATTTCAACAATACATCCCAACTCCTATACTCAATGCTCTGATTTATAAAGGCCAGCATACCAAAAGCTTTCTTCACCACCCTATCCAAATGAGATTCCACCTTCAGGGAACTGTGCACCATTATTTCTAGATCACTCTGTTCTACTGCATTCCTCAACGCCCTACCATTTACCATGTAAGTCCTATTTTGATTAGTCCTACCAAAATGTAGCACCTCACACTTATCAGCATTAAACTCCATCTGCCATCTTTCAGCCCACTCTTCTAACTGGCCTAAGTTTTCTGCAAGCTTTGAAAACTTACTTCATTATCCACAATGCCACCTATCTTAGTATCATCTGCATACTTACTGATCCAATTTACCACCCCATCATCCAGATCATTAATGTATATGACAAACAACACTGGACCCAGTACAGATCCCTGGGGCACACCACTAGTCACTGGCCTCCAACCTGACAAACAGTTATCCACCTCTCTGGCATCTCCCATCCAGCCACTGTTGAATCCATTTTACTACTTCAATATTAATACCTAATGATTGAACCTTCCTAACTAACCTTCTGTGAGGAACCTTGTCAAAGGCCTTACTGAAGTCCATATAGACGACATCAACTGCTTTACCCTCGTCAACTTTCCTAGTAACCTCTTCAAAAAATTCAATAAGGTTTGTCAAACATGACCTACCACGCACAAATCCATGTTGACTGTTCCTAATCAGACCCTGTCTATCCAGATAATTATATATACCATCTCTAAGAATACTTTCCATTAATTTACCCACCACTGACATCAAACTTACAGGCCTATAATTGCTAGGTTTACTCTTAGACCCCTTTTTAAACAGTGGAACCACATGAGCAATACGCCAATCCTCCAGCACCATTCCCGTTTCTAATGACATTTGAAATAATTCTGTCAGAGCCCCTGCTATTTCTACACTAACTTCCCTCAAGGTCCTAGGGAATATCATGTCAGGACCTGGAGATTTATCCACTTTTATATTCTTTAAAAACGCCAGTACTTCCTCTTCCTTAATCATCATAGTTTCCATAACTACTCTACTTGTTTCCCTTACCTCACACAATTCAATATCCTCCTCCTTAGTGAATACCGAAGAAAAGAAGTTGTTCAAAATCTTCCCCATCTCTTTTGGCTCCACACATGGCTGTCCACTCTGATTCTCTATGGGACCAATTTTATGCCTCACTATCCTTTTGCTATTAATATAACTGTAGAAACCCTTTGGATTTATTTTCACCTCACTTGCCAAAGCAACCTCATATCTTCTTTTAGATTTTCTAATTTCTTTCTTAAGATTCTTTTTACATTCTTTATATTCCTCGAGCACCTCATTTACTCCATGCTGCCTATATTTATTGTAGATCTCTCTCTTTTTCCGAACCAAGTTTCCAGTATCCCTTGAAAACCATGGCTCTCTCAAACTTTTAAACTTTCCTTTCAACCTAACAGGAACATAAAGATTCTGTACCCTCAAAATTTCACCTTTAAATGACTTCCATTTCTCTATTACGTTTGTACATCCTTCCCATAAAACAAATTGTCCCAATCCACTCCTTCTAAATCCTTTCGCATGTCTTCAAAGTTAGCCTTTTTCCAATCAAAAATCTCAACCCTGGGTCCAGACCTATCCTTCTCTATAATTACTGTGATTTACAGTGATAGTTGCGCAAAAAGGTCCTGAAGGATCATTGGGGACCTGAGTCACCCCAACCACAAACTGTTCCAGCTGCTACCATCTGGGAAACAGTACCACAGCATTAAACCTGGAACCAACAGGCTCCAGGACAGCTTCTTCCACCAGGTCATCAGACTATGATTGCACATTCAGAAGGAGACGTAATGTAAAGATTTTTACTCCTCGTGTATGTGAAGGATGTAAGAAATAAAGTCAATTCAATACAATGCTGAGTCACAGTGGATTTAATTTGGCTTTTTTGACACTGATCTTTTTTTTGTAATTTATTTTTTTATTGAAGTTCATCATCAAACAAACATTTCCATAAGATGTATTTCAGACATTGTACATATGTATCATATAATCATATGTCACAAATCTCCACATAGTATTTATCTGAGGTGTACACTTATAGAAAAGAGTGGAAAGAAAAAGAAGCAAAAGGAAAAAACTATGTACAAGTAGGGAGTGATCTTTTTTACAACATATTCATTGATTTGTGAGGATAAAATCAGGCCTATAGGCATTATGTAGTTAAACCATCTTTCCCAGTATGAATCAAATTGTTCCAGCTTATGATTAACAGATGCTGTTATCTTCTCCATTTTGTAAATGTCCTTTGTAATTTCCATCCATGCATTTAAAGTTGGGCTCTCCTGTGATAACCATTTCCTAGTAAGAGTCTTTTTACTAGCCACCAACAGTATATTCATTAAATATTTATCTCTTTTCAACCATTCTTGAGGTATATACCCAAAATATATGGTCTTACTCTCTAAGGGTATTTCACATTTAAAGATGTCTTGTAGGGCATTGTGTATCCCCCTCCAATAGTCTTTGATACCAGGGCAGTCCCAAAAAATATGATAAATATTTGCATTTTGATTTCCACAATTTCTCCAGCAAACAGGGAGGTTACTATCATAATGGGATTTCTGAGAGGGTGTAATAAAATATCAAGTTTTTCCATCCAAACTCCCTCCATTTCTGTGAACTGGTACACTTCCATTGATACCTCCATATTATTTTCCATTCTTCCTCAGATATAATTATCCCTCCTTCCTTTTCCCATTTTGTTTTAATGTATGAAGTCGAATGTGTTTTAAGATTTGACAACCCCTTATACATGCTTGAAATGACTCTTACTACCGTTATCTGAATTACAGGCTTTTCTAAATAGCTCTATCAAGCATGTACTTGCCTTGGTTACATTTTTAAGTGTCTTATTAACATATTGTCACATCTGTAAATACCGATAAAAATCTTGTTTTTCTAATAAGTGTTTCTCTTTAAGCATTTCAAAACTGAACAGTGTTCCTTCTTTCATTATGTTGCAAAGAACTGTTATTCCTTTAGCTGTCCAGTCCTTAAATCTAGCATCCAATTTATTTGGTGTAAAATCTGAGTCATATGCACACCATTTAAGAATTGCAGTATCTCCCTCTAGGTTATATTCTTTTATAGTAGTTTTCCATATTTTCATCCATGGGTTATCAACAGTATTTATGCACCTTTGCAGGTTGTTATCAGCCAAAATTGCTTGTATGGGGATGGGAAGTACCTGCTCCTCAATGTTTTTCCATTAAGTGTCATATGATGGGTTGCACCAACATATCACAGCTCTCAACTGTGCTGCAAAATAATAATCTCTGAGAGAAGGTAGGCCCCATCCCCCCTTTTCCTTTGTTAATTGCAAAGTTTTGAGACAAACTCTAGGCCTTTTACCCTGCCAAATATACCTTGATAACATCTTGTTCCATTCATTGAATTGATTTTGATTAATCTTTATTGGTAGGGTCTGAAAGAGATATAACAGTATGGGCAGTACATTCATTTTAATAGACTCAATCCTTGAACTGAGACTGAAAAAAGGAATCAGGTTCCATCTTGCCACATCTTCCTTAATTTTTTTTATATAAAGACTGATAATTACATTCTGATAATTTTGCCAAATCTTTTGGCATAATGATGCCCAAGTATTTGAAAGACTCTGTTTGCCATGCCCAGGGATATCTACTTTCAATTTCTCTTGGTGGGCTATAGTAATATGTAAGTAATTGGGTTTTATCTATGTTGATCTTGTATCCTGATAATTGACCATATTGTTCAAAGGATTGCATCAATTTAGGTAAAGAGTATGTTGGTTGCCCTAGATAGATCAAAATGTCATCTGCGTAATAAGCCAATTTATCCTTTAATAATAATTCCCCTGATATCTTCATTTTGTCTGATGTATTGAGCTAATGGCTCAAGATATAATGTGAAGAGTAGCGGTGATGATGCACAACCCTGTCTCGTGCCCCTTTCTAGGGTAAGACTATTTGATAAATATCCATTGATTTTAATCCTAGCAGTAGGGTTGTCATATAATGTCTGTATAGTTTTAATAATTGTGTCATGGAAACCAAAACTATGTAAAACACTGTAAAGAAAATTCCAATTAACGGAATCAAATGCCTTTTCAGTGTCCACGCTTATCACTATTGCTTTGATTTTATTTTTTTGTATATGATCCATAATGTGAAGTGTCCTTTGTATATTGTCTTGTTTTTGGCATTGTCGTATAAAAGCTGTCTGATCGTTACGTATCAGTATGGGTAGAAACTCCTCTAATCGTTTGACCACGATGGAGGTAAATAATCTATAATCTACACTAAGAACGGATGTTGGTCTAAATGACCCGCATTTCATTTTATCCTTGCCTTCTTTCGGTATAGCTGAGATTATCACTTCCTTCCAACTGGGTGGCATTTGTGCCTTTTTTAGAGCCCAGTTCAGTGTGGGGAGTAAAACAGGAATTAACTCATTTTTAAATTCTTTGTACCACTCTGCCGTATACCCATCTGATCCTGGTGACTTGCTTAAGCTAAGCCTACTAATTGCAGCTTTTAATTCAACTTCAGTTATGTCAGCAGTCATCATTCTATTTTGTTCTTCTCTTAAAATGGGTAACTCTAGAGAATTCAAGAAGGTGGCAATTTGGGTTATGCTTCCCCCTGGAACTTTGGAATATAGCGTTTTGTAAAACACTTCAAATGCTTCTTGAATTTCACTTAGTTTAATTTTTATCATTTTCCTTCTTGGGTCCCTAATTCTATGAATTGTATTTTCTGCTATCTTTTTTTTCCGTTTCCACGCCAGTATTTTCATAGACTTTGATCCACTTTCATAATGTCTCTGTTTAAGAAACATTAAATTTTTCCTGATTTCTTGCATAGCCAAACTATTAATTTCATTCCTAATTTTTTTAAAATTTCCCCAATGTATCCTGTACCAAATTCAATTTGTGTTTTTTCTCTAGTTCCTTCAGCCTGTTTTGTAATTCCTCTAATGTTTTATTCCTTATAATTTTCTTATATGAAGATATCACTATAATTTTCCCCTTTAAGACTGCCTTCAGAGTATCCCATAAAATGGGAGGTGAAACCTCTCCGTTATCATTAAATTCTAAGTAGAGACCAATTACATTTTTAATTTGTTCCTTAAAGTACGGATCATTGAGTAGACTTGAATTTAGTCACCAAATAGTATTCTTTGGTTGTAGGTGAAAATCATCAGATAAATATATAGGTGCATGGTCACTTACATCTATTGTCCCAGTTCCACAGGTGTTTATTTTGTCTTTGTCTTTTCCAAATGTTATGAAATAGTCTATTCTTGTATATACAGAATGTGGAGCAGAATAATGAGTCTAATCCCTTCTATCGAGGAAAAGGTTCCTCCATATATCAATTAAACCAACATTCTCAAAAAGTATATTAACTTTCTTATGTAAGGATTTTGTTTCATAGGTTTTTCTATTGGAAGAGTAAGTTTGGTTGTAATTGTAAATTTAAATCTCCCCCACATATCAGGAGACCTTCTGTTTCCGCTACCATAATATCAGTAATTTTCTGAAAGAAACCAATATCACTTCTCGGGGGTGCGTATATATTCAACAGAGTAACTGAATTTCCGTCTATATTCCCCCTTACCAGAATATATCTGCCCTCCTTATCTCCCATTTCGAATACTTTTTCAAAATTTACCTTACTTGAGATAAGAATAGCAACTCCTCTCCTATGTCCTGATTTATATGAGGAGAAAAACAAATTAGTGAAGCCCATTCTCTTTAGTTTTTTATGCTCATTATCACTTAAATGAGTTTCCTGTACTATACAGTACAGTATTCCTATACTACATGGGCTTGTTCTTTTTTCATTTTGGATAAAATTTTATTACGTTTGATTGGATTTAATAACCCATTGACATTAAAAGAAATGAATTTTACTTTGTCCTTAGCCATCTTTATTTATCTGCCAATGTATCATTGAAATTAGCAGAATGAAGTTTAATTGATCTACTCCCTGAACAAATAAGAACCAAGAAATGCAAATAATAACAAAAATAGCAATGAATCTGTGATTCCAAGGCTGAGGTCTTTGGTAGGTGACCCTGCATTGAGCTAGAGGAAATGTCTAGCTGTGGGGGATAACCCCTCCTACTTGTGAGTTGAGGGCCCCCATTGCAGTATTCATAAAAGTCAGTGAACAAATCCATTACACAGAAAAGATTTCCCTGTGTACTCCTCTATATATATATATATATATACACACACACACATATACATACATATATATATATATATATATATATATATATATATATATATTACATGCATCCACATATATGCACACATATATATTTTTTCATTTTGGTGGGGAAAAAAGAGTAAGTGAGTGAATAAAGAATAACAACTAAGTAATATAAAATCCACATTATAATAAGTATTTCTCGAGATAGGTATATCACCATCTACTTTTGCTTCTGTTTAGCTTCTCAACATTTTTAAAGTTAGCCAAACCTTATGGCTCTTCTGGAAGGGATGAAGGTTGTCTTTGGAAAACTCCCAGTCTCTTCCTGATATACTTCTCTCAGCCTCCTCCCATCTCCTGCCTTTTCAATTCTCGCACTATTTCCTAAGCGGAGTGGGATAATTCCTCTGCCAGGCTTTCCCTCGGTTTGATCATGTTGACGAGCAACCCTCTGGCCTTCATGTCTGTAGTCGCCTCTTCCACTGTCTGATACAGTTGGATCCCATCTTGATAAAACACTCGAAGTTTAGCAGGGTATGGAGTTTGAAATCTAATCCTTTCTTGCTTTAGTATTCGCTTTACTTCAGAGTATTCTTTACGTTTCTGCAGGACCTCGGGGGGGAGTAATCTTGGTCGTAATATATTAATTTATCATCTAAAAACACCCTCTTCTTACCCCAGGCCCTTCGTAGAATCTCTGCCTTGGTATTGTATCGAAGGAATTTAATTATTATTGAGCGTGGCTTATCTGCTCTATCTTGGGTAGGCTTCAGGATGAGCGCACGATGCGCTCTCTCTATTTTCAGCTCCATAGTCGAGGAAAGCTCCAGCGCGTCCCGCAGCAACTTTCCGACAAACTCCGTCATAGACAAGCCCTCCGCTCCTTCGGGAACATTGTATATTCTGATATTTTTCCAACGTGATCTTCTCTCCAGGTCAAGCAGTTTACCTTCCTGTTGATTTAATATTTTTATCGTCTTACTTAGTATCCGTGCCACGTTTTGAACGCGATCTTCCACCTTCTCAATTGGAGTCTCTGCCACCGCTATTGTTTGATTGACGTTGGCGAGCTCTCTCTTAATATCATGTATCTGCTGTTTTATATCCTTCTGGAACTCCCTTATCTCTTTCAAAATTTCAATCATATTTGCCGCTTCGCCTGAACGAGGCCCAGCGTCCGCCTCGCTAGCACGCAGTTGGGTAGGAGAGCCGCTCGCTGCACTCCTCTCAGCTGCAGGCTCCGCATGTCGCTTTTTTTATTTCCATTCTTTTTCCCCATTCTTGCCCCTCTTATCAGTTAAAATACTTTAGAAAAATACTATATTTGATGGGTTAACAGGGCTTAGTATGCATTTTTGTGGAGGAGCTAGTGACTTAAGCTGCCATTCTCGATGACGATGTCACCAGAACCCCCTTTTTTGACACTGATCAACAGTAAAAGACACTTCTGTGTCAAAGTAAAAACAGATCTCCAACAAAGTGATGGAAATTAATTACAAATGTAAAACAAAGTAATTACTTGCATAAGTATTCACCCCCTTCAGGTCAGCATTTAGAAGCTGCATCTTTGGTAGCATTTACAGCCTTGAGTCTGTGCAGATAGGTCTCTATCAGCCCTGCACATCTGGACACTACAATTTTTCTCCATTCTTTTTTACAAAGCTGCTCAAGCTTTGTCAGATTAGATTGAGGTTTGGACTCTGACTTGGCCACTCCAGGGTGTTAACTTTGTTATTTTTAAGCCATTCCTGTGTAGTTTTGGCTTTATACCTGGGGAAAACAAATCTCCCAAGTCACAGTTTTCCTGGTTTTCCTCCAGGATTTCCCTGTATTTTGCTGCATTAATTTTACCTTCTACCTCCACAAGCCTTCCCAAGCCAGCTGCAGTGAAGCATCCCCACAGCATGTTGCAGCCGTCACCATGTTTCATAGTAGGGATGATTTTGATGATTTGATGACTTACACCAAACATGTTTAGTCTGATGGCCAAAAAGTTCTATTTTGTTTTCATCAGACCATAGAACCTTCTTCCAGCTGACTTCAGAGTCTCCCACTTACTTTCTGGCAACTCTAGCCGTAATTTTATTTGAGTTTTTTTTAGCAGTGGCTTTCTCTTTGCCTCTCTCCCATAAAGCTGCAACTGGTGAAACACCTGGGCAACAGTTGTTGTTTGCACAGTCCCTCCCATGTCAGCCACTGAACCTTATAACTCCTCCAGAGTTGTTATAGGTCTCTTGGTGACCTCCCTCACTAGTCCCCTTAGAACCATAGAACATTACAGCACAGAAACAAGCCTTTTGGCCGTTCTTGGCTGTGCTGAACCATTTTTCTGCCTAGTTTCAAGGTTCTATGGTCTGATGAAAACATCTTCTTGCATGGTCATTCAGTTTTTGAGGATGCTTTAAGGAAATTTACAGCTGTGCCATATTTTTTCCATTTCTTGATGATTGTCTTAACTGTACTCCAAGGGATATTCATTGACTTGGAAATTTTATTATATCCATCTCCTGACTTGTGCTTTTCATTAACCTCTTCTGCAGAGTTGCTTGGAGTGTTGTCTTCGTAGTGTAGTTTTTGCCAGGATACTGACTCACCAGCAGTTAGACCTTCCAGATACAGGTGTATGTATTTTTACTACAATCAGTTGAAATATCTTGACTGCACACAGGTCTCCAAAAACAAATCACCACTTAACTAATTATGTGACTCCCAAAAGCAATTGACTGCACCAGCGATGATTTGGTGTATCATGTTAAAGGGGGTGATAACTTACGCAATCAATTATTTCGTGTTTTTTATTTGTAATTAATTTAGATCACTTTGTAGAGATCTGTTTTGACTTTGACATAAGAGTCTTTTACTGTTGATCTGTGTAAAAAAAAATCAAATCCACTGTAATTCAATAAAACGTGAAAACTTCCAGGTGTATGGGGTGAATACTCTTTGTAGGCACTGTAGCTTTTCTGCTGATCCAGGGTTTGTTTTCTGGCATGTCATACATCTTTCAGCTGTTTTTCACGCTTGCATCACAAACTTTGTATTCCACCACTGTTGGGAGGATCTGTCGGTCACCTCTTGCACTCCAATGTGTCCAAGGAAGTGTTTCTGCTATGCCAGAAAAGGAAGCAGTTCAGTTGATGCCATTTGTTTATGACTCATGCCATATCTGCATACTCTATCATAGTTTAACAACCCACCATTTCCATCCAGAATTACTTCTCTTGGATTGAGTATTGATTTTGCATTTCTCAAATATCTTGTTGTTCATCTATAAGGGGAGGGAAGTTCAAGGGGGATATTAGAGGAAGGTTTTTCACTCAGAGAGCGGTTGGTGTGTGGAATGCACTGCCTGAGTCAGTGGTGGAGGCAGATACACTAGTGAAGTTTAAGAGACTACTAGACAGGTATATGGAGGAATTTAAGGTGGGGGGGTTATATGGGAGGCAGGGTTAGAGGGTCAGCACAACATTGTGGGCCGAAGGGCCTGTAATGTGCTGTACTATTCTATGTTCTATGTCCTATGTAATACAGAATTCAACTTTGTTTCCATAGTTATAGTTAGCAAGTTTCCTTCTATTTTGTCTATTTTCTTTATTCCTCCTCTTGCTGCTCTTTGTGCAGTTTCGTCTGTGAATGCATTCTGACAGCTTTCCACTGTGGTAATTTTGGAGTGACCTTTACATTTTAAGGCAACAAATTCTGATGGTAGTTGTATGGCTTTCAGAAGTTCTCGTCATTCTTGATTGGAGTTTCCACAGCTGTAAGAAATCTTCTTTGTCTCCATAAGTTTCCAATGTGTTTAACATCTCCAAAAGGGTATCGAGAGTCAGTGTAGATGTGAAGATGTGATCTTCCTTCTGCTAGCTTACAGGCTTCAGTGAAAGCTACCTGTTCTACCTGTTGTGCTGCAGTACCAGGAGTCATGCTTCCTCAGGTCATCACTTAGTTTTCTCTGACAACAGCCCTACCAGTCATTCAAATTCTTCCCACAATGGTTGAGTAGCCATCAGTGTACAGAATCACATCTGGGTTTAATCAAGGCACTTCCTTATGGTAATTTGCATCTTCTTCACATGTTAATATTCTTCCACAGTCACAATCATCATAATCTTCCATATCCATAGCAACTCTGCAGTTGTATTTGCTGGACTTGCTTGTTGAATGATATATTAAGTGCCCCAGGAACAGTGAATCACTTGAGTCACAAGGTCATCAGAGCACTTGCTGCCTTTCAGCAGACTAGTGAGGGGTTGAGCAATGTCAGCATCCAAATCAAAGCTTGCTCTTTTGTACCATGCTCTTTTGAAGTTGCACAAAAACGTTGCTGGACTGTTGTAGGTGGTTTTGCTGATATAATTGCCTTTGTGCAATCTTCAGTGATTTCTTGTTGGCCTTGGGAAATTTTCTTTCCCAGGTAATTCACTTTCTCTTGTTGCAATCATGCCTTGTCCAAATTTGCTTTGTATTCCTTGAAGGCTAAATAATTGAGCATATAAAGTGCATTGCATTCATTTCCAAATAGTAAATTAACATATAGCTGTTGGTTAACCATTGTAGACAGTTGCTTCATCTGTACTGATCTTACTCAGACTTCAATATCTTGCTTCCCTTGTTTGGCATATTTTACTACCTCAATGTAGGAAACAACAATCACATTCCAATTTGCTTTTGTTAGCTTCACCATTTTGACAACACCTGGTTTAAAGCCATCTTAGAAGGTTGATTTGAGAGGGCTATATGTGGATTCTTCTATATTATCTTCAGTTATTCCTTGAACTCCTGAGTAGCTGATCCAAATTGCCCAATAGTTTTCTTCATATTCAGAAACATTTTTTAAAGCCTTTTGTTTGCAGGCAATCTGTGCTGGGGATTGTTGTTCCAACCATTTCGTAATTGCATCCCAACCACCTGGTAAATTCGCTTTACCCTCTCCTTTACTATCTTCAACCTGATGTGTCAGCTATCTTATTTGCTGGGAAGACAGCATTGTAGCTAAAATTTGGATGCTATTTTATGGATGCAATTTGTACATGTTCTTAATTCATTGAAGTTCAGCCCAAATCTTTAAGCTTCCTTTTTTAAGTTCTGAAATTTCTGTGGACTATTTATCAATTTTTTTTCTGATTCTGGTTGTTGATGATAAACCTCCTGTCATCTTTCATAATTTCCATTGTCATCCTTGCATGCTTTCAGTTCCTTCGTTTTAATTGAGACAAGTCATTAAATTGCTGCTGGACCAACTACCTCATCACTGTTTTCATCACTTAAGCCACCAGAGGTCTCTGTCGAGTCACTGTTATATCCATTTTGCAGTTCCTTGGAGTTCCCAAGGTTTCTGGGGTCTATTCTGGGTTGGCACAACTGCCTACCAAAGGTCACTGCTGTACATTGTAATTGATCAAGGACATCATACTGTTTTGTCACGTGCTCAGTCAGCAGATTCCCTTGTTAGGCTTTCTACTGTCTCTATCATACTGTTCCTTCAGCATTTCTTCCTTTAGATTATTGAATTGACTTTATTTCTTACATTCTTCACATATATGAGGAGTAAAAATCTTTACGTAATGTCTCCGTCTAAATGTGCAATGTGCAATCAAAGTAATTTATAATAAACAGAACAGTCAATGTAACATAGAAATACACTCAAATCAGTGTGAGTTAATCAGTCTGATGGCCTGGTGGAAGAAGCTGTCCTGTTGGTCCTGGCTTTTTTGCAGTAATACCTTTTCCTGGATGGTAGCAGCTGGAGTACATTGTGGTTGGGGTGACTCGGGTCCCCGATGATTCTTCGGGCCCTATTTTCACACTGGTCTTTGTAAATGTCCTGAATCATGGGAAGTTCACAACTACAGATGCGCTGGGCTGTCCGCACCACTCTCTGCAGAATCCTGCGATTAAGGGAGGTTACAGTTCTCATACCAGACAGTGATGCAGCCGGTTAGGATGCTCTCAATTGTGCCCCTGTAGAAAGTTCTTATGATTTGGGGGCCTATACCAAACTTCCTCAACTATCTGAGGTGACAGAGGTGCTGTTGTGCCTTTTTCACCACACAGCTGGTGTACAGACCATGTGAGATCCTCGGTGATGTGGATGCCGAGGAACTTAAAGCTTTTTACCCTCTCAACCTCAGATCCATTGATGTCAATAGAGGTTAGCCTGTCTTCATTCTTCCTGTAATCTACAAACAGCTCTTTTGTTTTTGCGACATTGAGGGAGAGGTTGTTTTCTTGACACCACTGTGTCAGGGTGATGACTTCTTCCCTTTAGGCTGCCTCTTTATTGTTTGAGATTAGGCCAATCAATACAGTTGTTGGCAAATGTAATTAGCAGATTAGAGCTGTGGGTGGTGACACAGTCATGGGTTTACAGGGAGTAAAGGAGGGGACTTAGCACACAGCCCTGAGGAGCTCCTGAGTTGAGAGCCAGAGGGTTGGAGGTGCGGGAGCCCATTCTTACCACCTACCAGCAATCTGCCAGGAAGTCCAGGATCCAGCGACACAAAGTCTCTGAGCTTCCTGTCAAGCCTGGATGGAATTATGGTGTTGAATGCTGAACTGTAGTCCAAAAACAGCATTCTCACATAAACATCCTTCTCCAGATGTGTAAGGACGGTATGAAGAGCAGTGGCTATTGTGTTGTCTGTCCATTGGTTGTGTTGGTAGACGAATTGTAGGGGTCCACTTTGGGTGGTAGCAAGCTGCGGTTGTAATCTTTGATCAGCCTCTCAAATCCTTTGCTTATTATTGAGGTGAGTGCCACAGGACAGCAGTCGTTCAGGTTGACTATTTTGTTAACCATAGTGATAACATCTAGTCAAGAAGAAGTGAGAAGCTCTTGTCGACCATGGTTCTTTCTCCCTACCATCCGTCGGCACAGACCTATCCAGAACCCCATGCAAGTGCTTTCTAAACAACCCCCACATTTCATAAACACAAAAGATCCTGCTGATGCTGAAAATCCAGAGCAAAACACACAAATTGCTGGAGGAAGTCAGCGGGTCATTGACGGAGTGTTCTGAGGCGGAGCGGTAGGCCTTTGGCTCATTCGGGCTTCGGTGATAACAATTCAAGGCAAGGTCAGTTACTTGTGAGGAATGGAAACAGGAAGGATGTCTGTGAGGCTGGTGTTCTGTACTGGGTGTCAGATGTGGGAAGTCCTGGAGACTCCCAGACTCACGGACGGCCGCATCTGTGCCAGGTGTGTCGAGCTGCAGCTCCTTAGGGATCGGGTTAGAGAACTGGAGATGCAGCTCAATTACCTACGTCTGGTCAGGGAAAGTGAGGAGGTGATAGAGAGGAGCTATAGGCAGGTAGTCACACCAGGGCCTCAGGAGACAGATAAGTGGGTAACAGTCAGGAGAGGGAAGGGCAGGAGTCAGATGCTAGAGAGTACCCCTGTGGTTGTCCTCCTTAACAATAAGTACTGATGTTTGAGTACTGTTTGGAGGGGGGGGGGCGAATGGCCTACCTGAGAAAAGCACAGAGTCTAGCCCTGTTCCTCAGAAGGGTAGGGAAAGGAAGTAGGCAGTAGTGATAGCGGACTCTAGAGTTAGGGGGTCAGAGAGGTGATTCTGTGGACTCAGAAAAGAAACACAGATGGTAGTTTGCCTCCCAGGTGCCAGGGTCTGGGATGTTTCTGATCGCATCCATGATATCCTGAAGTGGGAAGGTGGACAGCCAGAGGTCGTGGTACATATTGGTAACAATGACAAAGGTAGGAAAAGGGAGGAGGTCCTGAAAACAGACTACAGGGAAGCTGAGATGCAGAACCTCAAAGGTAGTAATCTCGGAATTACTGCTTGTGCTATGTGACAGTGAGTATGGGAATAGAGTGAGGTGGAGGATAAATGTGTGGCTGAAGGTTTGGAGCAGGGGGCAGGGATTCATATTTCTAGATCATTGGGACCTCTTTTGGGGCAGGCATGACCTGTACAAAAAGGACGGGTTGCACTTGAATCTGAGGGGGACCAATACCCTGGCTGCGAGGTTTCCTAAGGCTACTGAGGAGAGTTTAAACTAGAATTGCTGGGGGGTGGGAACTGAACTGAATAGACGGTTGGCTCACATATAGAGAAAGCTTGGAGATAGTGTGAGAGGGAGGATAGACAGGTGATAGAGAAGGGTTACGCTCAGACTAATGGTTTGAGTTATGTCTATTTTAATGCAAGAAGCATCATGAACAAAGCAGATGAGCTTAGAGTGTGAATCAGTGCATGGAGCTATGATGTTGTGGCCATTACAGAGACTTGGAGGGCTCTGGGCAGGAATGGTTACTTAGAGTGCCAGGTTTTAGATTTTTCAGAAAGGACAGGGAGGGAGGCAAAAGTGGTGGGGGCATGACACTGCTGATCAGAGATAGCGACACGGCTGCAGAAAATGAGGAAGTTATGGAGGGATTCTCTACTGAGTCTCTGTGGGTGGAAGTTAGAAACAGGAAGGGAGGAGATTGCTGAGCCTCTGGCATGATCTTTGCATCATCAGTGGGGATGGGGGAGGTTCTGGAAGATTAGAGGGTTGTGGATGTTGTACCTTTATTCAAGAAAGGGAGTAGAGGTAGCCCAGGAAATTATAGACCAGCGAGTCTTACTTCAGTAGCTGGTAAGATGATGGAGAAGATCCTGAGAGGAAGGATTTATGAACATTTGGAGAGGCATAACATGATTAGGAATAGTCAGCATGTCTTTGGCAAAGGGAGGTCTGCCCTATGAGCCTGATTGAATTTTTTGAGGATTTGACTAAACATATTGATGAAGGTAGAGCAGTAGGTGTAGTGTATATGGATTTCAGCAAGGCATTTGGTAAGGTACCCCATGCAAGGCTTATTGAGGAAGTAAGGAGGCATGGGATTGCAAATTACATTCCACCTCTTCCACTCAATGCCTCAGCAATGGAGGCAAGCACACCAAATGCTTTCTTTACTACCCATCTACTTCCAGTGAGTTATGGATTTCAATGGTTCAATTTATTATCAGGGAATACACAACCTGAATCCTTACACTTTGCAGGCATCCACAAGAAAAACCCTAAAAATGATTGACTGAAAAACTAAACCATAGAACATTACAGCACAGTACAGGCCCTTCAGCCCTCCATGTTGTGCTGACCCATATAATCCTTAAAAAAAAGTACTAAATCCACACTACCCCATAACTCTCTATTTTTCTTTCATCCATGTGCCTGTCCAAGAGGCTCCTAAATACCCCTAATGTTTTAGCCTCCACCACCATCCCTGGCAAGTCATTCCAGGCACTCACAACCCTCTGTGTAAAAAACTTACCCCTGAGGTCTCCCCTAAACTTCCCTCCCTTAATTCTGTACATATGCCCTCTGGTGTTTGCTATTGGTGCCCTGGGAAACAGGTACTGACTATCCACCCTATCTATGCCTCTCATAATCTTGTAAACCTCTATCAAGTCCCCTCTCATTCTTCTATGCTCCAAAGAGAAAAGTCCCAGCTCTGCTAACCTTGCTTCATATGACTTGTTCTCCAAACCAGGCAACATCCTGGTAAACCTCCTCTGCACCTTCTCCATAGCTTCCACATCCTTCCTATAATGAGGTGACCAGAACTGAACACAATACTCTAAGTGCAGTCTCACCAGAGATTTGTAGAACTCTCTACTCTTGAACTCAATCCCCCTGTTAATGAAGCCTAGCATCCCATAGGCCTTCTTAACTACCCTATCAACCTGTGCAGCGACCTTGAGAGATGTATGGATTTGAAACCCAAGGTCCCTTTGTTCATCCACACTCTTAAGTAACTGACCATTAATCCTGTACTCAGTCTTCTGGTTTGTCCTTCCAAAATACATCACTTCACACTTGTCCGGATTGAACTCCATCTGCCATTTTTCTGCCCAACTCTGCAGCCTGTCTATATCCTCTTCGACAACCTGCATCTCCATCCACAACCCCTCCACTCTTCATGTCATCCACAAACTTACTCACCCATCCTTCCGTCTCTATGTCCAAGTCATTTATAAAAATCACAAATAGCAGAGGTCCCAGGACAGATCCCTGCGGCACTCCACTAGTCACCGACCTCCAGGCAGAATACTTTCCTTCCACAACTACCCTCTGCTTTCTTCCTTTAAGCCAATTTTTTATCCAAACAGCCAAAGTTCCACTTATCCCATGCCTCATGACTTTCTGAATGAGTTTCTCATGAGGGACCTTGTCAAATGCTTTGTTAAAGTCCATGTAGACCACATCCACTGCCCTACCCTCATCAATTTCTTTTGTTACCTCTTCAAAAAACTCAATCAGTCTTGTGAGACACAATCTACAAAGCCATGTTGACTATCCATGAGTAGACTGTACTTCTCCAAATGCTCGTAGATCCTATCCTTAAGAATCCTTTCCAGTAGTTTGCAGACCACTGATGTAAGACTCACCGGTCTATAGTTCTCAGGTTTCTCCCTATTACCTTTTTTAAACAAGGGAACTACATTTGCCATTCTCCAGTCCTCCAGCACTTCCCCTGTAGCCAAAGAGGATTCAAAGATCATAGCTAATGCTCCAGCGATCTCTTCTCTTAATTCTCACAACAACCTGGGCTGTATCATATCCAGCCCTGTGGAAACCCCAAAGCTCCCACTCTCCCCTCCCACGTACAAGCAGCAGCAAAGCATCAACCTTCTCCCCTCCAGCAGAAAGCCTCAAACCCCTCTTCCATCCACCAGGCAAGCAATAGCAAAGCCCCTAAAGAGATGTTGATCTAGAGTCTGTCAAAAAACACTGTTCATCCAAACAGTTCCACAAGCTCTCTTACTCATGAGGGAGAAAAGGGTATCACTCCTGTCACAGCAAGGGGGGAGACCAACCGTTTGTTCTTTGTTACAGTCTACAGCGTCACTCTAGAGATCCCCTGACTTGAGAATCATCAACTTGCACACCTAATCCCTCTTAACCAATGCTTCCATCTTCTTAAGCTCATCTGATACTAGAGTATAGGCCACTGACAGACAACAGCTCACCAGAGTCCTCTGTCCTGGGCCAGTCTCAGTTATTCCCAAGTGTAATCCATCTTTGAAGATCCTTCCTCTTCCAGGGTTGTGTTTTTTGGAGCTTCTGTTGGTATTTCTGTAGCGCTGAGTTTTAATGGGATGGGGTTGCTAGCCTCATGCCCAACCCTCCTCCTATTGCAGCTGGGCTTGGAACAGTCTATGGCGAAGTTTAATGCTCCTATGGTTCCTGTGATTTACTTCATATGAACAATTAGAATTTTTTTACAGTTGATTGAAGAAACAAATGCAGAATGGTACAGCAGCTTACAGTCCATTTGGCCCAAGATGTTGTGTCTCACATGATGTCAATTTATACTAAACATCCTCCTCATAATTATCACCCATTGCACTCCATTCCCTTCATATTTAATTATCTTCTAAAAATCTGGTCGAAAAGATTGGTGTCCCTTTGTTTCTTCAGAAAACTTCAATGTTCATCAGATCTTTTATATAAAATAAACACTAAGGGTCTCAGCACTGAGCACTGTTGTGCCACTTGTTGCAGACTTTCAGTCAGAAAAATGCCACCTCTTTCTGCATCCTATCAGCAAGTTAATTTTGCCAATGAACCTCTTATTCCTTTGTGCCTTAACCTTAGAGTCATAGAGAAGTACAGCACAGAAACAGAATATTTGGCCCATCTAGTTCATGCTGAAACCATTTAGGCTGCCTCCTCCTATCAACCTGCACTGGGACCACAGCCCTCCATACCCCTATCATCCATGTACCTATCCAAACTTCTCAAACGTTGAAATTGAGCTTGCATGCACCACTTGTATTGACAGTTCATTCCACTGTCAGGACCCTCTGAGTGAAGAAGTTTCCTCTTATGTTCCCCTTAAACTTTTCACCTTTAACCCATGTAGTCCCACCCAATCTCAGTGGAAAAGGCCTGCTTGCATTTACCCTATTTATACCCTTCATAATTTTCAATACCTCTAATCAAATCTCCTCTCAATTTTCTACATTTTGAGGAATACATTCCTAATTTATTCAATTATAACTCAGTTTCTCCAGATCTGGCAACATCCATGTAAATTTTCTCTGTACTCTTTCAACCTTGTTTGTGTCTTTCCTTGTAGGTAGGTGATCAAAACTGCACACAGTACTCCAAATTAGATCTCCCCAATATCTTATACAACTTTAACATAACATCCCATCTCCTGTACTCAATGTGTTGATGAATGCAGGCCAAATACATGAGATAAGGTCAAACACCTTACCAAAGTCCATTTAAGCCACATTTCCTGTTCTGTTTTCATCAGTTCACCCCTTCTGAGACACAATTTACCTTGCACAAATTTATACTGAGTCTTCCTAATCAGTCTCTGTCTCTCCAAGTGAACACAATCCTGTTAATTACTTTGGGTCCTACACCCTTGCCAGACAAGTTTAAAGCCTTCTGCATAGTGTCAGCAAATCCCCCTGCCTGTTTCGCTGAGCACCAATGCTCCATCTGCCAAAAAATGTAGGATCCCCACAGTGTCCACCCATTTTAATTCTACTTCCCAATCTGACATGTCAGTCCATGGCCTCCTCTCCTGCCACGAGAGGCCACACTCAGTTTGGAGGAGCAACACCTTATATTTCATCTGAGTAGCTTCTAACCTGATGGCATGAATATCGACTTCTCAAACTGCTGGTGATGACCTCCCCACTCCTTCACCATTCCCCATTCCCATTCCCCTTTCTCACCTTATCTCCTTACCTGCCCATCAACTCCCTCTGGTGCTCCTCCCCCTTCCCTTTCTTCCATGGCCTTCTGTCCTCTCCTATCAGATCCCTCTTCTCCAACCCTTTATCTCTTTTACTAATTGACTTCCCAGCTTTTGACTTCACCCCTCCCCCAGTTTCACCTATCACCAACTACCTTATATTTCCTCCTTCCCTCCCCCCAACTTCTTACTCTGACTTCTCATCTTTTTTTCATAGAACAATACAGCACAGTACACGCCCTTTGGCCCACAATGTTGTACCGACCCTTAAACCCTGCCTCCCATATAACCCCCCCACCTTAAATTCCTCCATATACCTGTCTAGTAGTCTCTTAAATTTCACTAGTGTATCTGCCTCCACCACTGACTCAGGCAGTGCATTCCACGCACCAACCACTCTCTGAGTAAAAAAAACTTACTCTAATATCCCCCTTGAACTTTCCACCCCTTACCTTAAAGCCACGTCCTCTTGTATTGAGCAGTGGTGCCCTGGGGAAGAGGCGCTGGCTGGCCACTCTATCTTTTCCTCTTAATATCTTGTATACCTCTATCATGTCTCCTCTCATCCTCCTCCTTACCACCACCCTCCACCTGGCCCTAACCCACCTGAACTAAAAAGACACATACGTTCGGATGCTATTCATAGACTTCAGTTCACCATTCAACACAATCATCCCTCAGAAACTGATTGGAAAGCTGAGCCTACTGGGCCTGAACACCTCCCTCTGCAACTGGATCCTAGACTTCCTGACTGGGAGACCTCAGTCAGTCCGGATCGGGAGCAGCATCTCCAACACCATCACACTGAGCACGGGGGCTCCCCAAGGTTGTGTGCTCAGTCCACTGCTGTTCACTCTGCTGACCCACGACTGTGCTGCAACACACAGTTCGAACCATATCATCAAGTTCGCCGATGACACGACCATGGTGGATCTCATCAGCAAGAATGACAAGTCAACTTACAGAGAGGAGGTGCAGTGGCTAATGGACTGGTGCAGAGCCAACAACCTGTCTCTTAATGTGGACAAAATAAAAGATTGTTGTTGACCTCAGGAGGGCACGGAGCGACCACTCCCCGCTGAACATCGACGGCTCCTCGGTAGAGATCGTAAAGAGCACCAAATTTCTTGGTGTTCACCTGACGGAGAATCTCATCTGGACCCTCAACACCAGCTCCATAGCAAAGAAAGCCCAGCAGCGTCTCTACTTTCTGCGAAGGCTGAGGAAAGTCCATCTCCCACCCCCAATCCTCATCACATTCTACAGGGGTTGTATTGAGAGCATCCTGAGCAGCTGCATCACTGCCTGGTTCAGAAATTGCACCATCTTGGATTGCAAGACCTTGCAGCGGATAGTGAGGTCAGCTGAGAAGATTATCGGGGTCTCTCTTCCCGCCATCACGGACATTTACACTACACGCTGCATCCGCAAAGGAAACAGCATTATGAAGGACACCATGCACCCCTCATACAATCTCTTCTCCCTCCTGCCGTCTGGGAAAAGGTTCTGAAGCATTCGGGCTTTCACGACCAGACTATGTAACAGTTTCTTCCCTCAAGCTATCAGACTCCTCAATACCCAAAGCCTGGACTGACATCTTGCCCTATTGTCCTGTTTATTATTTATTGTAATGCCTGCACTGTTTTTGTGCACTTTACGCAGTCCTGTGTAAGTCTGTAGTCTAGTGTAACTTTCTCTGTGTTGTTTTTTTATTACGTAGTTCAGTCTAGTTTTTTGTACTGTGTCATGTAACACCATGGTCCTGAAAAACGTTGTCTCATTTTTACTATGCACTGTACTAGCAGTTATGGTCGAAATGTGAATAAAAGTGACTTGACTTGACTTCTCTCCAAAGAGTAAAGCCCTAGCTCCCTTAATCTCTGATCATAATGCATACTCTCTAAACCAGGCAGCATCCTGGTAAATCTCTTCTGTACCCTTTCCGATGCTTCCACATCCTTCCTATACTGAGGCGACCAGAACTGGACACAGTACTCCAAGTGTGGCCTAACCAGAATTTTATAGAGCTGCATCATTACATTGCGTCTCTTAAACTTTATCTCTCGACTTATGAAAGCTAACACCCCATAAGCTTTCTTAACTACCCTATCTACCTGTGAGGCAACTTTCAGGGATCTGTGGACATGTACCCCCAGATCCCTCTGCTCCTCCACACCACCAAATATCCTTTGGAGTTTGTCCTTCCAAAGTGTACCACCTCACACTTCTCCGGGTTGAAATCCATCTGCCAGTTCTCAGCCCACTTCTGTATCCTATCAATGTCTCTCTGCAATCTTCGACAATCCTCTACACTATCCACAACACCACCAACCTTTGTGTCATCTGCAAACTTGCTAACCCATCCTTCTACACCCACATCCAGGTCGTTAATAAAAATCAAGAAAAGTAGAGGTCCCAGAACTGATCCTTGTGGAACACCACTAGTCACAACCCTCCAATCCGAATGTACTCCCTCCACCACGACCCTCTGCTTTCTGAAGGCAAGCCAATTCTGAATCCACCTGGCCAAACTTCCCTGGATCCCATGCCTTCTGACTTTCTGAATAAGCCTACCGTGTGGTACCTTGTCAAATGCCTTACTAAAATCCATGTAGATCACATCCACTGCACTACCCTCATCTATATGCCTGGTCACCTCCTCAAAGAACTCTATCAGGCTTGTTAGATATGATCTACCTTTCACAAAACCATGCTGACTGTCCCTGATCAGACCATGGTTCTCTAAATGCCCATAGATCATATCTCTAAGAATCTTTTCCTTTTTTTAAATAATTTTTTATTGAAGTTCATCATCAAACAAACATTTCCATAAGATGTATTTAAGACATTGTACCTATATATCATATAATCACATATATCACAAATCTCCACAAAGTATTTATCTGAGGTATACACTTATAGAAAAGAGTGGAAAGAAAAAACAAGCAAAAGGAAAGAACTATGTACAAGTAGGGAGTGATCTTTTTTTTAACAACAGATTCATTGATTAGTGAGAATAAAATCAGGCCTATGAGGCATTATGTAGTTAAACCATTTTTCCCAGTATGAATCAAATTGTTCCAAATTGAATAAAATTCTCTTACGTTTCATCGGATTTAATAGCCCATTGACATTAAAAGAAATGAATTTTACCTTGTCCTTAGCCATCTGTATTTACCTGTCAATGTATCATTGAAATTAGAATAAAACTTAATCGATCTACTCCCTGAACAAATAAACACCAAGAAATGCAAATAATAACAAAAATGACAACGAACGTGTGATTCCAAGGCTGAGGTCACTAGTAGATGACCCTGCGTTGAGCTAGAGGAAATGTCTAGCTGTGGGGGATAACCCCTCCTACTTGTGAGTTGAGGGCCCAATTGCAGTATTCATAAAAGTCAGTGAACAAATCCATTACACAGAAAAGATTTCCCTGTGTACTCCTCCTATATATATACATACACACACACACACACACACACACACACACACACACACACACACACACACACACACACACACACACACACACACACACACACACACACACACACACACACACACACACACACACACACACACACACACTACATATTCTCATTTTGGTGGGGGAAAAGGAGTAAGTGAGTGAAAAAGAATAACAACTAAGTAATATAAAATCCACATTATAATAAGTATTTCTCGAGAAATCACCGTGTACTTTTGCTTCTGTTTAGCTTCTCAACATTTTTAAAGTTTAAAGTTTTAAAGTTCCAAACCTTATGGCTCTTCTGAAGGGGGTGAGGACTGTCTTTAGGAAACTCCTGGTCTCTTCCTGATATATTTCTCTCGGCCTCCTCTCCTCTCCTGCCTTCTCGATTCTCGCACTATTTCCCAAGCGGAGCGGGATAATTCCTCAGTCAGGCTTTCCGTCGTTTTGGTCACGCTGACGGGCAACCCTTCATGTCTGTAGTCGCCTGTCTGGTACAAATGCGTCCCATTGTCATAAAACACTCGAAGTTTAGCAGGGTACGGAGTTTGAAATTTAATCTTTTTTTGCTTTAGTACTTGCTTTACTTCAGAGTATTCTTTGCATTTCTGGAGGACCGCAGGGGGGTAATCTTGGTCAAAATATATTAATTTATCGTCGAAAAACACTCTCTTCTTACCCCAGGCCCTTTGTAGAATCTCCGCCTTGGTGCTGTACTGAAGGAATTTAATTATTATTGAGTGTGGCTTTCTATCCTGGGTAGGTTTTGGGACTAACGTGCGGTGGGCTCTTTCCACTTCCAGCTTCATAGCCGAGGGAATATCCAGCGCGTCCCGCAGTAACTTTCCGACAAACTCCGTCATAGATGAGCCCTCCGCTCCTTCGGGAACATTGTAGATTCTGATATTTTTCCGCCGTGATCTTCCCTCCAGGTCAAGCAGTTTACCTTCTTGGTGATGTCATATTTTTATTGTCTTACTCAGTATCCGTTCCACGTTTTGAACGCAATCTTCCACCTTCTCAATTGGAGTCTCTGCCACCGCTATTTTTTGATTAACGCTGGCAAGCTCTGCCTTAATTAATGGAGCTGCTGCTTTATTTCTTTCTGGACCTCCATTATTTCTTTCAGGATTTCGAAGATATTCGCCGCTTCGCTAGCACGCGGTCGGGTCGGAGAGCTGCTAGCTGAACTCCTCTCGGACGCAGGCTCCGCAGTGTCGCTTTTTTATTTCCGTTCTTTTTCCCCGTTCTTGCCCCTCGTTTCAGTTCAAATATTTTTCGAAAAGTATTATACTTGATGGGATAACGGGGCTTAATACACGTTTTTCCAGAGGAGCTAGTGACTTAAGCTGCCATTCTCAACTATGACGTCCCCGGAACCTCAAGAATCTTTTCCAACAGCTTTCCCACCACAGATGTAAGGCTCACTGGTCTATAATTACCCGGACTAGACCTACTACCTTTTTTGAACAAGGGGACAACGTTCACCTCCCGCCAAACCTATAGTACCATTCCCATGGACAACGTGGACATAAAGATCCTAGCCAGAGGCTCAGCATTCTCTTCCCTCACCTCGTGGAGCAGCCTGGGGAATATTCTGTCAGGCCCCGGGGATTTATATGTCCTAATGTATTTTAACAACTCCAACACCTCCTCTCCCTTATTATCAACATGCTCCAGAACATCAACCTCACTCATATTGTCCTCACCATTATTATGTTCCCTCTCATTGGTGAATACCGAAGAGAAGTATTCATTGAGGACCTTGCTCACCTTCACAGCCTCCAGGCACATCTTCCCACCTTGATCTCTAATTGGTCCTACTTTCACTCCTGCTATCCTTTTGTTCTTCACATAATTTAAGAATGCCTTGGGGTTTTCCTTTACCCTACTTTACCCTTCTCATGCCCCCTTCTTGCTCTACTCAGCCCCTTAAGCTCTTTTCTTGCTACTCTATATTCCTCAATAGACCCACCTGATCCTTGCTTCCTAAACCTCATGTATGCTGCCTTCTTCCACCCGACTAGATTTTCCACCTCACTTGTCACCCATGGTTCCTTCACCCTTCCATTCTTTATCTTCCTCACCAGGACAAATTTATCCCTAACATCCTGTAAGAGATCCTTAAACATCGACCACATGTCCATAGTACATTTCCCTGCAAAAACATCATCCCAATTCACACCTGCAAGTTCTAGCCTTATAGCTTCATAATTTGCCCTTCCCCAATTAAAAATTTTCCTGTCCTCTCTGATTCTGTACTTTTCTGTGATAATGCTAAAGGCCAGGGAGCGGTGGTCACTGTCCCCCAGATGCTCACTCACTGAGAGATCTGTGACGTGACCCGGTTTGTTACCTAATACTAGATCTAGTATGCCATTCCCCCTAGTCAGCCTGTCAACATACTGTGACAGGAATCCATCTTGGACACATTTAACAAACTCTGTCCCATCTAAACCATTGGAACTAATCAGGTGCCAATCAATATTAGGGAAGTTTAAGTCACCCATGATAACAAACCTGTTATTTTTACACCTTTCCAAAATTTGCTTCCCAATCTGCTCTCCGATATCTCTGCTACCAGGGGGCCTATAGAATACTCCCAGTAGGGTAACTGCTCCCTTCCTGTTCCTGACTTCCACCCATACTGACTCAAAAGAGGATCCTGCTACATTACCCACCCTTTCTGTAGCTGTAATAGTATCCCTGACCAGTAATGCCACCCCTCCTCCTCTTTTTCCGCCCTCTCTATCCCTTTTAAACCACTGAAATCCAGGAATATTGAGCATCCATTCCTGCCCTGGTACACGCACTTTAGCCCTTCCACCTTACTACCTTTACAGCCTTTATTCTGCTTCTCTTTCCTCAAAGCCTCTTTATATGTTAGATCTGGCTTTACTCCATGCACTATACTTGCAGTTCTCGCATGACCTTTATCCTCCTCCACCTCACTGTCTGCTCTAACACTCTGGCTCCCCTCTCCCTGCAAATCTAGTTTAACCCCCCCCCCCAGAGCAGCACTAGCAAACCTTCCCACAAGGATGTTAGTCCCCCTCCAATTCAGGTGCAACGCGTCCCTTCGGAACAGGTCCCACCTTCCCTGGAACAAGGCCCAATTGTCCAGAAACAGGAAGCCCTCTGTCCTGCACCAACTCCTTACCCACGTATTTAGCTGCATTATCTTCCTATTTCTAACCTCACTAGCACGTGGCATGGGTAGCAATCCTGAGATTGCAACCCCGGAGGTCCTATCCTTCAACTTTGCACCTAACTTTCTAAACTCTCTTTGCAGGACCTCCTCCTTCTTCCTAACCACGTCATTGGTCCCTACATGGACGACAACATCTGGCTGCTCACCCTTCCTCTTGAGAATACTGAGAACTCAATCTGAGATATCGCGGATCCTGGCACCAGGGAGGCAACAGATCTTCCGGGATTCTTGATTTCTCCCACAGAACCTCTTATCTGTCCCCCTAACTATCGAATCCCCTATCACTACTGGTCTCCTCTTTTCCCTCCTGCCCTTCTGAGCTGAGGGTCCAGTCTCGGTGCCAGAGACAAGACCAGTGCAACTTGTCCCTGGTAGGTCGTCCCCACCAACAGTATCCAAAATGGTATACTTACCAGCTACCTGTCTCCTGAATTTTAGGGGTGACTACCTCCCTGAAGCTCCTGTCTATTTCTGCCTCTGCCTCACGAAAGATCCGAAGTTCATCCAGCTCCAGCTCTACTTCCCTAACTCGTTTTGTGAGGAGCTGCAGCTGGATGCTCCTTTTACAGGTGTAGTCATCAGGGACAATTGTGCTATCCCTGACTTCCCACATCCTGCAAACGGAGCACTCAACTGCCCTAACTGCTGCCTCCATTACCAACTTCTAAGTTAATTAGTTTAGTTAAAGGATCTTACCCGGCCTTACCTCACTGGAAGGAAGCTCGTCCTCAGCCTCTGCTCGCCAAAGCCTCTCGAGCCAAAACCTTCCTACTCTGCCACTACTCCGTCGCTCACTCTGTTAATCTCACTTTTTAAACTCTCCTGCTGCCTCACAGGCTGACCTTCACACGCTTGCGCAGTTTTGCCCCGTTCAAACTGTCGAAGAAGTGACATGAAGTCATAATGAAGGGTTTTGGCCCGAAACATCGACTGTTTACTCTTTTCCATAGCTGCTGTCTGGTCCTCTGAGTTCCTCCAGCATTTTGTGTGTGTTGCTTGGTTCATCTCCAGTTCAAGTGTAATCCCTTTTGTACAGCCATCTGCACCCCGAAGAGATCCCATTTGCCCAAGAACTTGATCCCTCCCTCCTGCACTAGCTTTTCAGTCATGTATTTCTTTGCTGTTTCTACCTTCAGTAACATGTGGTTTATAGTCCTTGAGTCTTACCTTTTCAATCTCCCTACCTTCACTCTTCCCTTACTCAACCTATCACATCACATTTATACTATCGTGTACATCTCTTGTACTTGAGAATATTCTGAATCATTGGTAACATTGTTAACCTTAGCATCAGGGAAGGAACATACTTGAGGGTTGTTTATGTCCACAGAGTCATGTTTGTGTGTGACATTGATTCTCCTATCATATTTGACTTCACCTTGCCATTTTCACATCTTCATTTGTTTAACATTGGGATCAAGAAATCAAGAAAAAGTTTGCAATTTTCACAGGTCTCTGAATTCATCAGTGGAGAGTCTGGAATGTTCTTCAATTGGAAAAAGCCCACAATCAAAAACAACTGAACCTCGGTATTTGGGAACATTAAAAATCTTGGACAGAAAGGCAAATGAAACTTCTAACCTTGAAGCTACAGACACAATCAGAGCATCTATTTATCAGGTGATGAATTTGGAATTATGAATGTTTTTGTGTGTTTGCAATTCAAAGGTCTATTTTTACTGATATGATCTATAGATGGGGAGACACTACAGCATTACTACTAAACATGTAAGAGTAGATTTTACCATTATAATTTCTTTGTATATTCTGTATAGCTTTTACAACAATGGGACTACCCTAAAATTCAAATATACAGTATTGTCTATGCTGGTCTTTGTGGATGCCAAATTGGATCAAATTTCTCAAGCAAAGTTTTGCTTGGCTCAACATTGTGGGCCAAAGGGCCTGTAATGAGCTGTGTTCAGTATGCTGTAATGTTCTATGTTCAATATGCCCCTGGACATTTTTGATAGGATTCAAACCAATATCGTGTTGCAATCTTAAAACTCATTGGTTAGAGCACAGATGCAATTTTATATATTATTCTTGTAATGGGGAAAGACATGAATGCACTAGACATAGTGCAGGGAGTTTCATCAGTATGTTTCTGAGAAAGGATTGTTTAAGGTACAAGAGACTGGATTGGCTGGGTTTGTTTGCTTTTGAGCCAATGGGGCCAAAGTGCTGATAGCAATAGGATTGATAGTAACAAGCCTTTTCCCCACGAAGAGGTGTCGAAGCCCAGGTGGTATAGATTTAAGGTGGAGAGTAAGAGGTTTAGAGGGGATTTGAGGATCTTATTTTCACCCAGAAGATGCTTGCAATTTGATATGCAGTGCCTGAGAAGGTGGCAGAGCCAGATATACTTAACCTGGATGAGGATTTGTATCACCAAGATATAAAAAGTTATTGTCCTGCTGCTAGTAAATGGGAAGAAAAGAGATTTTGCACATGCTGGTGATCCAGATTAACTCGCACAAAGTGCTACAGGAACACAGCAAGTCAGGCAGCATCGATGGAAAAGAATAAACTGTTGAAGTTTTGGGCCAAGACGCTTCATCAGGACACAAAAGCAAGGGGGAAGAAGCTAGAAAAAGAAGGTGGTGGAGGAGTACAACCTTGGAGGTGATAGGTGAAGCATGTGATGGGAAAAGTAGATGGGTGGGGGAGAGAGTGAAGTGACAAGTTGGGAGGTGATAGATGGAAAAGTAATGGGATGAAGAAGGAGGATTCCAGTGGGAGAGGACTGTGGACCATGGAGGTTAGGCTGGCCCCCACCTCTGAGAGGGATACTGATTTGGAGGATGAGGTCTTGGATGTGTGGTATATGCTGCCTTTTGCTAACTCCCCAGTGATTGAGAAAGAGACTCCCAGCCTTTCTCCCATTGAGACAGGTGATGTGGGGGGGGGGGCTATCTGTGGGCAGCCTAGATTACAACAGGACTCTGCAGGGGAGGAAGTGGGGTTTGGCCACGGGACAGAGGGCTCCGAGTTACAGGTGGGCACGAGTGATAGATCGGGAGAGGCCTCACCAGGTAGACCGTAGGTATCCCCAGTAGTGTCGGAACCAGAAGAGGTAGATGATGGGGTGCGGAGGTCTCACAGAATTAGGAGAGCACCAGATAGGTTGGCTTACATAACACCAGGGCAACAGAGTGTGACCCCTGCTGTGCTGGGGAGCTATGTCACTGCCTTTTACACCTGGATTAGGCTTTGTGTTTTGCAGGACGGGTTGGCGAATTATCTCAACGTCATGAGGACATGACTAAATTTGGTGGGGGGGGAGTGTAACACACTGTAAGGCTTCACTACTGAGGTAATGGTTCTTCTGTAGCAGCAATGTTTGGGTTATGACTAGAGATAACGGGGTTTTAGAATGCGGGGAAATGTTGTTCTTTCTTGTGAATCTGGAAGAGAGATTTTTGCGGTCTTTTGCCGGGGAGAGATGAGGGGAGAAGACGTGAATGGGGAGAGTTGGTAGACTGCCGTATGGAGTGGACTTGGAGCGAGGGTCTGAAGGTCAGCGATAGTTGGAGGTGAACGACCGGCTTATCAGTGAGCTCCGACATTGCGCAATAGACAGTTTCATGAGAAACTTTTTTTTCTTTTTTTTTGTTTTCTTTACTTACCATATAGTCAAGGTAAGAATTATAAAGCTCAATCGTTTAATTGTATATTGTGTTATGTTTGGGACATATCGCACAGCATCCACCCAAATGAGATTTCTTAAGTTTGGCTGGGCCAGGGGTTATCACCCCCTTTATTAAGCCGCTAGCTGAAGTGAGAGTTACACTCACATTCTGAGACTGCCACATTCCTGTTCACAGAAAGCAGGACAAATCCACTTCATCTGGCTTCTTCACAATATCAGCTTAATGCTCTACCTTTCATAAACAAAGCTAATAAAACACAGTAACTTATTTACACATGCTCAGGTTGCATTTCACCAGGGCCAGTCAAATTCATCTTTGGTCCAAACATGTACCAAAGATCTTAATTCCAGAATTAGATACTGTAATTGTGATTAGCTTTGACCTCAAGGACCACTTGGCTGAGCATAGATCAAGGAGCCCCAGTAAAATGGAAGCCAATGAGCATTGAGGGGAAAAATTCCAGTGGTTATAGTCATACCTTGTACAAAGTGCACCATGATTAAAAGCACGATATGGTGTACCCTGATGCTATCACGGGAGACTTTAGTCAGGTATTGAGGGCCCATTGCACAGGACTGGAAAAATCTGCAGAGCAGTGTCAACTCAGCCAGCTCCATATAAAACTGAGTCAAATCAGCAGTGAGTTTATGGACCATATATAGATTATAGAAGAGGAAGTGCTAGCTGCCTTGAGCAAAATTAGGGTGGTTAAGACCTCAGAACCTAATAAGGTGTTCCCTGACACGAGAAAATTTGCAGATCCTATAAGTCCAATCAACTGATGAAGGGTCTCGGTCCAAAACATTGACTCTATGAAACTTGCTCCATCGATGCTGTTTGGCCTGCTAGGTGTTCCCAGCACCTTGTGGGAAGCTAGTGCAGAAATTGCATGGGACTTTCACAAAGTTAGCCACATGTGAGATGCCGGAGTACTGGTGGATAGCTAATGTTGTTCTGTTGTACAACAGAGTACCTAAGAATATGCTGGGAAATTTTAAGCTGGTGAGTTGGACATCAGTAGTGCGTAAATTCTTGAAAGGCATTTTAAGAGATATTTAAGTATTTGGATATACAGGGTCTAATTAGGGATAATCAACGTGGCTTCATGCATGATAGGTCTTGTCTAAGCAAATATATAGTTTTTCAAGCAGATTACCAGGTAACCTGATGAAGAAAGGCATGGACATTGTCACAAACAAGAGAAAATCTACAGATGCTGGAAATCCAAGCAATACAGACAGATTGCTGGAGGAACTCAACAGTCCAGGCAGCATCTGTGGGAAAAAGTACAGTCAATGTTTTGGGCCAAGACCCTTCAGCAGGACTGGAGCGAAAGAGATGTCATTGTCCATGTGGACTTTAGCAAGGTGTTGACAACCTCCCACAGGAGTGGCTGGTCAAAAAGGCTTCATTGCTTGGCATTCAGGATGAAGTAGCAAAATGGATTCAGCATTGACTTTGGAGAGTGGAAGTAGATTGTTGCCTCTCTCACTGGAGGCCTGTGCTAATAGTGTGCCACAGGAAACAGTGCTGTCAATGATCTGGATGATAATCTAGTTTATAATGCATTTTCTTTTTCATCTTTTTATTAATGCTAAGATTTTTATAATAAGACTTTAATTCAGTAAACCTTGGGAATATTTTATCTGTGCTTAGTTCCCAATAATTTACATGTATTTATTAATATCATACAGGAGTGGCTGGAAAGGAAAAGACAAGTTCTTTCTGAAAATAAGAGACATCGAAAGCTGAAAGTACAACAGGAAAATGTGAAGAGAGAACAGGTTTATTGATTTATTCCCAATGGTTCAATGTTCTATTACATAAAACTGCTACTTTCAATATTAAAACATTAATTTTGAAATTTATCAGAAAAGTAAAGGGATTGTTCAATTTTAAGAAATGTACAAAAAATTCATTGCAATATTTATAGACAATAGACAATAGGTGCAGAAGTAGACCATTCGGCCCTTCGAGCCTGCACCGCCATTTTGAGATCATGGCTGATCAATTCTTATCAATACCCGGTTCCTGCCTTGTCCCCATATCCCTTGATTCCCCTATCCATAAGATACCTATCTAGCTCCTTCTTGAAAGCATCCAGAGAATTGTCCTCCACTACCTTCCGAGGCAGTGCATTCCAGACCCCCACAACTCTCTGGGAGAAGAAGTTTTTCCTTAACTCTGTCCTAAATGACCTACCCCTTATTCTCAAACCATGCCCTCTGGTACTGGACTCTCCCAGCATCTGGAACATATTTCCTGCCTCTATCTTGTCCAATCCCTTAATAATCTTATATGTTTCAATCAGATCCCCTCTCAATCTCCTTAATTCCAGCGTGTACAAGCCCAGTCTCTCTAACCTCTCTGCGTAAGACAGTCCAGACATCCCAGGAATTAACCTCGTGAATCTACGCTGCACTTCCTCTACAGCCAGGATGTCCTTCCTTAACCCTGGAGACCAAAACTGTACACAATACTCCAGGTGTGGTCTCACCAGGGCTCTGTACAAATGCAAGAGGATTTCCTTGCTCTTGTACTCAATTCCCTTTGTAATAAAGGCCAACATTCCATTAGCCTTCTTCACTGCTTGCTGCACTTGCTCATTCACCTTCAGTGACTGATGAACAAGGACTCCGAGATCTCTTTGTATTACTCCCTTACCCAACTCTATACCGTTCAGATAATAATCTGCCTTCCTGTTCTTACTCCCAAAGTGGATAACCTCACACTTATTCACATTAAACGCCATCTGCCAAGTATCTGCCCACTCACCCAGCTTATCCAAGTCACCCTGAATTCTCCTAACATCCTCATCACATGTCACACTGCCACCCAGCTTAGTATCATCAGCAAATTTGCTGATGTTATTTTCTATGTCTTCATCCAAATCGTTAACGTAAATGGTAAACAGCTTTGGTCCCAATACCGAGCCCTGTGGCACCCCACTAGTCACCACCCGCCATTCCGAGAAACACCCATTCACCGCTACCCTTAGCTTTCTATCTGCCAACCAATTTTCTATCCATGTCAATGCCTTCCCCCCGATGCCCTGAGAATTTAGAGAAGTCAATGTTAATTCCACGTCCCATTCCCATTCTGATATGAGCAGGATCTCCCAGTGGCCACACATTTTAATTCCATGTCCCATTCCCATTCTGATATGTCTATCCATGACCTCCACTACTGTCAAGATGAAGCCACACTCAGGTTGGAGGAACAACACCTTATATACCGGCTGGGTAGCCTCCAACCTGATGGCATGAACATTGACTTCTCTAACTTGCGTTAATGCCCCTCCTCCCCTTCTTACCCCATCCCTGATATATTTAGTTTCCCCCCCCCCCTCCTTTTGTTTCCTCTCTGTTTCTGCACATCACTCTGCCTGTTCTCCATCTCCCTCTGGTGCTCCCCTCCCCCTTTCTTTCTCCCTCAGCCTCCTGTCCCTTGATCCTTTCCCTTCACCAGCTCTGTATCACTTTTGCCAATCACCTTTCTGGCTCTCAGCTTCATCCCACCCCCTCCGGTCTTCTCCTATCATTTTGCATTTTCCCTTCCCCCTCCTACTTTCAAATCTCTTACTACCTTTCCTTTCAGTTAGTCCTGACGAAGGGTCTCGGACCGAAACGTTGACAGTGCTTCTCCTTATAGATGCTGCCTGGCCTGCTGTGTTCCACCAGCATTTTGTGTGTGTTTCTCCAAGTAAAGTTCTTGCTTTGGTTAATATGCCTACATATCATGTCAAAATGTTTTCGTAGATGCACCTCAGAAGTTCTCCCTACACTGATCTTTAATATATGCATTAAAATCACATGCTATAAATAGTCAAATAGAAAATATCACTTCTACTTCTGCTTCACAAGTGAGGACCTAGTTGAGTTCACTAGGTTCAGAAGGGAAGTTAAAGAGAAAATAGAGAAAATGGAGACAAAACTGACAGAAAACACAAAATAGAATCCATGCAGGTAACACACAAAAAATACTGCAGGGGTTCTATGCAGGGAAGTACCAGTTGATGTTTCAGGCTGAGACCCTTCAAGAGGACTGGAAGAGAAGAGGACAGATGCTAGAATAAGCAGATGGGGGAAGGCACATGGTGACAGGAGGTAGGTGAGATCAGGTTAAAGGAAAGGTGGATGAATGATGTGTGAAGCTTGAAGGTGAGAGGTGAAGAGCTGAAGCTAAAAGAGTTGGACAGTGGAAAGTGTTATAACTGTTGTTAGGGAGGAGGTGTAGGCAGGTATACCACTTGTCACAGTTGCAGGGATGAATGCTAGGATAAAGGTCTGTGGGTTGGGACAGATGGACAGCAGAGTCCTTCCAAGTGAGGTGACACTTCACCTATAGATCTTTCGGGGTCATTTATTGTATCTTGCATCCTCAACAGTGGTGAGACCTGATGCAGATTGGTGAACTGCTTCATTGAGCACCTGTAGGTCTACTACAACAAGCAGGATCTCCGGAAGGGCACCCATTTCAATTCAGCTTCCCATTCTCACACTGACATGTCTGTTTGTGACCTCCTCTACTGGAGCCAAATCCAGGATGGAGGAACAGCACCTCATATTCCATCTAGGTAGACTCCAACCTGATGGCATGAACATTGATTTATCTAACTTCCAGGAAACCACTCTGCTTTGCTTCCCACCCCTCCTCCTCTGATGTTTCCCCGTATTCTAATCACCCTCTCAACTCCTCACCTGCCCACCACGTCCCTCTGGTTACCTACCTCTTTTCCTTTATTCCATGACCAACTTTTGAGAAGACTGTCAGATTCCTTCTTCTTCAGCACTTTCCCTCTTCAGCCTCTCACCTCCCAGCTTCTTACATCATAAGACATTAAGACATGGAAGCAGAATTATGCTATTTCGCCCATTGAGTCTGTTCCTTCATGGCTGATTCATTGTCCTTCGTACCATTTATTGGCCCTTTCCATCATCCATCTATCTTACCCCTCAGCTTGTCTTTCATATCATGGATTAGATTGACTTTATTTGTCACGTGTACAGTAAAAATACAATGAGATGCATTGTTTATGTCAAATCAAGTCAGCAAGGATTGACCGATATCCATATCCCTCTATTCTCTGCACATTCATGTACCTAGCTAAGAACCTCTTAAATGCTCCCAGCATACTTACCCTTATACTTTCCTCCCAACACCTTAAAGGTATGCCCCTCTTATGAGCAATTTCTGTTACAAATATGGAAGATAAATTGTTAACACATGAACTCGAGGTGGACCAGTATCCTTGTGAACAGGCTTGCTCGAGCTGATCAGGAGGGTTTAAACTAATTTGACATGAGGATGGGAACTGGAGTAATAGGGCAGTTGGTATACAATTAGATGCAGTGTGTAATGTATGGAAGGGTAGGCAGATGATAGGGCAAAATCGTAGTCAGTGGAATGGATTGAAAAATATCTTTAAACTAAATAGTAGTTTCAACAGTTTGGAAAAGTGAGGATAAAGTAAAAAGGAAGGAGAATGTGAGAGAGCTTAATGAAGTCTCCAGAATAAATGAAAAGACAAATTGTTTAGAAATTTTACTTCTGGTAACATGGGGCAAAACTGAAAAGGCTGATGAATACAGGTGTCATACTTATTAGATTTTGAGGCATGACAGTTAGCACAGCTATTACAGCTTGACACTCAGCGTTCAGCTTTGGTGGCCTCTAAGGAATCTCTGTATATCTTTGTCATGGAATCTATGGATTTTTTCCATTTGCTCCAATTTCCTCCCACAGTCCAAAGACACATCAAGGAGGTTAATTAGTCATTCTAAATTGTCCTGTGATTAGGTTATGGTTAAATTGGGATTGTCAGGGGTTGCTGGGCAGTACAGATTGATATTGCATTGTATCTCTGAACAAAAATAATATATGTAAATGATTGCAGTTTATGGAACAAGGAAGATGATCAGTTAGAGATTGATGGGTATGATGTCATGGCTGTAAGAACATCGCAATTGGATATATATTATCCAGGGATACACATTGTATTAGAAAGGACAGGGAGAGGAGTGGAGTTGGCTTTCTTGGTTAAAAAATAAATAAAATCCTAAGAAAGAGGTGCCAAAGGATCAGAAGATGTAGAATTCTTGTGTTTAGAGTTAAGAAACTGTTAGGGTAAAAAAGACATGGGATACAAGAGATAGGAAAGGCATTTAAAAAGAGACTTGTTATGGTCATCATGAGGGATTTCAAAATGCAGGTAGATTGAAAACTAGGCTGGTGTTGTATCCCAAGAGAAGGAATTTGCAGAATACCTCCAAGTTGGGTTTTTAGAGCAGCTTGTGGTTAGAAGAAAGGCAATTCTAGATTGGGGGATGTGTATTGAGCCAGATTTGATTAGCGAGCTGAAGGGAAATAAACCCTTAGGAGGTAGTGATTGAGAGGGAGAAGCTAATGTGAGATTTATCAGTATCACAGTGGAATAAAAGGAATTACAAAAATATGGGAGAGGAGCTGGTCAAAGTTGATTAGAAGGGGAAACTAGTAGGGATGACGGCAGAGTAGCAATGACTGAAGATTCTGGGAGCATTTTGGAAGGTGCAGGACTGAAACGGACTGTATTCTACAGGCAACTGTGGTTGACAAGGGAAGTGAAATATAGCATAAAACTTAAAGAGGGTGAGTGTATAATAGAGCAGGAATTAGTAGGAAATTAAAGGACGGGGAGCTTTTAAAAACAAAGTAAGTCAACTAAAATGCACTAAGGAGAGAAACGGTGGATGGAGGAGTGCTTTGTAAGCATTGTGGAGGGGTGAGTAGCAGTGGTCGAGTCTGTTATCTCCCCGTGTGCTCACCTGGATGTGTTGACAGAACTTTGGAGAGATTTTAATCGAGCTTCTCTGACTGAAGTCAGTGATGCTCAATTAAAGTCTCTGACAATGATGAAAGCAGCCTCCGGGTGTACAGCCTCTGGGTGCTGAAGATCTCATACAGTTCCTTGAGAGCCAGGTCAGTATCAGCCTGGGGCGGAATGTACACTGCTGTGATAATAATAGCCATGAACTCCCTAGGCAGCCAGAAAAGTCTACACAGCAGCTCAAGGTACTCCAGATCCAGGGAGCAAAAAGATTTGAGGGCATTAGATGTGTATGAATTTCTTTCAACATTGAGGATGAGGATGAACTACTTTCAACTAGCAGTAGTTGTAAATTGTTCAATGAAATTTGTAACTTCTGCTAATTGGGGCTGACACTTAATTGGGTCAAAATGTATTGGTCCCAATATACTCAATTAACTGGAATCCATTATATATCAAATAGCTTGATTTGATTCTTTGATTTTATTATTTCTTTCTGAAGTTATTGCAACAATGAATATGAATGTTTTAGCTAATTGCTCTGTTTCTATTAAAGAAGAATATTGCAAACAAAAAAGAAGTAAAGGCATCATTTGAGGCCTGGAAGACAAGAAAGAAGAATGCATTTCAAGAAACCTATCAGAATAAGAAAGAAGAGGAGAAAATAAAGCAGCAAGCAGAGGCAGAGAAAGAAGTGAGGAAGGAAGAAGCAAAAAAGGCAATCACAGCTTTTTGATTAAATTAACAATAGTTGAAAGGTCTATTTTACCAAAGGGTTTAGATCAAAAGATCAAAAGAAATAGGAGCAGAATGAGGCAATTCCACCCATCGAGTATCCTCTGCCATTCCCTCATGTTTATTATTATTATTCCCACTCTCCTACCTTCTTCCTGTAACCTTTGACTCCCCAATTAATCAAGAATTTATCGACTCCTGCCTTAAAAATAGTCAAAGACTTGTCCTGCACAGCTGTCAGTGGCTATGGTTAAAGAATTTTTTTCCTCATCTCTGTTTGAAATGAACATCCCTCAATTCTGAGTCTCTGGTGCTAGATTCCGTAGGAAACATTCTCTCCACATGCACTTTATCCAGAACTTGCAATAGTTGCTAGATAGATTGCAATGAAATTCCTGTTGTATTCTTCCAAACTCTAGCAAGTAGAGATCCAGAGCTCATATGTTAACCCTAACATTCTTGAGAAAATCCTTTGGACCCTCTCAATTACCAGATCTTCTCTCAGATAATTTTGTATACCCATCAAAACTCTTCTCAATCTTCTATGTTCCAAGGAATAAAGTCCTAACCTATTTAATCTTTCTACATAACTCAAGTTCTCCAGACCCAGCAACATCCTTGTAAATTTTCTCTATATTCTTTCAACCTTATTTACATCTTTTCTGTAGAGTTAGAAGAATCACCTCTTGTAATAATGATCAGTGAGGCACAGAGAATCTGTAGTTACCGACAAGTAACTTCTATTGTTTCAACTAAAAGCATGTGGATTCACAAACTGTCTCTGGTGTGTACCCTACTAGAGTTCCCTGACCCTCCATGAACAGTTGATGAAGAGAAAAAATATTACCCAGGAAAAGAATCTACATTGGCCAGGCGTTCCTCATGGTCCTGATCTCCATGTGTCCGTGGGGTCCTCCTTATCTGCGATGGTTGGTCTCTGCCTGCTGGAGAGTTATCGCCCCTGTGTATTTGGAGCTCCTGAGTCTTATACTGTTCCTCATCAATTGAACCATTGGATCTCCATCCCTGACCTACCTGGGACACCTTCTTACTGGTCATTGTACAGGGCTACAGCCAACATTGTTTCGTGGCTCTACCCACCCCAGCCTTGTGTATTTGTGTCTTTACACTCTGACTGGTCCAAACCAGTTAAATGAGGCAACCCAGGCAGAGTCTAATGAGATTACCAATTGCAGGTCTGGCATTTTACATAACAAATAGCTACTCCTCTGAGAATGGTCTCAGGTTTAGCAGATCATTACCTGAAGCCTCCGGTGTCCACATTCAGTTGCTCTGATTAGATTATCCAAGAGCAAGAAACTTCAGAGTCCACAAAATGGGTGGGGGGGGGGTGAACAAAGACTACTGGCTTGTCTACTTCCTCTATCCTTGATCAGACTGAAGTTTCTTCTGGCCAACAGTAGGTTGGTGACTCTCAATGCATTGATTTATGAAGACCAATGTGCCAAAAGCTTTCTTTATGACCCTATCTGTGACCACTTTCAATGAACTATAGACCTATTTTTCCAGATCCCTTTGTTCTCCCACATTCCTCAGTGTCCTACCATTCACTGTGTAAGAGCTACCCGTGTTGGTCCTTCCAAAGTGTAAGACCTTACATATGTCTGCATTGAACTTCATCTGCCATTTTTCAGTCTATTTTTCCAGCTGGTCCAGATCCTGCTGCAAGCCATGGCAGTCTTCCTCATTGTCCACTACATTCCCCATATTGGTGTCAGCCACAAATTTTCTGATTCAGTTATTGCCTCAAAAAATTCCAACAGATTTGTCAGACAAGATTTTCCATTTTATCATGTGCCTCCAAGTACCCCAAAACTTCCTTCTTAACAATCAACTCCAACATTTTCCCGACCAGTAAGGTCAGGCTAACTGGCCTATAATTTATTTTCTTATGCCTCCCTCTCTTCTTGAAGCGTGGAGTGATATTTGAATTTTCTAGTCCACAAAACCATGTCAGAATCAAATAAGATCATTACAAATGCCTCTACAATTTCTTCAGCTACCTCTTTCAGAACCCTCAGGTGTAATCTATCTGGTCCAGGTGACTTAGCAAGCCTCAGACCTTTTAGTTTCTCAAGCACCTTTTCCTCTGTAATCGCAACTGCACTCACTTCTGTCCCCCTGACACTCTTGAATTTCCGGCAGAATACTAGTGTCTTCCACAGTGAAGACTGTTGCAAAGGACTTATTCTTTCATCCACCATTTCCTTGTTCCCTGCACCCCCATTACTACTCCAGCAACATATTTCCAGTGGTCTAATATCTACTGTTGCCTCTCTTTTATTCTTTATTTATATATATATAGGTACCCTCTTTGATATTATTGGCTAGCTTACCTTTATTTTACTCCTTATAGCTTTTTTAGTATTTTGTTGGTTTTTAAAAACTTCTCAATCCTCTAACTTCCCGATAATTTTTGCTCCATTATATGCCCTTTCTTTTGCTTTTATGTTGGCTTTGACTTCCCTTGTCAGCACACTTGTGTGATCCTGCCTTCAGAATACCTCTTTGGGGAGGGGGGATAGCTATCCTGTGCCTTGCAAATTACTCCCAGAAACTCCAGCCATTGCTGCTCTACTGTCCTCCTTGCTAATCAACTTTGGCTAGCTCCTCCCTCATGCCTCTGAAATTCATTTTACTCCACTGTAATACTGACACATCTGACTTTAGCTTCTCCTTCTCAGATTGCAGGGTGAATTCTATCATATTCTATCACTTCTTTCTCAGGACTCCTTTACCTCAAGCTGCCTATTCAAATCCGGTTCATTACACAACACCCGATCCGGAATAGCTGATCCCCTAGTGGGCTCAACCACAAGCTGCTCTAAAAAGACATCCCAGGGTCCTTTTACCCTTGCAGTTCCTTAACACCAACAACAATGATTCTGCATCTTCTGATTCTATGTCACCTCTTTCTAAGAATTTGATTTAATTTTTTACCAACAGATCCATGCCATTCCCTCTGCCTACCTGCCTGCCCTTTCAATACAAAGTGTATCCTTGTATATTAAACTTACAACAATAATCTTTGTTTAGCCACGAATCAGTGATGCCCACAACCTCATACCTGCCAATCTCAAATTGTAGTACAAAACCATCTACCTTATTTCGTATACTGCATGCATTCAAATATAATAACTTTAGTCTTGTATTTGTCACTCTTTTAGAATTTATTCTCATTACACTGCAACTTATTCCACTGATTGCAATTTTGCCCTATCATCAACTTGTCCTTTCTGACAGTCTCATTACACACTGCCTCTGCTTGTATGCTTACTGCTCCATCCTCAGCCTTATCATTCAGTTTCCCATCCCCCTGCCAATAAGTTCAAACTCTCCCAACAGTTATAGAAAACCTACCTGCTATGATATTGGTGCCTCTCGGATTCAGGCGTACCCACCCTTTGTGAAGGTTATACGTTCCCCAGAAGTGATCCCAAAATCCAGAAATCTGAACCCCTGTCCCCTGCACCAGTTCCCCAGCTACACATTCATTTGCCTGATCATCCTATTCTTAACCTCACTAGCACATGTCACAGGCAGCAATCCAGAGATGACAACTCTGGCTGTTCTGCATTTAATCTTTCTACCAGATCTCTAAATTCTCTCTTTCAGGCCTCCTCCCTCTTCCTACCTATGTCATTGGTGACAATAGGTAACCAAGACTTCTGGCTGCTCACCCTACCCTGTGGATCAGAGACACCCTGACCATGGCACCTGGGAGGCAGCGTACCATCCGGAGTGTTTTGTTTATGTCTGGTGACTACTCCTCTAACTGGAATCCTGCACCACTACTGCAATTCTTATCTATTCCCCCCCCCCCCCACCTTCCCTTATGAACCACAGCACGAGATTCAGTGCCAGAGAACCGATTGCTGCTGTTTTCCACTGTTAGGTCGTATGCCTTCAACAGTATCCAAAGCAGTATACTTATTATTATAAGACCATTTAGTTTGATGCCTTTTTTTATTTCCTTAGTTATCCAAAGCTGGCTCTACCCACCCTTACTGTCCTTGCTTTTAACTGGAATATAATTTTGTTAAGCACTGTGGAAAATCTCTTTGGAAGTCTTCCTTGGTTCCTCAACTGCCCCACCATATGGCCTCTGTTTCCAGTCTACACTAGCCAAATCCTCCCTCATCCCATTGTAGTCTCCATTGTTTAGGCATAATACAATGGTTTTAGATCGAACTATTGCAGCTTTCATTTATATGAGAAATTCTATCATACTGTGACCACTCTTTCCAAGAGGATCCCTAACAACAAGATCACTAATCTTACCTGTCTCATTGTACAGGATCAGATCTAAGATAGCACTTTCCCTTGTAGGTTCAGTAACATGCTGTACAAGAAATCCATCATGGATGCATTCTATGAAGTCGTCCTCAAGATTGCTTTGACCAACTTGATTCACCCAATCTATGTGTAAGTTAAAGTCCCTCATGATAGCTGCTGCTCCATCCTTACATGCTTCAGATATTTCTCTGTTTATTACCTGTACCACTGTGATGTTATTATTTGGTGGTTGATAGACAACTCCTACCAGTGATTTTTTTTTCCCTTTACTATTCCTAATCTCTACCCAGATGGATTCAACATACTGCTCCTTAGATCATTATCTTTAAGTAAGAGCACTACTCCACCTCCCTTATCTTCCTGCCTAACTTTCCGTATTACCCGATGTCCTTGGATATTTAAATTCCATTCCTCCCCACCCTGCTATTTGAGCCACAAGTTCACTGACCTTGTTTTGAATCGTACGGGCATTCAAAAAAGTGCCCTTACACTCATTGTGCTTTTAAAATCTTGTAATCTCTTACTCTTGCACTTGACTTTTCTTCACTCCACTCTTACTTTTCTCTTTTTTAACTTTTACATTTTCTTTATCTTTATCCACACTTTTCTTTTTCACTTTATCCATACTTCTGCAGTCTGTTGAACATATTTAGCTTAAAGCCCTATCCACAGCCCTAGTTATGCGGTTCATTAGGATCTAGGTCCCATCACAGTTCAGTTGGAGCCCGTCCCAATGGTACAGCTCCCTCCTTCCCCAATACTGGTGCTAATTTCCCATGAATTCAAACCACTTCTCCCACACCAATCCCTGAGCTACACATTTAACTCTCTAATCTTCTTAACTCTTCTAATCTCAAATCTGTCAATTTGCACGTGGCTCAGGTAGTAATCCAGAGGTTACTACCTTACCTTTTTGGTTCTGCTCTTTAATTTTGTCCTTGGCTGCTCAAATTCCCTCAGTAGAACCTCTTTCCTCGTTCTACTTATGTCATTGGTACCCACATGGACCACAACAACTGGATCTTTCCCCTTCCACTGCAAATTCCTCTGCAGGTCAGATAAGATGTCCCAAACACGGGCACCAGACAGGCAACACAGCCTTCAGGACACTATCCTTGTGACAGAGAATTCTGTCTATTCCCCTGACTATACTATCCCCAATTACCACTACATTTATCTTCTTTACCCCTTCTTGAATAGCTCCCTGAACTACAGTGCCACAGTTAGGTTGCTCATCTTTTTTACAGCCCCCACTGTTATCTACACAGGGAGCAAAAATTTCAGACCTATTGGACAAGCTCCCTGGCTGAGGCTCCTCCAGCACTGTCTCTTGGCTCCCGCTACCCACCTCACTCACAGTCACACCCTCTTGAAACTGACCACAGACCGAATTTGAGGCAGCTAATCTAATGGGTGAGACTACCTCCTGAAATAGAGAATCCCGGTAACTCTCTCTCTGCCTGATGAGCCACAGTGTTTGAAGCTCAGATTCCAGGTTTGAGCCTGAATTCTGAGCCTGAATTCCTCGAGCAGCCAACACTTCAGAATCAGAATCAGGTTTATTATCACCGGCATGTGACATACAATTTGCTAACTTAGCAGCAGCAGTTCAATGGAATACATAATCTAGAAGAGAAAAAAATAATTAATGAAATAAAAATAATAATAATAATAAATAAACAAGTAACTCAATTTCAGTATACGTATATGACTAGATAAAAAAGTTACAAAAAAAGAAATAGTGTATATTAAAAAAAGTGAGATAGTGTCCAAGAATTCAATGTCCATTTAGGAATCGGATGGCAGAAGGGAAGGAGCTGTTCCTGAAACATTGAGTGTGTGCCTTCAGGCTTCTGTACCTCCTACTTGATGGTAACAGCTGGAGGTCCTTAATAATGGATGCTGCCTTTCTGAGACAGGCAGAAAGTCCTGGGTACTTTGTAGGCTGGAACCCAATATGGAGCTGACTAGATTTACAACCCTCTGGAGCTTCTTTCTGTCCTGTGCAGTAGCCCCCCCCCCCTCCCCATTGGAGATGTGGTCACCAGGAACCACATTGGGGTCTACCAGCTCCCACATCATGCAGCTGCAGCACATCACCTGATCCAGCTTTATCCCTTTATTTAATTAGTTGTAGTTTATCTTTAAACTCACCTGGAAGAAGGCAAAGGCAAATCACTGCTGTAAACTGCCAAGTACATGATTTCCTAATATGTCACTCTCAACAAAGGATCAAAACAACGTTAACAACAAGTGTTGGGACAGAGCAATGTGGAGGGAAATCATCTGCCAACTGGAAATTCCAGGTGCGACCTAATGATGACGTAATTTAGTGACATTTTATTCAACCACCACAAAAGCCTTACTTGCTACTTACCTATACTTCCTTGCCAAAGCCTCAAGTTCCTACTCCTACACTGGTTCGCTCACACAATGGCCACTCTGCTTTATTTTTATTTGCCCTGCTAATGAATCACGATTTGATTGCTCCACTGCTAATGTGCGGATCCCTGAAAATCAGTCCTTTTTGAAACTCTTCCCCCAGACGTGTGCGAAACTCTCTCTCGCTTCAAATCGATTGGTCTACCGATAATACAAAAAACCTGGCCACAAAGCCATCAGTTCCTTCATCCAAGTCATTCACATACAATGTGAAACAAAGGAGTCCCAACACAAACTCCTGCAGTACACTTCTAGTGAGTCACAGCCAATCAGAAAAGGCCCGCTTTTCCCCATGCTTTGACTCCTGACAGTCAGCCAATCTTCTGTCCATGCTACTACCTTTCCTGTAATATCAAGAGCTCTTACCTTGTTAAACAACCTCATGTGTGACACCTTGAAAAGGACCTTTGGAAAATCCAAATAAACAGCATCTACTTATTCTCCTTTGTCTATTCTGCCTGTTATTTCCTCGAAGAATTCCAACAGATTTGTCACACAGTTTTCCGTTAAGGACACCATGCTGACTTGGTTCCATGCTAACTGGCCAATATTTTCCTTTCTCCTGCATCCCTGCCTCCTTAAAGAGTGAAGTGACATTTGCAATTTTCCAGTCCTCTGGAACCATTTCAGAATCCAGTAATACTTGAAAGATCATTACTAATGCCTTCAGAATCTCTGCAGCTACTTCCTTCAGAACCCTGGGTTGTAGTCCCTCTGGTCCAGGTATCTTATCTAACTTCAGGCTTTTCAGCTTCCCAAGCACTTCTTCCTTAATAATCGCAACAACACTTTTCTGCCCCCGACACTCGTATTCCTGGCATTCTGCTAGAGTCTTCCACAGTGAAGACTGATGCAAAATACTTTTTAACTTCCTCTGCCTTTTATTTATCCCTTATTACTTTCTCTCCAGAGTTATTTTTCAGTGGTCTGGTCTCCAGTCCTGTCTCTCTGACAAAAACTTTTTGTATCCTCCTTTATATTATTGGCTAGCTTAACATCATATTTCATCTTTTCTCTCTTCATGGCTTTTTTTTTGTTTTCTTCTGTTGGTTTTTAAAACCTCTATCTTCCCATTAAATTTTGCTATTTTATATGCCTTGTCTTTTGCTCTTATGCTGTCTTTGACTTCCATTGTCAGACACATTTACCTCATCCTCCCTTTAGGCTACTTCTTCAGCTTTGGGATGAATCTATCCTGCGCCTTTCAAATTTCCCCAGTAAACACTAGCCATTGCTGTTTTGCCATCATCCCTGCTAGTGTCCCCTTCCAATCAACTTTGGCTGGCTCCTCTCTCAGGCCTCTGTAATTCCCTTTACTCCACAGTAATAGAGTCATAGAGAAGCACTGAAACAGGCACTTTGGCCCATTTAGTTCCTGTTGAAAATTGCCTACTCCCATTGACCTGCACCAGGACCTTAGCCTTCCATACCCCTGTTATCCATGTACCTATCCAAACTTTTCTTAAACATTAAAATTGATGTTGCATGCATCACTTGTGCTGGCAGATCATTCCACACTATCACAACCCTCTATGAGTGAAGAAGTTTCTTCTCATGTTTTCCTAAACTTCTCACCTTTCACCCTTAACCCATGACCTCTGGTTGTCCTCCCACCCAACCTCAGTGGAAAAAGCCTGCTTGCATTTACCCTATCTATTTCCCTCATAATTTTGTATAGCTTTATAAAATCTCCTCCCAATCTACTACGTTCTAAACTAACTTTCTTACTTACTGAGAACCTCTGCCAATGCTTGCAAAGCCTATTGTTGCCTAACCTGTTGAACCAAAGCCAGACCACTCTAACACTGTTATACTCCGACAACGGTAACACCTTTTTTTGTTGTGACTGCGCTGATTTCAGCTCGCCCAAAGAAAGCTGAAAACACCTGAGCTCTTTTTAAATGTCATGTTGTGCCACTAACAAATGACTTCTCATGCTCATTTTAGCCTGTGAAAGAAATAATTTACTTTCATTAAAGATAGTGCAACAATGTTTCATTTCATTGATGTCTTACCAGAAAATAGAACACATATGTCCAATTAAGTAGAATGTGGTTGGAAGGGAATTTGAAAGGTATACTTACGTGGTGAATCTGTGTACTCTGGTGATTGGGTCTAATTATTGACAGAATTTGAGGATAAGGTATCAGCTATTTTACACTGAAATATTCAGGAACTTAGGAATTTTATCTCTCAGAGGACTCACCATAATTGTCCGCACTAGAATGTTATCAAAATCAGTCATGTAAGTGAACCAAACTGGAAAGTAGAGGAGATCAGATTAGCCATGACCTTGTTGAATGGCACAGAAGCACATATTTCTTATGGCTTTTATTTAAATTCAAATGTTGTGATTGTTGCATGCAATAGAATTAATATTGTACATGGTTTGTAAGAGACTGCCTGAACTTTTCTGATCAGAAATATGCAATATGATAGGGTTGTTCATCTTTTCTTCTAAACCATATTTATCGTCTAGAGATATACATAATTTAATATATTCATTCTGAAATAGTAATGGAATAATACTTCTTCTCTTTGATAGGTATTTGAAAAATGGAAAGAAGGCAAAGACAGATATTTACAAGAAAACTTACAAAAGCAAAAACAGATTAAAAAAGAGAACAAGGAAAAGGAAAAGGAGCAAGTCAATGAACGGAAGGAAGGAAATGCTTCTGCATTTATGAAATGGTAAGCAAATTTCAAAGGTTCAAAAGTCCAATTTAATGTCAGAGAAATGTATGCAATATACATCCTGAAATGCTTTTTCTTCGCAACCATCCATGAAAACAGAGGAGTGCCCCCAAAGAATGAACGACAGTTAAATGTTAGAACCCCAAAGCCCCCCCCCCCCAGCTCCCCTCCCTCCCATGTGTAAGTGACAGCAAGTACCGTAGATTCCGGATTTTAAGCCGCTACTTTTTTCCCCACATTTTTAACAGCTTTGAACTCTGCGGCCTTTAATCCAGAGCGGCTAATACATTATTTTTTTCATGCCGCCTCGTAAACATTTTGCCTCGTAACAGTAGACCAATAAAATTGATGAGTAGTTCACAGAGGTCCAATGAAATTGTACGATAAATCAAGCGCACTTTCACAATTAAATTATTGTAAATCAGTCATTTGTACTCACCCTCATCAACATGGAAAACACTCGAAGAAAAGCATTGTGCTGCCTTTATGGCAGTTATTTAGTTTATAATATTTTCGCTTAGTAATTCATTTTCTAGTTAAAGTTAGAAGAGTTTTAACTATATTTGTTTTCTGTACTACATCGCGGGATGCTATGACGTCACACCCGGTTTCGCCGCGTCTTGTGGGAAAACGCCGGTTTGCGATAAACGGGAAGGAGGGGGTCGAGCAGCGGAGCGAAACGCTGCTTTTAAATGCCATTTGCGATAAACGGGACGGCGGGGGTCAAGCGGCGGAGCGAAAACGCTGCTTTTAAGTTAAAGGCAATCAATAACTTTTCCTGGTAGGCTGCAGTATATATATTTTTTACCAGTCGTTAGGAGATATTGGAATGTTGTTCAGTAAAGAAGTATACGCAACGTATATTTAAAAGTAGCCGCGTTACGGGCACGGTTCGAAAAAAAGCATTTGCAATATGTATTTGTTTTTGTTACCATATGGATTTAATTAAAAGTTAAAAATCACGTGTAATATCTTTCTGTGTAAATATCTCATATTACAACGTGGGACACCTGCGGCTGAAAATCTGGTGCGACCTAAAATCCAGTGCGGCCTTTACAAGTAAAAAATTGATTTTATTTCTAAAATTAGAGCCAGCGGCTTTTAATCAGGTGCGCTCTGTAGTCCGGAATCTACGGTAGCAATTTTTATTCCCTATAGTTACCAGTATTCTAAGGTGTATACATTGGGCTAGTTCATACCAGGTAGTAAACTGTCCATTAGCTATTCAACCCACAGGAAGTCCCAGACTTTGACTCACCTGTGGCCAAAGTCTGAATTGTCGTGAAGGTCATCTGTCAACATCATTGGGTTCAGTGGTTCCCTGAAGAAAAATTACAATTGCACAGAACCTTAGCTTTACAACAGGGAAGACCACTTGGGTGAAGAGCAAGGCTTACAGGTAGAGGGCATCAGTTACCGTGCGTTGGTGGACACAGGGTCAACCATCACTATCATCCGTCCAGGTGTTCTCCCCAGTATGGATCAGCCATCCCCGCCTGGGTGGACAACAACAGCGGTCCAGCTGGTTATGGTCACTTCCACAAGGTGCCATCTGCTGCACAGTTGTTCCCTCAATGCTTCCTCCAACGGCCTCTGCTCAAAATGCTGCTCCAGCTGCTCTAGCTGGTGTTAGGTCTCCACCACTGTGCTCGGCATAGCTGCAGCCAGTTCCCTCCCATGGCCCAAGAAGAGCTTGCCCTCCATGGCTTTGTAAACGTGCTGATGCAACAGTGCCTTCAGCAGCAAGTTCAGCTGACATCACCATCATCGCTGCATGAGGCGCTGGCCGAGGCTGAGAGGGCAGAAGTAATTTTAGCCCCTTGGTGTTCCAGCATCGCCACACACGCAGTGAACCCGGGCTTGTGTCACCAAGGCGGAGGAGGAAACTAACCCGTCAGACGGGTCCGACCAGCGCCGCGCCGACCGCACTGCAGGCTGCGAAATAATCTCTGCTACCGGTGCGGTGAGGCGGGTCATTTGGCCCGGTACTTCCCCGCACCGGCACCATACCACAGCTCAGCGCAGCCATTGAGAAACGCCAAGTGGGGAGAGCTGCCCGAATCCCCCAGCAGAATCCCTCTATTGTCACCTCTCCAGGTGGGCTGTTTGGGTGAAGAGCAGGGCTTATACGTGGACTGTGTGGTGGGGGACATCAGATGCCAGGCGTTGGTGGACACAGGGGCACCCATCACTATCTTCCATCCTGGTGTTCTCCTCAACACGGACCGGCCATCCCCACTTGGGTGGACAATGACAGCAGTCCAGCTGGCGACAGTCACCGGCGACTGTGCGGTGATGCGAGGGAAAAGGAGGCTGCGCATCGCAGTGGGGAAACGGTGGAGCACGAGGTGAGGCTCGCCAACATCCGTGAGTCCTGCATCCTTGGCCTGGACCTGCTGTCCTGCTGGGAGGCCGTGTGGATGTGTCGGGGGCAACACTCTACCTCGGTGCCGAAGCCGTGGCTCACTGGCCGGGCAGCTCCAGGAAGCAGTCCCAGCGGGGGCAGCAACCACCGCTGGTTTCACAGCAGCCCCCGGCAGCGGAGCACACCCAGAAGTGGCCCAATGCAACACAGCTGAACCAGGAGCAAGCAACGGTGAGGGCCCTTCAGATGACAGCCAGTGGCAACCTCCCCACCATGGACCAGCAGCTGAGCAGCAAGCAGGTAAATGATCCCATGCTGGGAAGGGTAAGGGGATGGCTGAGTGTGGGATGACAGCCGGATTGGGCAGGGTCTCTGACCTGGACCCAGAGACCAAAGCCCTATACTTGCAGTGGGGAATGCTAGAGGTGAGCGACGGGTTGCTATTTTGGCAGTGGCAGTTGTCCAATGGTGACAGACATCTCTTGTGGCTGGTGGTCCTTCAGGGGCTCCACTACGGTGCTACCCTTTTAAAAGCACGCAATAATGCTTTTAAATCTGGTGATGCCTCAGCATACAGTGTTGCCAGGTCAAACCTGAAAAAAGGCATAAAAAAGGCCAAAGACATCCACAGGCAACGGGTAGAGGACCACTTCAACAGTGCTAACAATCGGACCATGTGGCAAGGCATCAGGGCTATTACTGACGTCAAGAGTAACCCTGTCTGCCCCCACAGTGATGTCACACTGGCCAATGAACTCAACACCTTCTTTGGCCGGTTTGAAATTAACAACAATGTGAGGAGTGCAAGAATCCCGGCCATAGAGGATAAACAGGCTCTTACACTGAGCACACACGATGTACAGCGCACACTGCAGAGGGTCAATCCATGAAAAGCTGCAGGCCCAGATGAAGTCCCAGGACAGGTACTTAAAGACTGTGCTGAACAACTGGCTGATGTATTTACACAAATCTTCAGTCGGTCTCTATCTCAGGCAACAGTCCCCAAGTGCCTGAAGTCAGCCATCATAGTGCCTGTCCCGAAGAAAACAAATTTCAACGATTTGAATGATCGTTGTTATTGGTGTCTGGTTGCCCTCACACCAACAGTAATGAAGTGCTTTGAGAGATTGGTCCTCTCCCACTATCCCTGCTACACTGGACTCACACAAGTTTGCCTATAAAGCTAACAGGTCCGCGGAGGATGCCATCTCATTAGTTCTTAACTGTCCTGACACATCTGGAGGGAAAGGGCACATACTTGAGGATGTTGTTTGTTGATTATAGCTCTGCTGTGAATACTGTCATTCCCAGCAAGCTCATCTCCAAACTCCATCAGCTAGGCCTCAGCTCATCACTCTGCAACTGGATCCTGAATTTCTTGTCAGAGCGTTCACAGGCAGTGTGACTGGGCCCTCACCTGTTCTCCACTACTATCCTGAACACTGGTACACCACAAGGTTGTGTATTGAGTCCCATACTCTACTTACTCTTCAATTACGACTGTGTACCTGCATTTGACACCAGTACCATCGTCAAATTTGCAGACGACACAACAGTGATTGGGTTGATCTCCAACAGAGACGAATCAGCGTACAGAGCAGAGGTACAGAACTTAGTGAGTTGGTGCTCAGAGAACAACCTGTCTCTTAATGCATCAAAGACTAAGGAGCTAATTATCAACTTTGGAAAGTCACGGGTTGACGAGTACGCTCCAGTCTACATTAACGGAGACATAGAGGAGAGAATGTCTGGGAATACACATCTCAGAAAACCTTACGTGGTCCACTAACACCACAACAATAGTTAAGAAAACACAGCAATGCTTGATTTTCCTCAGGACACTGAAGAAAGCTGGTCTACCTGAACAGATGCTGGTGACCTTTTACCGCTGCACCCTAGAGAGCATCGTAACATACTGCATCTCTGTGTGGTATCTCAGTTGTACAGCAGCTGATAGGAAAGCACTTCAGCGGGTCGTCTCTAGCACACACAAGATCATCGGGACACAGCTCCCAGCCCTGGAGGACACCTACAGCTTATGCTGCCTAAGGAAAGCTACAAGCATCTGTAAGGACAATACACACCCATGCAATCATCTGTTTGAACTTCTTCCATCAGGCAGACGTTATAAGAGTTTCCATGCCCGCACTTCGAGACTGAAAAATAGCTTTTTCCCCAGACCTACCAATCGATCAAGCATCATCCATAAATTTGTTATATTGTTACTTTTAATACTGGTTTTATGGCTGTCATGCATCTGAGTTGCGCTTTTGTACTGCTGGACATTGCCTGTACCGGCTGGTTACTTGATTTTATTTATTGTTTATTTATTTGTTGTTTTATAGCATTGAGTACGAGAGTTGCAAACTCATTTTCGCTGTATTGGTGCATGACAAATTGTACTATGCAATGACAATAAAGATATTTCATTTCATTTCAGTCGGTGCACAGGTTAGTGGGGGCCGGCCATTTTGGAGTTGCAAAGATGTTGGGCAGGCTGCGTAAACACTTCTACTGGCTTGGGTACAGGCAGGACATGAAGCTGTTTGTGCACTGCTGGGACACCTGCATGTCCCGAAAGGGGCCGGGCTCCCAGTTGGGGGTGCCAATGCCGCAGTACATGGTGGGGCCCCCAGTGTGTGTCTACTGCCCCTCCTGGAAGAAGAGACTATCCCCCAGACAGGGAAGCCACTGGAAGGGGCCGAGAGATGTGCTCGACCGCATCTCCGATGTGGTATATCAGGTGCGGTTGACTGAGCGGTGGAAGGTAGTCGTGCTGCACCAGACTGGCTGGCACTGTGTCAGCCCTTGGCCACTGCTGACCCAGCAAGGCTGAAGACAGGAAGTGACACTCCGGGTGCCCTGCCTCTTGCCTCACGCTGTGTCGACATTCACCGGGACTTTTGGACTTTGATATGGACTCTGAGGTTGGCGAGATGGCTGACTCCTCGGGTGGGGGGCAGTGTGACATGCTGGGGAAGGTGTGGTCGACAGCCCACCCCCACATTTCTAATGACTTGTGCAAAAATGCTTTTGTAGGATTATGGTGGGAAGTTTTATTTTATTTATTGTTACAATTTAGCTTGGGTTATACAATTATTCTCATGTGTATTTGTGGCTCACCCTTACTGTAACCGGGGTGTGTGATGGTCACCTCCCCCATCTCTATGAGACTGGTGGGGTTCACTCTCCAGGTCATGGTGCCCATCTGTTTTGTGTTTATCACAGTGAAATGGTTATTGAGTTCAATGAGCTTCCTCATCTGTCATTATGGACCAAATGCTCACCACACTATGAAGAGTTTACTGTAGCACAGGATGTGCTAACCGAAGCCTAGCTGCAATCTGGAACTTGGTTTGTTTCCCTCTCTATCTGGATAAAGAATTAAGGTATGCTTTCAAACCTACAGCTTGCATGAAGGCACCCAAAATTAGTATGGAAGTTAAAAGATTCATCATTAGACTTACAAAGGGAATTGATTAAAAACATGGCGTGGTTATAGAGAGCACATGTGAAGTGATGTGCACAATTTTAGTCTCATTATTTAAGGAAGGATATTCATTTATATTTTATATTATTTTATTTATTTACTGGAAATAGTCGGAAGTAACTTTATTTGAATTATGCCAGAGATCATTCGTTGTCTTAAAAAGTTGGACAGACCAAGCTGGTACAGTATATGATACAGTTTTAAAGAATGAGGATTTGACTGATAAGTAAAATATCCTGAGAGGTCTTTACAGAGTGATGTGGAATGAATATTTCCTGTGTGGAAGAACCTCAAACAAAGAATTGTTGTTTAAAAATAAATGAATGCTTATTTAAGACAGCCATGAGTTTTTATTCTCTCTCGGTGAGTTATGAGTCTTTGCAACTCAGTTCCTCAGAGAGTAATAGAGAAATAATCTTCGAATATCCTTAAAGCAAAGATAGCTTACGTTTTGATAAGCCAGGTGGTTGAAGACCAATTGTAATATCAACTTTGCACTTCTTTATACTGTAATCAGACAAAAATATTAGATATTAATATTAGGGTCATAGAGTACTGCGGCTTAGAAACAGGTCTAGCCAACGTCAACTATTATTCTGCCTAGTCCAATTAACCTGCACCTAGACCATAGCTCTTCATATCCCTCCTACCCATTTACTTATGCTTGCTTCGACCAATAGAACACGGAGGCACCTTCACGAACTCCTACATCTGCACTAGAGAGCATCATGGCCTGGAATGGAAATGCCAATGTCCAATCTTGGAAAAGGCTTGAAAAGCAGTGCTACGAAAGTAATGGATACAGCCCAATCCTTTACAGGAAAGCCTTCCCAACAATCTTCTAAGAATACTGCCACAAGAAAGCAGCGTCCATTATCAAGACCATCTCCCACCCCTCACCCCTCAACCACATACAGGTCGTGCTTTCTTCTTTCTGCTGCCATTGGGAAGGAGATACTGGAGTCTTAGGTCCACGTCTCAGGTCTCAGTCCTGATGAAGGGTCTCAGCCCGAAACATTGACTGTACTTCTTCCTATAGATGCTCCCTGGCCTGCTGCGTTCCACTAGCATTTTGTATGCATTGCTCGGATTTCTAGCATCTACAGATTTCCTCCTTTTTGCATTCATAGGTCCAGCACCAGGTTCAGGAAGAGTTAGTACCCATCAACCATCAGGCTTCTGAACCAGCATACATTACTTAATTCACCTCATCACCGAACTTACTGCACAATCTATGTACTTGTTTTGAACTTATTTTCTCAGTAGTATATATGCATGTATTTACTTATTTATTTGTTAGTTTGTTTGCTTGTTTATTTATTATTTGAAACATAGAAAGCCTACAGCACAATTCAAGCCCTTCGGCCCACAATGCTGTACCAAACATGTACTTTAGAAATTACCTAGGGTTACCCATAGCCCTCTGTTTGTCTAAGCTCCATGTACCCATTCAGGAATCTCTTAAAAGACCTATCGTATCCGCCTCCACCACCGTTGCTGGCAGCCCATTCCACGCACTCACCATCCTCTGTGTAAAAAACTTACCCCTGACATCTCCTCTGTACCTACTCCCAAGCACCTTTAAACTGTGCCCTGTTGTGCTAGCCATTTCAGCCCTGGGAAAAAGCCTCTGACTATTCACACGATCAATGCCTCTCATCACCTTATACGCCTCTGTCAGGTCACCTCTCATACTCCGTCGCTCCAAGTAATAAGGCTGAGTTCACTCAACCTATTCTCATAAGTCATGCTCCCCAATCCAGGTAGCATCCTTGTAAATCTCCTCTGCACCCTTTCTATGGCTTCCACATCCTCTCTGTAGTGAGGTGACCAGAAATGAGCACAGTATTCCAAGTGGGATCTGACCAAGGTCCTGTATAGCTGCAACATTACCTCTCGGCTCGTAAACTGAATCCCACGATTGATGAAGGCAAATGCACCGTATGCCTTCTTAACCAAACAGTAAACCTGCGCAGCAGCTTCGAGTGTCCTATGGACTTGGACCTCAAGATCCCTCTGATCCTCCACACTGCCAAGAGTCTTACCATTAATATTATATTCTGCCATCATATTTGACCTACCAAAATGAACCACCTCACACTTATCTGGGTTGAACTCCATCTGCCGCTTCTCAGCCCAGTTTTGCATCCTATCGATGTCCCGCTGTAACCTCTAACAGCCCTCCACACTATCCACAACACCCCCAATCTTTGTGTCATCAGCAAATTTACTAACCCATCCTCCACTTCCTCATCCAGGTCATTCATAAATCCTGCCTCTCAGGTTCTTTTCCATCAACTTACCAACCACTGAAGTAAGACTCACTGGTCTATAATTTCCTGGGCTACCCCTACTCCCTTGTTCCTAAGGGAACAACATCTGCAACCCTCTAATCCTTCGGAATCTCTCCCCAATGATGATGCAAAGATCATCACCAGAGTCTCAGCAATCTCCTCCCTCGCCTCCCACAGTAGCCTGGGGTACATCTTGTCCAGTTCTGAATACTTATCCAATTTGATGCTTTCCAGAATGTACTCTTTCTTAATGTACTGTATTTCCACTGTTTGTCTTCTTTGCATATTGAATATTTGTCATTATTTGTGTGTAGTTTTTTTTTAATCAATTCTGTTGTATTTCTTTGTTCTAATGTGAATGCTGCAAGAAAATGAATCTCAGGGTAGTATATAGTAATTAATTTACTTTTAAGTTTGAATTTAAATGTTAAAATCAAACATGCATTCATCATTCTGCTAGCAGCTCATTCCAGACTCTCACCACCCTTTGAAAGAATACATTCCTCCTCAGCTCCTTGAACATATTATCTTTTTCCTCAATCCAGGCCCTCTAGTCCTAGATTCACCCAAACTGAATGCAAAAGTGCATATGGTGACCGACAAGAAATGATAAAGTAATGCTGGTTGGTGGTGTGGAGGGGTGGGATAGTGGGTGGAGATGTTGATCAACCTTACTGCATGGGAAAGTAACAGTTTTGAGTCTGGTGGCCCTGGTGTGCATCCTATGTAACTTCCTCTCTGATGGTAATGGAGAAACAGTTCATGAGGCAGCAGGGTGGGTGGGATCCTTCATGATGTTACTGGCACTTTTCTGTATCTATGTCCTTGATGGCGGGTAGGCCAATGATGTATTGAGCAGTTTTGACTACCTGTTGTAGAGCCTTTGTGTCCACCTCAGTACAGTTTACATATCATGCAATGATGCAACTTGTTAGGATGCTCTCTACGGCACATCTGGAAAAAGTCATGAGTATAGATGTGTATAGTCCAGCTCTCTTCAGCCTCCTTAGAAAATAGAGGTGTTGCTGAGCTTTCCTGATTATGTAGCATGTGTTCTGGGACTATGAGAGATTGTGTGAGATGTGCACTCCTGGGATTTTGTGTTGCTACATTCAGATATGGCCCAAGTGTGGAGCGAGACACACTGGTCGATAGTTCACAGACTTTAATGCAAACAGAGTTAGAGGGAAAATAAAACAATAAATGCTAGACCTTCTTCTGCTGTGAGGTCGGGGACTCTGCTGGGAAGAACAGAGCCCCAGTCCTCGGGGTCGCGTTGTCGATGGCCGTTGGCGAGGCCGTCTTAATACGCTCGGCAGAGGATGGTGCTCGGAGAAGCTGTGCTGGAGGGGATGGTCGTCGGCTCGGAGGTTTGACGGACTCAGAGTCCTTTCGACCAACTCAGGTCGCTTTCGGTGTGTGCTGCATCTGTGAGGCTGGTTTTGACGGAGCTTCCATTGTGTGCTGCGTCTGTGAGGTTGGAAGTCCATAGTGGGGGTACTCCCTTCTGCCGCCGGCCTGGGATGGCGAGTCTGTCGGGACCCTGAGGACTTGTGGAAACTGTGGTGATTTCTTTTGAACTTACAGTCCTTTAACATCTTGGACTATTTTTACTGTGCCCATAGTCTGTTTTTTTTAAATCAATCATGCTGTTGTTTGCACTGTTGTAACTATTTTGTGCACGTCTTGTAGCTTTAGTTTTTGGTCTTATTTTTGTCTGGTGGATTTGGAGCTCCTTTCCGGGGAATGCGCTAGACGGTAGCGCGATATTAATACGCAGCAGCCTCTCCGAACTCTGGACTGGGGATTGCCAAACGTTACGTGGATTTTCTGGTGTAGTCTGTTTTGTCATATGCTTTTCTGATATCATTCTGGGGGAACGTTGTCTCATTTTTTAACTGCATTGCATTTGTGGTTCCTAAATGACAATAAACTGAATCTGAATCTGAAACAGGGCCATTAGCTAAAACTCTCAAATGGAAAATAAAGCCAACACTGCAGCTGAAAGGAATGACTAAATATAAAACAAATACCACTGGTCTTCAGAGTCCGTTGACTCAACAGTCCAATTTCTCAGGCAACAGTCCAATTTCTCAGCCCAGTGATGAAATCTACTGAGAGGTGAGACCATGGGTGGTGGGGCACAGGTAGTGGAGACAACAGCCCCGCAGGTTGCTGGCGTAATGTCTTGTTCTGAGCGCAGGTGGGACATCCTAGGACATAGATGGCCACCAAAATTGTCTCTTTATAAACTCCTGGGTCCGTTGAATTCCCGAATGTCCAGCCAGATAGGAGGAGTGACCCCATTCCAACACTTCCAACATTCCAGCACCGCAGCAGGGACAAACAACCAGTTGGAAGGTCCCCCATTTGGGCCTGGGTCCGACTGTTCAGCAGCCCTCACCTCTGCCTCAATTCCCCAGATCACTGCAGCAGCAATACATGAGTGAGGAAGAATGGGCTGTGGATCGGCATTGTTCTCAGATCTGTCAAACTGCCATGAAAGCTTCAGCCTTAGTATTCTTGCTGCTGGGATGATAGGGGTGAGGATGAAATTGAACTGTGTGAAGAAGAGAGCCCCAATGAGCTTGATGAGAGTTGAGACTCTTTGCATCCTGAATGTAGGGTACTTCTGATCTGTTCAGGCCAAGAATGGATGCTCTGCCCCCTTCAACCAGTGTCGCCATTCCTCCACGGCCTCCTTTATAGCCAGAAGTTCCCAGTTCCCAACATTGTGATTCCTCTTGGCTGGAGTCAAGCAGTGGGAAAGAAAAGCACAAGGGTGCAGCTGGCTATCTGCAGACGAGTGCTGAGAGAGGACAGCTTCAATGCCTACATCGGATACATCCACCTCAACACTGAATGGCTGTAATGGGTCTGGGTGTTGCAGCACTGGGACAGTGGTGAAATGTGGCTTTAGCTTCGAAATGCTTGCTCAGCATCATCTGTCCAATGGAATCCTGCTGAGGTCTCCTTGGTGAGTGTTTTTATCGGAGCCGCAGTAGAGCTGAAATTCCAGATGAAGTGGTTATAAAAGTTCGCACACCCATTGAAGTGCTGCACCTGTTTGACTGTTGATGGTTAGGGCCACTCTGAAACTGCCTGAACTTTGCTAGGGTCTATTTGAACACTAGATGTGGCAAGTATATACCCAAAAACAACACCTGGTATTTATGGAATTCACATTTTTCGGGCTTGGTGTACAGGTTATTTTTAAGAAGCCTTCTGAGAACTCTCTGGACGTGCTCCTGATGAGAGCAGGAATAGATAAAGATGTCGTCTAAATACACAAACACAAACTGATTCAACATGTCCCTGAGCACATTGTTAAACAAGGCCTGGAATACAGTTGGCCAGACCAAAAGGTACTCATAGTGGCCATTAGAGGTATTGAAAGCTGTCCACTTATCCCCTTCTCTTATGTGAACCATATTTTAAGCATTACGCAGATCAATTTTGGAAAATATTGTTGCTCCCTGGAGATGTTCAAACACGGACACCAGCGGGGGAGAGGGTAGCGGTTCTTCACAGTGATGTTGTTTAGGGGCCGATAATCGATGCAGGGACAGTGTTTGCCATCTTTCTTGCACACAAAAAAAGAAGCCCGCTCCTGCCGGTGAGGTTGTTGGATGGATAAACCCCATGCTTAATGCCTCCTTGATGTATTCTTCCATGGCCACCGTTTCAGGACGAGAAAGGGAAAAGAGCCGACCCCGGGGAGGATAGTACCAGGTAGGAGGTCTTTGGCACAGTCGTATGGCTGGTGTGGGGCAGAGTGGTGGCCTTTCTTCTACTGAAGACCTCAAGGAGATCCACATACTCAACCGGAATCCCAGACATGTTCACATCCTTAGCTGATACAGGAGGGGATTCATTGAACGGAGCTTGAGCTGGACTAAGACAGGTAGACAGGCATGTCAGTCTCAACTCTTGGAGTACTCTCAGAGAACAATCGATAATGTGGGTTATGTCGGGATAACCATGGGACACCAAGTACCAATGGCAGTTCAGGCGAATCAACCAGACAGAAAGAGAGTTCTTCATGATGGTTGCCTTCAAGCACATTGGAGGGGTTAGGTGGAAAGGTGGATATGGCTGGTGCCCAGAGGTCACCTGTCCAGTGCCTTGACATTGATCTGTTCTCTTAATTCTTGAATCAGAACTCCCCATCTTTGAGCAGAGAGATGTCCATGAGATTCCCAGCTGCACCGGAGTCAATAAATGCCTTAAGTTCATGAGTCTGAGACTTTTGTGACAAGGAAGCTGAGAGCATTACACTATTAGTGGAAGCTGACTGAAGAGAAAACTGACCTGTCAGGACTCCCCTCCCTGTTGATGGGTATCCTCTTTTACTGGACACTTGGAACATGCCACCTGGAAATGTCCTGTATCGCCACAATAGAGAAAGGAACCTGTTTTGCATTGCTGTCATTCCTCCTGAGACAGGTGCATATACCCTGCTTGCATAGGCTCCTCTGTGGACTGGGTGCTGGGTGGCGACAGAGGGAGAGAGGCTGAGGAAAGATGGTAGGTAGCTTAAAACAAGGAGGCAATTAAAAGAGAGAGAGGACTCTGACTTGGTTTTGATAACACTTTTAATTGTGACCTTGAGAGAGAGAGTACAGCGCCAGCTGAGACAAGAGCTGGGAAGTCACCATGATAACAGCTCAAAGCGGTTGAGCTAACGGACGGCTGGAATTACGAATGGATTATAAAAAGTTGAGGCTTTTGGTCTGATAAGGGCAGAGGAGACACGACACGGGAGAATTGCGGAAGCTACCCGAGAAACCACTGGTGGAGTTTAAGACCACCATGAGGGTGGAGGCCACGGACCGATTAATTTCAACCCGTGATTACCAGTGTGGTTAAGAGCTTGCCTGTAGGGGTCTGCTGTTGGTTAGTAGAACGTTCCCTAGAAGGGGCTCTGTCCATTTGTATCTGTGTGGGGGTTCACACGAAGTGACTCTAAAGACTTCAGAAGCAAGAACAACTAAAGCTGCCAACGTAAACATCAACTCAATTAACTCTCTCTCTCTCCATCAATTCAACTCGACGCAACACAAAGTGAACTGAACTGCTTAAACTACCTGACACCGTAAGATTGATATCTACCTCCGGGACTATTATCTTTGTATCCACACACACATTTACGGAGATATGTATATATGTATATATATATATATATATATATATATATATATATATATACACACACACACACACACACACACACACACACATATAATAGTTTATAACTTGTATCGTATTATCCGGTTTTAATGATATTAATCTGTAGTAGTAATAAATATAATCTTAATTTATAGTAAACCAGACTCCAGGTGTGTTTCATTTCTGCTGGTCCTTTTCAACTTGTCACAGGATTCGCGACAATAGGCTTTCGCCGTTCTTCTGCCTTGGTGCAGATCCAAGAGTTGTTGGGAGGCGTCTTGACCCTGTACTGGAGGGTCAAAAACCCTCCTTAACTCCACCACAAAATGTCAGAACGACTAGGCTGCGGGGTATCCTTGCTCCTGTAAAGTGTTGAACAGGCTGAGTGGAGGCCCATCTTGAAAATTGACAACTTACACCAGTGTTTGCACATTATCACTATATAGTGTTACAATACGACAACAATGAATATAAAATTGAGGCAGGTTTTTTTATAAACAAATAAAGCATTTATTTAAACTCAGCTCAACAACAAATGAAAAGTAAATGAATGACTAACTTAACCGGAAGTTAACGGCTGTACAGCAACTTGAACAGTTCTTAAAACGATAAATGCGAACACAGTTCTTAAAAGTGGTAAATGCAAAAGTCCAAATGATTTACATAGTCAATTAGGAGAGACTTTCCTGAATTAATGAATTCCTCGACGACATGACATTACTGCTGATCCCAGCCGAAATATGCCTTGCCCGAAGGATTTATGACGAAGGAAATAAAAATAGCTTAAAGGAACTGACCTTCCTTGGCGAATAACACTGTGCTCAGCCCTTTCTGCTTTCACAATGCAGGGGCTATCTCGGATGCAGGTTACTACCTCCTTGAACAAAGATTAAATAAGGTTGATCCTGTATTACCGCCAACAACACCAACTGTACTCGATCCTTCAGGTTCCTGTATTTCAATAAATTCTTCATTCTCCGACTGGACTAAACTGGCAGCGTTGTGGCGAGGCGAAGCTGCCGGCAATAACCTTTGAGACTTAAGATAGAAATTACAACTCCACTTTAAAACAAAACTGCACCATCAGATGAATATGCAGCATAACGGAGTCACTGCCGAAATAAACAATGAACTGACCTGCGTCACAGCAAGGCTTCCCTGTTTTATACCTGTTGGAAGAGGCCATCACATGACCTCTCACTGGCGGGAAAATTACAACATGTGACCTCACACTGGCGCGAAATTACATCACCCCACCATCACAAGACCATTACATCATGTTCACCAGATACTCAATTACATCATGGTCATAAGACAGTCACAAGATACCCACGGGGTATGTAACAATAGTCACTATAGAGAGAGTGCAGAGGAGATTTATAAGGATGTTGCCTGGTTTAGAGGGCATGTCTTACGAGAATAGGTTGAGTGAACTTGCCCTTTTCTCTTTGCAGTGACGGAGGATGAGAGGTGACCTGATAGAGGTGTATAAGATGATGAGGGGCATTGATTGTGTGGATAGCCAAAAGCTTTTGCCAGAGCTGAAATGGCTAACACAAGGTGACATAGTTTTAAGGTGCTTGGAAATAGGTATCGAGGGAATGTCAGGGGTAAGTTTTTCACACAGAGAGTGGTGGGTGCATGGAATGCACTGCTGGCAGTGGTGGTGGAAGTGGATACAATAGGATCTTTTAAGAGCCTCTTAGATCGGTATATGGAGCTTAGAAAAATAGAGGGCTATGCGGTAGGGAAATTCTAGGCAGTTTCTAGAGTAGGTTACATGGTCGGTACAACATTTTGGGCCAAAGGGCCTGTTATGTGTTGTAGAGTTCTGTTTTCTATGTCGTATTACCAGAATGACCAGGCTGGGCTTGGAATGTCAGCTTGCATTGGATAATAAAATTCCTGCAGCCATCGGGATCACCAGAATATCTGCCTGGTGGTGGAATACTCGGTTCCTGTACGGATGTGGGTGACTGTGGGGGTCTGAGGGCGGGAGTCAGTTCTGGTCCAGGCGCAGGAGCGGGAGCATTAGTCACAGAGTTTGTCGCAGCAGCAGAAAAGGAGGACCCGCGAGATGCAGGGATCGGGACTGAGGTGGCCAGAGGCTGCTGAATTGCATTAGCAAGAATGTTAACAGCTATCAGCTGACACTGGCTGTCTACAGTAAGTTCGTGGATGGCGGCCGTGAGAGCAGAAATCACAGACATCTGACTCAAGATTGCTTGCGGTGAGCTATTTAACTGTTGCAGCTAGGGATGATACCTGTTCTTCCAGATGAGACTGGGCTTGTTGGCATGAGATTATCTGCCTTATTGCTTCCTTAACTTCACTCAGAATAGATTACATTGCCTGTTGCTTGCTCCCTACCTGTCCAGTGAATCTCAGGGCCAATGTCAACTGCTCTCTGTCCCTGCTGTGTCCATCTTTGTGTGGTCGAGACTGTCTGTCACTACGTTTGGATATGACCAAAGTGTGGAGCAAGAGACACTGAGCAAAACACACAAAATGCTGGAGGAACTCAGCAGGCCAGGCAGCAACTATGGAAAAAAAGTACAGTCAACATTTCGGGCCGAGGAGCTGAAGCTGAGAAGTAGATTTGAACCCCATCCTCCCGCCACACTACTGGATAGGGTTCCTCTTGACCTCACCTACCATCCCACCATCCTCTGCATCCAGCACATAATTCTCCCAAATTTCTGCCACCTCCAACTGGATCCCACCACCAAGCACATCTTTCCCTCCCCCCCCACTTTTTGCTTTCCACAGGAATCGCTCCCTACATGACTCCCTTGTCTATTTGGCGCACCCCCCCCCCCCACTGGTCTCACTCCTGGCACTTGTTCCGTTTGCAAGGATAAGTGCTACACCTGCCCTCACTACCATTCAGTGTCCCAAATAGTCCTTCCAAGTGACGTGACACTTCACTTGTGAGTCTGTTGAGGTCATATACTGTGTTTGGTGCTCCCGGTGTGGCCTCCTGTATATCAGTGAGACCCGACGTAGATTGAGAGACCGCTTCACTGAGCATGTGCGCTCTGTCCGCCGAAACAAGCAGGATCTCCCAGTGGTCACCCATTTTAATTCCACTTCCCATTCCCATTCTGATATGTTCATCCACTGTTGGGATAAGGCCACCCTTAGGTTGGAAGAACAACACCTTATATTCTGTTTAGGTAGTCTCCAACCTGATGGCATGAACATCGATTTCTCAAACTTCCAGTAATGCCCCCCCTTCACCATTTCTCATGCCCTTGTCCCTTTCTCATGTTATCTCCTTACCCGCCCATCTGCTTCCCTCTAGTGCTTTCTATTTTTCCTTTCTTCAATGGCCTATGTTTCTTTTGCCAATCAACTTCCTTGCTCTATGCTTCATTCCTCCCCCTCCAAGTCTCACCTATTGACTGGTGTTTCTCTCGCCCCTTTCCCCGCCTTTCAAATCCACTTCTCAGTTCTTTATTCTCCAGTCCTGCTGAAGGGTCCCAGCCCAAAACATTGACTGCACTTTTTTCCCATAGATGCTGCCTGGTGTACTGAGTTACTCCAGCATTTTGTGTGTGTTGCTCAGATTTCCAGAATCTGCATATTTTCTCTTGTTTCAAGAGACACTGAACCGGGTTGATAGTTCACAGACTTTAATATGAACAGAGTTAGAGGGAAAAGAAAACAATAAACGCTAGGCCAAACAGGAAAATGAAGCCAACGCTGCAGCTGAAAGGAATGACTAAATATAAAGTGAATACCACTGGTCTTCAGAGTCAGTTGACTCAATTTCTCAGGCAAGGCTGAATGCAAGCAGGCAGCGAAACATTGCTGTGCTTTGCTCAAGTCTTGACAAGCGCTACGATACAAAGAATGGAGTTAAATACCATCACAATGCAATAATAATCAGCTGACAGGTGCATATTCATGAGCGCAATTGCCGTATCTGCTACACTGCCAAGTTTGTGACTGACAGTTTGTACAGCTCACACTGCTATACTACTGATGTAAAGAGGGATGCGAGTGGTACGAGCTCTCTTGCAGTTTCTTTGCCTTGTTGACATTGAGGTTAAATATCTCCTGCAGCAATATTTAAGATGTCTTTAGCTTTGGGTGAGGTTACAGAAGATTGAAGGATAGCTAATGTTGCTCCTTTGTTCAAGAAAGACTCTAATTAAAAGGCCAGGGAATTATAGGCTGGTGAGCCTGACATCAATCATGGTCAAATAATTGGAAGCTGTTCTAAAGGACATTTTATATAAGTATTTGGATGACAGGGCCTGATTAAGCATAGTTGTCTTAGCTTTATGCATGATTGGTCCAATCTCCTCTAACCAATCTTATAGTTATTGAGGTTACAAAGAATTTTGATGAAGGAAAGGCATTTGACGTTATCTACATTACAAATCCTTTGACTTGGGAGGCTGTTTCACAAGATTAGGTTATGTTAGGACACTGGTCTATTCTGGAATTGACCAGCGGGGCAGACATAGTTCCCTAAAAGTTTTGCTTAGAACTGATTGAACTCTCTTGTTATGAATCATTGACTGCACGGGTTCCTAATTAGCACCTGCTTCCTGTACCTTAATTTGTTCAGCCTTAAAGTGTGATCTTGTAAGTAGTGAGAGCCTCTGGTATAAATATTTTTTGTCTTTTCTGTGTTTTTTTTTAATTTCTGCTTATTGCATGCTATTTCTGGATTGATTTTATGCATTCAAGATCTTGGATTACTGAATTTGTGTTTTGGGTAACTGCATTTTTGAGTTGGACTTGTTGCCTGGATTTTGCCATATGACTAAAAAGAAAGTAAAAATTGCTTTTGAATCTGCATATCTTGGTGAACTTGGGCCCAAAGCGCCAGCTCTTTATTCGTGACCAGCTCTTTATTCCTCCAGCATTTTGTGTGTGTTACTCTAGATTTTCAGCATCTGCAGGATCTCTTGTGTTTATGCAATAATATGTAAGCCTACCTTTCAGGAGAGAACAAAGTTATCACTGGGTTTTGGTCTTTTGTTTGTAAACTGTACATTATGGGCATGCTATGTTTGTGCTGAAATGCGTGGCTATATTGCAAGTTGCCTACAGCACATCCCTAATGCAAATGATACACTGTAATTGCACTGTAATATTCCAGTGATAAATGAATCTAAATCTCTGGGTGAGTGCTTCTTTTGAGCATCTGTCAAGTAATGCCATGTGTGGGACCTATAGTAATGTGGAGCATATTAATGGACACTGGATACCTCCCTAATTTTCTTATATGATGGTCATATTATTTTTATTGCTTTGGTTTGTTATTTTGTTTATTCACAATTTTAGCAACGGTAATATTTTAGTAGGTTAATTGATGGTTACGAGGTGCAAAGCTTATACAGGCACTTGGGGGCAGCCGAGGGGTCCTGGGGGATGGCAGTGTGCATGTGTTGGAGTAGTCGGGAACGGCCCCACAGCATGCATGGTAAGCTGATGTGCTTGTGTTCTGGTATTTCCAGAAAGGCAAATAAAGACGTTATTTTAAACTTCTGCACGCCTGGAAGTCCCTTTTGTGTCCAAGTGTGCAACAAATATTGGAGGCACCACTGAGATAATTAATGTCACGCTCAGTGTGACAACAACGAGAACACAGATCGCCTTTGATTGACAGCGCAGCTTCGGGGCGTGGCTATACCACACATAATGGATTTGGAGGAGTTGGCAGAGGCCTTGTCTCAGAGACTATGGCTTTTGCAACTGGATCAGCTCAAAGAGGTGTGTGTGGAAGCTAAGATCCCATGTGAAAATGTTACCACAAGGCGAATGTTAATTAGACTAATTACTGAATCTATAGACAATGTAATTAATGATGAAGGGAAGGAGGTTGTGAAGTATTATCTAAGGACAATGATGGAATCATTTGAACAAATGAGAGGAAATACCAGAAACATTGGTAATGGGGAAAAAAGCAGACAACACAGCACAAACCAGCCAGAGAACAGCTGAAGAAATGAGCTTGGCAGAAAAATACTTACAGCTTCAGCTAAACAGTCTGTTATGGTCCGGTCCGGAACCCGCATTCCGGGTCTTGATCCGGTCCTCGGACTCCGGGTCTTGTAGCCGTCCCTCCTTTCACCCTTGAGCCCAATTAGTCACACCTGTGGATTATCATGGCTTGTTTGGACTCAAGGAGGTGCAAGGTGCACCTGATGCCCATCGGCTGGCAGGTATATATAAGGGGCTCTGGGACTGTGTCTAGTTGGGGTGGTCCTCCTGTTTCCCTTGTACACATTGGTCCTGCTGTTCTATCTAGTTTGCCTTGTTCGCGCTGTTGTGCTGTTCGTCTGTCTATCCTGTTTCGACCTGGTCATCCTGTTTGTGCTGGTCGCCTTATTTATCCTATTTTGACCTGGTCGTCCTGTTTGCGCGAGTCGCCCTTTTATCCTTTTCCAACCTGTTCATCATGTTTGCCCTGCTTGCGCTGTTTGCCGGGTTTTTTTCTGTTCATCCTGTTCGCCCTGGCTTGGAGTACCCACCGTTAATCAACCAGTTCTGAGTCAGTCTCAGAGTCACCCTGGACCGAGCTCCCATCCTATCCCTTGCCTCCGTCGGGTAAGCAGGCTGGACTGCCTTTGCCCGCCTAGAAGACTCTGACCCTTTCCTACCCCTCGCTTCCGACGGGTTGTGCCCTGCGACCTACCCAGGCCCCTGTGTTCCTGCCTGGGAGGCCGGGCCCTGCCCAGGAGTTATGCGGCCCACCCAGGGGGCTATCCTTCCAGCATTCCTTGTCCCATAGACCCATCCTCTAGCCTAGCCAGGATCCTGCCTTGCCCGAGCTCCAGGATCCTGCCTTGCCCTGAGCTCCAGGATCCTGCCTTGCCCTGAGCTCCAGGATCCTGCCTTGCCCTGAGCTCCAGGATCCTGCCTTGCCTGAACTATCTCTGAACCCCAGGATCACCTTGAACGCCACATCCCTCATCCCTCTTGTTCTATCCTTTAGTTGTTCCTGTCCTGCCCCTAGTACTTCAGTGCCTGTGTCCTGCACTTGGGTCCAGCCTCATGTTCTCTTGTGACACAGTCAAGCTCTGCAGGATGAAGTTAGGAGGCTGAATGAAAGAGTGAACAGTGCATCTTCAAGTCAAGCTTCAGCTCCACAAAATGTGTTGCCTACAGCTGCAAACCGGCTCCCGGAAGTGACAATAAGGAGAGAATTCAAGATCTGGGGTCAGATCGGGGAAAAGGGACAGAAGGACAAACTCTCATACACAAACCAGATGCATCAGATTGACAGAGGCCTGAGTAGGGGACACAGTGAGGCTGAGGTCATGGAAGTGGTGATCAAGTCAATCAGTTCAGGTTTGGGTATTCGTGATATGCTCGAGATAAAAAGTGACCTTATTCTTCCTTGACTGAAGACAATATTAAAGGGACATTTCAACGAGGTCAGCTCTATAGATTTATATCATAGACTGGTAAATATAACACAAGACAGTCGTGAGTCTCCCCAAAATTTCCTCTTTAGAGCAACTGAGCTAAAAGAGAGGCTGTTACTTGCTTCAAAAGAAGTAGGGTCAGGCGAGCAGTACAATCCCGAGCTCATCCAGAAGAGATTCTTGAGGTCAGTTAGTACTGGGCTGTCAAGTGCCCATATCAAGTTTCAGCTTAAGCCTTATCTCGACGATCAGAGAGTGACAGATGAAATACTCATCGACAGGATAGAAACATAGAAAATAGGTGCAGGAGTAGGCCATTCGGCCCTTTGAGCCTGCACCACCATTCAGTATGATCATGGCTGATCATCCAACTCAGAACCCTGTACCTGCCTTCTCTCCATACCCCCTGATCCCTTTAGCTACAAGGGCCATATCTAACTTCCTCTTAAATATAGCCAATGAACCGGCCTCAACTGTTTCCTGTGGCAGAGAATTCCACAGATTCACCACTCTCTGTGTGAAGAAGTTTTTCCTCATCTCGGTCCTAAAAGGCTTCCCCTTTATCCTTAAACTATGACCCCTCGTTCTGGACTTCCCCAACATCGGAAACAATCTTCCTGTATCTAGCCTGTCCAATCCCTTTAGATGAATGAAGCAGCCAGTGTTGAATCAGAAAGACAGTCCAAGCAAAGAAAGAACACAAGCAGCAGAGTCCCAAAAGTATAACAGACAGAAATGCAGAGCAGTCAGCAGAGTCAGGGTGCAACCGAAGCCAGAGTGAGTGTTCTAGAGCAGTCAGATGAAGTTGTGAAGTTTATAAAGCTTGTAAAGCACCTGTTGTAACTAGTTCAAGAGACAGAGTTTTATAAGACAGTCAGGCTGCTGAGAGAAGAAATGGCTGAAATAAGAAAAAGCTTAGCTAACTCTCAGGACCCACCAGCCAAGTGAGAATGAGTGTTAGGAGAGGATATAAAGCATGTCAGTAGCAGGGAACAGGTAACCAGTGTGAACACTGTTTCAAGTGCGGGCAGACAGGGCACCTCTCAAGAGGCTGTAGAGGACAAAGAAGGCTGGCAGGGAAATCTGACAGTAATGTGACAATCCAGCCTGTCACAATCCCAGAATCATCAGCTCCGAGCCCAACTGGACCAGATGACAAGGTGCATGAGCTTCTTTGCGAGGGAATCAGGCACCTGGAGACAGAGTTAGAGAAAATTGGGAAGGCTAAACAACAGATGGTGGGTGCTACCTATGCCAGTCATCTTTCTTTATGTCATCAAGCCAAGCTGACAGCTCTCATCGGGAAGAAGTGCACGGTGGATTGTTCCGTTGAGGGAGTAGCAACACAAGCACTATGGGATACTGGCTCACAGGTCACTATTATTAATGAAAAGTGAAGAGAGTCCTGTTTTCCACACATAGGGGTACGGGACACGGATGAGCTCCTGGGTGAGAACGAGAAACTTGTGGGCAAAGCAGCAAACCAGACACCCATCCCCTTTGCAGGATGGGTTGAGCTGAAGTTCAAGTTGGGATCAAATAGGGGCCCAACGCCAGAGCTGCTTGTGCCGGTGCTTGTCTCTAATGAGCCAGGAGTAGCAGAGCCACTGATCATTGGCTACAATGTAATTGAGCGGCTGGTGATGAATGGAAAGGGGCAGCATCCAGAAGTTACATTGCTATGGTAAGAGACGCTTTTTCCATTGACTGCAAAAAGGCAGATGAGTTGATCCACATAGTGCAGAGTGGTGACAAGGAGGGTGTGGTGAGAGTTGGAAAACTAAAAACAGTGATTCCGGCTGGCCAGACCAGGGAGGTTAAGTGTAGTGTGAGGACAGGGCCCCTTTCCGCAAAACAGGAAGTTATTTTTGAACCTGATGAGATCCCAAAGTGGCCAGAGGGGTTGAACATTACTGACACCGTTATCTGTCTGCAGAAGGGAAATTGGTCTAGGGTGGCTATCCCTGTCACTAATGACAGCAACCACGACATTACTCTCACCCCTCACACAGTGCTAGGACAGCTACAACAAATTAAGGCTATTTACCAAGTGGATGTAAGGTTAGTCAATGCCAGTGTAAACACAGCAAAAACAGCCAGCACTAGTGAAAACACTGCCAGCACAGTCAGCGCTCCTAAGAATCACAAAGAGAAACACAGACAGCTGGACACATGCAAACATGAGACATGGGACCCTCTAGTGTCTGTTGATCACCTGACTCCAGACCAGCAGGAACAGGTGAGCCAGATGCTGCGAGAAGAGTGTGCTGAATTTTCAAAAGATGAGAGTGATGTGGGATGCATTCCATCTCTGCAGTTAAAAATCAGACTGAGCGACACAACTCCTGTAAGGCGCACTTACACTTCTGTACCCAAACCACTCCACAAGGAGGTGAAGGAGTATGTGGAGGACCTACTGAACAGAGGATGGGTTCAAAAATCCCAGTCCCCATACTCATCACCAATAGTCTGCGTTCGTAAGAAGGATGGGAGTTTACATCTATGTGTGGATTACCATGAGCTGAACCGAAAATCCATCCCTGACCGTCACCCCATCCCTCGAATGCAAGATATGTTGAACAGCCTGAGTGGGAGTGTCTGGTTCTCGGTACTGGATCAGGGCAAGGCGTACAAGGCGTACCATCAGGGTTTCCTTGAGGAGAGTAGTAGACCACTTACAGCCTTTATAACACCTTGGGGCTTATGCGAGTGGGTAAGGATCCCCTTTGGCCTGTCCTCTGCCCCAGCAGAGTTCCAGCGCAGTATGGAGGAGTGCCTCGTGGGTTTGAGGGATGAAACATGTCAGCTGTATTTGGATGACAATCTGGTCCACAGCCAGTCTGTTGAAGACCATCTGCGGGATATGAGAGAGGTGTTACGTTGCTATCAAGCACATGGCGTAAAACTGACAGCTAAAAAGTGTGAAGTGTTTAAAGACAAAGTGAAATTCCTGGGAAAGATTGTATTCAAAGATGGCTATTGCATGGATCCTGCTGAGATAGCACCAGTACAAGCACTCAAAGACTGTAAACCTGAGACTGTGGGAGACCTGAGGAAAATGCTGGGGTTCCTATCGTACTACCGCCCATATATCCCAAACTTTTCACGCATTGCCAAGCCACTGTACAGTCTGTTATCCACCAAGAAGACCCCAGGAAGTAAGGTCCAAGGATCAAGTGTAAGTAGGAGTAGGGGGAAACGCAAGGTGTCAGACCAGCTACCCTCAAGCCAACCGATCAGCTGTTAGAGTACTTGCTGCGTCCACCACTCCTAGGCTATCCCGACTTCGAGAAGCCATTTGTGTTGCATTGTGATGCCTCTTAGGAGGGGTTGGGTGCAGTACAGTACCAGAGACAACAAAGCAAGCTGGTCATCATAGGTTATGGGTCAAGAACACTAATTGCACCAGAAAAGAATTACCACCTCCATTCAGGAAAGTTAGAGTTTTTAGCAATGAAGTGGGCTATTTGTGGAAGATTTCATGAGTATCTATATTATGTGCCCTCATTCACTGTCTACACTGATAATAATCCCTTAACCTATGTGTTGACCACCGTGAAGCTGAACACCACAACACACCAGTGGATTGCGGAGTTAGCGGACTTTAATTTCTCAATCAAGTATCGGCCTGGGAAAGTTAATGGAGACGCGGATGGCTTGTCACGGATGCCACTTGATATGGAGCAGTACATCCGCACATGCTCACAGGAAATGGAGCCAGAGACAATAACAACTGTCACACAGGTACTCCAACTCAAATCACATGAACATGAGCCCTGGTTGTGTCCAGCCACCTTCACTGCAGCATGTCCTGATGTAGAGCATGAAAGACTAACTTCCACAGTGTCAGAAATCTCCACCGAGGACCTAAAGAAAGCACAAAAGGATGATCCAGTCATTGGCAAGGTGCAAGAGTATGTCATGACAGGACAGTGGCCTCACCTCTGTTCTGGTAAGGGTGAGAAACAAGTTGTATCTCAATAACATATATAACATATATAACAATCACAGCACGGAAACAGGCCATTCCGGCCCTCCTAGTCCGTGCCGAACTCTTAATCTCACCTAGTCCCACCTACCCGCACTCAGCCCATAACCCTCCACTCCTTTCCTATCCATATACCTATCCAATTTTACCTTAAATGACACAACTGATCTGGCCTCTACTACTTCTACAGGAAGCTCATTCCACACAGCTATCACTCTCTGAGTAAAGAAATACCCCCTCGTGTTTCCCTTAAACTTTTGCCCCCTAACTCTCAAATCATGTCCTCTCGTTTGAATCTCCCCTACTCTCAATGGAAACAGCCTATTCACGTCAACTCTATCTATCCCTCTCAACATTTTAAATACCTCGATCAAATCCCCCCTCAACCTTCTACGCTCCAATGAATAGAGACCTAACTTGTTCAACCTTTCTCTGTAACTTAAGTGCTGAAACCCTGGTAACATCCTAGTAAATCGTCTCTGCACTCTCTCTAATTTATTGATATCTTTCCTATAATTCGGTGACCAGAACTGTACACAATATTCCAAATTTGGCCTTACCAATGCCTTGTACAATTTTAACATTACATCCCAACTTCTGTACTCAATGCTCTGATTTATAAAGGCCAGCGTTCCAAAAGCCTTCTTCACCACCCTATCTACATGAGACTCCACCTTCAGGGAACTATGCACTGTTATTCCTAGATCTCTCTGTTCCACTGCATTCCTCAATGCCCTACCATTTACCCTGTATGTTCTATTTGGATTATTCCTGCCAAAATGTAGAACCTCACACTTCTCAGCATTAAACTCCATCTGCCAACGTTCAGCCCATTCTTCTAACCGGCATAAATCTCCCTGCAAGCTTTGAAAACCCACCTCATTATCCACAACACCTCCTACCTTAGTATCATCAGCATACTTACTAATCCAATTTACCACCCCATCATCCAGATCATTTATGTATATTACAAACAACATTGGGCCCAAAACAGATCCCTGAGGCACCCCGCTAGTCACCGGCCTCCATCCCGATAAACAATTATCCACCACTACTCTCTGGCATCTCCCATCTAGCCACTGTTGAATCCATTTTATTACTCCAGCACTAATACCTAACGACTGAACCTTCTTAACTAACCTTCCATGTGGAACTTTGTCAAAGGCCTTGCTGAAGTCCATATAGACTACATCCACTGCCTTACCCTCGTCAACATTCCTCGTAACTACTTCAAAAAATTCAATAAGGTTTGTCAAACATGACCTTCCACGCACAAATCCATGCTGGCTACTCCTAATCAGATCCTGTCTATCCAGATAATTATAAATACTATCTCTAAGAATACTTTCCATTAATTTACCCACCACTGATGTCAAACTGACAGGTCTATAATTGCCAGGCTTACTTCTAGAACCCTTTTTAAACAATGGAACCACATGAGCAATACGCCAATCCTCCGGCACAATCCCCGTTTCTAATGACATCTGAAAGATCTCCGTCAGAGCTCCTGCTATCTCTACACAAACTTCCCTCAAGGTCCTGGGGAATATCCGGTCAGGACCCGGAGATTTATCCACTTTTAAATTTCTTAAAAGCGCCAGTACTTCCACCTCTTTAATTGTCATAGGTTCCATAACTTCCTTACTTGTTTCCCACACCTTACACCATTCGATATCCTTCTCCTTAGTGAATACCGAAGAGAAGAAATCGTCAATAAAGACGGCATTCTGTACAGAAAGTTAGCGGCTCAAGATTAACTAGTGTTACCTAAAACATTCCATCAGCAGATATACAAGGAGCTGCATGAGGAGATGGGACCGCTTGGAGTGGAGCGGACACTCAGCCTGATCCATGATCGATTCTATTGGCCTCATATGCAAAGAAATGTGGACCATTATGTGACCAAGGTGTGTAGCTGCCTGAAGTGGAAGAGTCCGAACAAGCCAACTAGAGCACCACTGGTTAATGTAGTAACCACATATCCTTTTGAGATGGTTTCAATAGATTACCTGCATCTGGAAAGCTGTAAAGGAGGTTATGAGTATATCCTGGTTGTCATTGATCACTTTACGCACTTTGCCCAGGCATACGCATGTACCAACAAGTCAGCAAAAACTGCCGCTGAAAAGATCTTTGGAGACATTGGGCTCAAATTTGGATTTCTGGCCAAGTTGCATCATGATCAGGGCAAGGAATTTGAGAATAAGCTGTTTTCCAAGCTGGAAGAATACTGTGGCATCCAAGGCTCATGCACAATGCCTTACCACCCGACTGAAAACGGTCAAGTTGAGAGATTTAATCGAACACTCCTTTCCATGCTGAGAAACTTGACAGAGGAAGCCAAGCCAGATTGGAAGAGCTCCTTAGCCAAGGTCGTACATGCATTTAACTGTACGCCCAGTGAAGCGACGGGATATGCCCCATACTACCTCCTCTATGGTAGAAGCTCCCGGCTACCTGTGGACATTATGTTTGGCCTGACACCAAGTGACCAGAGCACCTCTCACAGCGAATATGCCAGTAAATGGAGAAGGCGGATGCACGAGGCATACAGGCTGGCATCACAGACAGCTCAGAGGGAGCAAAATAGAGCAAAGAAACAGTATGACTGGAAGACTTCTGGAGTGGAACTACAGCCAGGGTGTAAAGTATTAGTGCGGAACTTCAGGGACAGAGGAGGACCCGGGAAGCTCAGGTCTTATTGGGAGGAGCAAGTCTACATTGTAACCGAGAGGAAGCACAAGGACAATGTCGTCTGACCTGAGAGAGGCCCAGGAAAGACTAGAGTCCTACACAGGAACCTGCTGCTGCCCCGTGACTTTCTGCCTGTGCAGGAAAGACTAGAGTCCTACACAGGAACCTACTGCTGCCCTGTGACTTTCTGCCTGTGCGGGAAAGACTGGAGTCCGACACAGGAACCTGCTACTGCCCTGTGACTTTCTGCCCGTGGAAGAAGATGAGCAGGGGAAAAAGAAAATGCGAAAGAAAAAGCCAAATACAGGTAAGACGAGTGAAAGGCAGGAAAAGCAGAAGGTGAGAGACACGGACAGTAGTTCAGAGGATGAGAGTAACTGGAGATTCATCACCACACAACCAGCAGAGTTATTTGACCCACTCAGAAGCCAGCTGAGAGTGGAAACAGAGGAGCTCCAACCACAAGCAGCTGACAGGGAACTGGAGCGAGGCAGCGAGGAAGATGAGTGTCCAGATGAGGGTGAGGAAGGTAGGATGGAACCAGAGATGGAGAGTGGAGAAACTGCAGGGGCTGAGCGAGAGGCATCATTTGATGAAGCAGATGAGATGGATTTTGAGCAGCGGTCAAAGAAAGTATCCTTTCCGACAAAGAAACCCACCCAAGATACTCACATATAACATGTTAGGCCAACCATCAGTCGAACACAGACCACTGATATATAGAAGGACATTGGAACAGGTGTGAGGCATACAGTAGCACATGTGGGTCTGTGTAATGGGTTATGGGGTAGAAATAGGACCAAAACCTTCAGTCCGAGATACATAGCCCGCACAAGTAGCGGAGTAGCACTTGAGATATCGGTTGCTGATACGTGACATAAAGAGGGAGATGCATGTCATGTCAAAGACTGTTGCTGTACAGAGAGTATCTCAAAAGACCTGACTCCTTTATAACCTACCACTATAACTCACCAGTTGAAGACATGAGTACCCTGGGAAATCTATCATGTCGGGACAACATTCATTTTGAAAGGGACAGTGTGGGACCTATAGTAATGTGGAGCATATTAATGGACACTGGATACCCCACTAATTTTCTTATATGATGGTCATATTATTTTTATTGCTTTGTTTTGTTATTTTGTTTATTCACAATTTGATTAATGTTCAGTTGCACTAGCAACGGTAATATTTGAGTAGGTTAATTGATGGTTACGAGGAGCAAAGCTTATACAGGCACTTGGGGGCAGCTGAGGGGTCCTGGGGGAAGGCAGTGCACATGTGTTGGAGTAGTCGGGAACAGCCCCACAGCACGCATGGTAAGCCGATGCGCTTGTGTTCCAGTATTTCCAGAAAGGCAAATAAAGACGTTATTTTAAACTTCTGCACGCCTGGAAGTCCCTTTTGTGTCCAAGTGTGCAACACATGGTATCTTCAGGCATGCTTTTCAGCAGGTAAATTAAGTCTCAATTCAAACTATACATCTAAATGCATGAAAGGATTCTTGGGAGAGAGTGTAAATTGTAGATGTTCGAAATTCTACATAAAAACAGAAAATGCTAGAAACACTCTAGGAACTTGTGTGAAAAGAGAAACAGTTAATGTTTTACCTTTATCAGAACTGGGAAAGAGAGTAAATGTGTTTCTTTACAATAGCAGAAAAGATGTAGGTAGAATATATAAAACTAGAACATCTCTTCTAGAATAAAACCAAATGAACTAATGTAGTAGTAAAATTCAGTTAGAATCAGATTATTCTCTTGAAGGTCTTTTCCTTTCCTATTTTCTGCATCAAATGCAGGATGATCACTGAATCATATTCTGAAGGTTTTTTCCAGTTTATAACCTCGGTAGGTATTCATGTAGTCTCAATCTTGCTCTGTATAGTTCAATATTTCTATTTAATATCAAAGAATGTATACAATATACAAACTGAAACTCTTGCTCCTTAGACATCCACGGAAACAGAAGGGTACGCCAAAGAATGAGTGGCAGTAAAAAAACGTTAGAAGCCCAAAACTCTCTCTACCCGCCCCACGCACAAACAGCAGCATCAACCATCCCTCTCCCTCTCCCCCACTTACTACAAGAAAAATCATTAGCAACCACCACCCACCAAGCAAGCAATAGCAAAAACCCCAAGAGAGACCATAATCTGCAGTATGTCAAGATCTAATCATTCACCTGACAACTTGACATGCCACAGGCTTTCTCTCTCCCTAACAAAGGGGCAGGGAGGTGTAACACAGTGAAAGGTGAGACTAACAGAACAAAAACAACTCTCTGATTGCAATGTCGCTTTTTTCCCAAGTACTCTGACTCAATTGTTGACAGCAAACTCCTCCCCCACCATCTAGAGAGAGAGCAATTCACTGAGTACAAAGACCTCTGACAAACTGTTTAAGATATTCTATTTTCTCCCATATGCTTCAGTTAGTGACACCAGCCAAAATCTGGCCTATCCAAAGTCTTAGCATCCCGGAGGCATGTTGGGATATCAAAAAATGGGCGGTCAGTAGACCTCAGGATTGGGAACCATTGCCATAAAGAGCGATGGTTTGAGTGTAGCTTCAGGTCAAGGGCACGGATGTAACCCCATCCACCTTTAAAAAGGAAAAAAAATATGAGAGGTATAAATTAAGCTGTTTCTTCAGATGAGATCAAAGTGCCATCTGGTGCCATCATATCTCTGCCAGTTCTACAGTGGTGCTAGAAAGTTTATGAACTTTATACTTGTTCATTTATTTATTGAGAAAAAATGATCCAATATTACATGTATTTGTTGGAAAAAGCATGTAAACCTTTTGGATAATGCCTTCTACAAAAGTTATTTATAGTCAAGTGTTCCAATCAATGAAATGAGATTGGAGGTGTAGGTTGTTGAGGTGCCCTGCCCTGTAAAAAAGACACAAAGTGAGGTTACTGACAAAGCCTGCTCTTCTCAAGAAAGATTTGTTTATGTGCACCAAAACAACTTTTGACCTTAGAAGAAGAATTGTAGAGATGTATGAAGCTGGAAAAGGCAACAAAAGCATCTCTATAGACTTGAGTGCTCACCAGTCCCCAGTAAGAGAAATTGTCTACAAATACAGGAAACTCAGTACTGTTGCTACTCTCCCTAGGAGTGGGTATCATACAAAGATCACACCAAGAACACAATGTGCAATGCTGGAGGTGAAAAATCACCCAAGGATAACAGCAAAAGACCTGCAGAGATCTCCAGAACTTGCTAAAGTCTCTGTTCATGTGTCCACTATAAGAAAAACATTGAAAAAGAATGGTGTTCATGGAAGGACAGCACAGAGGAAACTACTGCTCTCCAAAAAAAAACATTGCTACATGTCTCAAGTTTGTAAAGACCACTTGAATGTTCTACAATGTTTCTGGGACAATTTTCTGTGGACAGATGAGACAAAAGTTGAACTTTTTGGCAGAAATGCACATTGCTATGTTTTGAGGAAAAAGGGCAGTGTATAACAACACAAACCTCATCCCAACTGTGAAGCATGGTGGAAAGAACTTCATGATTTGGGCTGCTTTGCTGCCTCAGGGCCTGGACAGCTTACAATTGTTGAGGAGCAATGAATTCAAAATTGTATTGACATTATACGGAGAATCTCAGTTGGTAGTCTGTCACCTGAAGCTTAATAGAAGTTGGATAATGCAACAAGACAATGATCTGAAAGACAAGAGTAAAAAGAAGGGAATTGATGTTTTGATATGGCTGAGTCAAAGTCCTGACCATAATCCTATAGAAATGTTGTGGAAGGACCTGAAGCAAGCAGTTCATGCGAGGAAGCCCACCAACATCCAAGAGTTGAAGCAGTTTTGTTAGGAAGAATGGCACAAAGGAATAGAATAAAGGAAATTACTGTGGTATGAGAAGGGAATTGACCAAAGTAAATTGGAAGGAGATGCTGGCAGGGATGACAGCAGAGCAGCAATAGCGTGTTTCTAGGAAAAATGAGGAAGGTGCAAGACATGTATTCCAAAAATGAAGAAATAATCAACTGGCAACCGTGGCTGCCAAGGGGAGTCATAGCTAATATAAAAGTAAAAGGGGACATACAACAAAGCAAAAATTAGTGGGAAGGCAGGATATTGGGAAGCTTTTAAAACCCTACAGAGAGCAACTAAAAGAATCAATAGGAAGGGAAATATGAAAGCAAGCCAGCAAACAATATCAAAGTGGATAGTAAGTGCTTTTTCAAGTACATAAATTTTAAAAAAAGAGATGAGAGTGGATATAGGACCACTAGAAAATGAGGCAGGAGAAATAATACGAGGGGTGATTGATAAGTTCATGGCCTAAGGTAGAAGGAGTCAATTTTAGAAAACTTAGCGCATTTATTTTTCAACATAGTCCCCTCCTACATTTACACACTTAGTCCAGTGGTTGTAGAGCATACGGATCTTGGACCTCCAGAAAGTGACCACAGCAGGGTGATTGATAAGTTTGTGGCTTAAGGTAGAAGAAGATGAGTTATACAGCTCTTGTTACATGCACATGCAGTTCAACTCTTTGAGTGATTATGCAGAAAGTTTGAAGTTAAAAACTGAAGGTAGTGTTGAGGAAACAGGCTGCAGAAGGACTTGGACAGATTAGGAGAAAGGGCAAGAGAGTGGCCAATGAAATACAATGTTGGAAAATGCATGGTCCTGCACTTTGTTAGTAGAAATAAATGTGCAGACTATTTTCTAAACGGGGGAGGGGGAATCAAAAATTTGAGATGCAAAGGCACTTCGGAGTCCTTGTGCAGAACAGCCTAAAGGTTAACTTGCAGGTAGAGTCAGTATCTAAATTTCTCCAAGCTGATGTACAGGACTTTTAAAAAATTTATTTATTTACGGGATGTGGGCATTGCTAGCTAATTGGTCATCCCTACTTGCCCTTGAGAAGCGGGTGATGGGCTTCCTTCTTGAACTGCTGCAGCAAAGTGCTGTTTCGGAGGGAATTACATGATTTTGACCCAGCGACAATGAAGGAATTTTGTGTTTCCAAATTGCTTGGAGAAATTTTAGATCACAAGACCATTAGATATGGAAGCAATGTTAGGCCATTTATACTCAAGGTGAGGCCTCATCAGTGCCTTATAAAGCCTCAGCATCACATCCTTGCTCTTGTATTCTACATCTTTTGAAATGAATGCTAACATGGCATTTGCCTTCCTGACCACTGACTCTACCTGCAAGTTAACCTTTAGGCTGTTCTGCACAAGGACTCCGAAGTGCCTTTGCATCTCAAATTTTTGATTCCCCCCTCCTCCGTTTAGAAAATAGTCTGCATGGTGATTGACTTGGAGGGAAATTTCCAAGTGGTGGTGGTCCCAGATATCTGCAGTTCTCATCCTTCTGGGTCAACAGTTACCAGAAACATTTTGTTAAATTTATTACTGTACAAGGGTGGTCATACCAGTTGCTGAAAGCAATGGTTTACATTCTTTTTCCAACAAATACATGTCATATTGGATCATTTTTCTCAATAAACAAGTGAACAAGTATAATTATTTGTGTTATTTATTTAATTGGGTTCTCTTTATCTAGTTTTAGGACTTGTGTGAAGATCTGATTACATTTTAGGTCACTTATGCAGAAATAAAGAACATTCTGCAGGGTTCACAGATTTTCTAGCACCATTTAACATGACTTAAATATGATTTTTATATTTGCATAACTTGCTACTGATGAATATGACTGCTTTAATATTTATGTAGGAATGAAGAGAAAGAAATGATAATGAAGCAAAGGATGATAGAAATTACAAAGGTTCAGCAGAAAAAGAAAAGGGAAGAAGAATATTCAAAATGTGAGAGAGAAGAGATGGCAGCACTTGTGTATAAGAAATGGCTGGTAAGATTTTGGAGTATACTTAGAAAGAACTTAGAGGAAAATTTTAATATTTTAAAACTTCTATTCTGTGTATTTGTTTAAATAATTGAAAACTAAGATTAAGCTTGTGGATCTGAATCAATTCAAATCTGTTATTAATAATCAATACCCACATTGCTGTCAGTGTATGCCGATTCAATGGCAAAAATCATGATCCTAATATTCAGCGAAAAATGCCAAGAAACATTGTAAAGAAACATTTCCACTGATATTGCCTTCATGATCTCTTTAACATCTCAAGCACCTGTCAGCGAATTATGTGCTTTGCTGCAGTGAGTTTCTGCCTAATGTCAATGCAGCCAAGTTGATTAATATTGGCGTTAAGATACATTGATTGCATGAGTATTCATGACATACCAAATCATCACTGGTGCATCCAATTGCTTTTAGAAGTTCAAAGGTTCAGTTTAATGTCAGTGAAATGTATACATCCTGAAATGCTTTTTCTTCGCAAACATCCACGAAAACAGAAGTGTCCCAAAGAATGAACGACAGTGAAATGTGAGAACCCCAAAGTCCCCCCACCTCCCTACTCCTGCGCGTAAGCGGCAGTGAGCAACAATCTCCTCCCCCCCACCCCCACTGGCCAAAAAAAAGCAAGCATTGCTACTGCCACCGAGCACTCAAGCATGAGCAAAACAATAGCAAAGCCCCAGACTTGCAGTTACCACAAAGACTTCATGTTTCCTCTGGCATTCGACATACCACAGGTTCTCTCTCTCCCTAATAAGAAAGAAGGAAGTGTCTCCATTTTCCCAGCGAGCAGGGAGACGTAACAACAACTCGCTGGTTTACAATGTTAAAAGTCCGTTACATCCCTTTTTCTGAGCTCTGTGCCCGAAGATCGCAGAGATCTCGGTTCTTTGGGCCCACAGCAATAGATTTTCCAACTCCCCTGAAGTCACATAATTAGTTAAATGGAGATCTGTTTTTGGAGACCTGTGTGCAGTCAGGGCGATTCAATTGATTGTGGTAAAATTGCACCTATATCTGGAAGGTCCAACCGCTGGTGAGTCAGTATCCTGGCAAAAACTACAAAATGAAGACAAAAGAACACTCCAAGCAACATGAATGTCCAAGATTACACATTATATCAGAGGGATAGGAAGGTAGGTAGAGGGGCTCTGCTGGTAAAGAATGGCATCAGATCAGTAGAAAGATATGACATGGGATTGGAAGCTGTTGAATCCGTGTGGGTTGAGCTAAGAAACTGCAAGGATGGCAGTCATATACAGGCCTCCCAACAGCAGTTGGGATGTGGACCGCAGATTACAACAGTAAATAGAAAAGACGTGTCAAAAGGGCAATGTTATGATAGTCATTGGAGATTTCAACATGCAGGTTGATTGGGGAAAATCAGGTTGGAAATGGATCTCAAGAGAGTGAGTTTGTTGAATGCCTATGAGATGGCTTTTCAGAACAGTTTGTCGTTGAGCCTACTAGGGGATCCACTAGTAGGCTACTGGATTGGGTGTTATGTAATGAACCGGAGGCAATTAGGGAGCTTAAGGTAAAAGAACTGTTAGGAGGCAGTGATCACAATACGATTGAGTTCAACCTGAAATTTGATGGGGAGAAAGCAAAGTCTGACATAGCAATATTTCAATGGATTAAAGTAATTTACAGTGGTCTCAGAGAAGAATTGACCAAAGTAAATTGGAAGGTAGATGCTGGCAGGGATGACAGCAGAGCAGCAACGGTGTGAGTTTCTGGGGAAAATGAGGAAGGTGCAGGATAGATGTATTCCAAAAACAAAGTAATACTCAAATGGCAGAATAGTACAACTGTGGCTGACACGGAAGTCAAACCTAATGTAAAAGCAAAAGAGAGGGCATACAACAAAGTAAAAATATGGAAAGGCAGAGGATTAGGAAGTTTTTAAAACCGTACGAAGAACAACTAAAAGAATCATTAAGAAGGAAAAGATGAAATATGAAAGCAAACAATATCAAAGTGGATAGTAAAATCTTTTTCAAGTACAGGTGTCCCCCACTTTTTGAAAGTTCGCTTTATGCCACTTCGCTTTTACGAAAGACCTACATTAGTACCTGTTTTCGCTAAATGAAAGAAATCTGAAGAGGATTTTTGCTTTTATGAAAAAAGGTGCCCACTTTAACCTTGTTTAACCCTGAGAAAGACTACTATGACCGTGAAGCCTTGCGCAGATAGGTGTGTGCGTTTGCGTGTACGTGCCAATTTTTTTCTACATATCAGTTTTGGCTAAACCTTCCTGATTCTGATAAGTGAAACTACACTGTACATCATCACTACCTCCTCCCATAGATGCTGTCTGGCCTGCTGAGTTCTGCCAGCATTTTGTGTTTTTATTTATTTCCAGCATCTGCTGATTCACTCGTGTTGCCTACACTGTACATACATTATTTCTACTTTATATAGGCTGTGTATTTATCATAGCTGAAAGACCTAAGGGTATAAAGTCACCTGGACCAGATGAACTGCATCCAAGGGTTCTGAAAGAAGTAGCAGTAGAGGTTGTGGAGGCATTAGTGAGACCATAAGACATAGGTGCAGAATTAGGGCAATCAGCCCATTGAGTCCATCATGGCAGATCCCACTCAATCAAATACTCTGCCTTATCAATGCCCTGATCAATCAGGAAACAATCAACTTCCACCTTAAATATCTGCGTGAACGACCTCTACTGCAGTCTGTGGCAGAGCAGTCTGCAGATTTACTACTCTCTGGATTTAAAAAAATTCCTCCTTACCTCTGTTATAAAGGGTCACCTCTCAACTTTCAGGCTGTGCCCTCTAGTTGTGGATACCCCCACCACATCCACACTATGCAGTCCTTTCAGCATTTGGTAGGTTTCAATGATATCCCCGCACATTCTTCTGAATTCCAGATAGTACAAGCCCAAAGCTGCCAAATGCTCCTCATATGTTAACCCCTTCATTCGCCTCCTCTGAATTGTCTCCAATGACAAAACATCCTTTCTGAGATATGGGGTGCAAAACTGTTGACAATACTCCAAGCCTGATTAGTGTCTTATAAAGGCTCAGCATTATCTACTTGTTATTATATTCTCTTCCCCTTGAAATAAATGCCAACATTGCATTTGCCTTCTTTCCTACAGACTCGATCTGTAAATTAACCTACTGGAAGTCTTGCACAAGGACCCTTAAGTCCCTCAACACTTCTGATATTTGAACCTTCTGCCCATTTAGATAAAGGTCCGCACTTTTGTCCCTTTTACCAAAATGCATTAGCATACATTTCCCAACACTGTATTCCATCTGCCACTGTTTTGCCCATTCTTCCATTTTGTCTAAGTCCTGCTGCAATCGCATTGCTTCCTCAACATTACGTATCCCTCCACCTATCTTCATATCATCTGCAAACTTTGCTACTAAGCCATCAATTGCATTATCCAAATCATTGACAAACAATGTGAAAAGTAGTGGTCCCAATACTGACCCCTGAGGAACACCAGCAGCCAACTAGAAAAGGCCCTTTTATTCCCACTCACTGCCTCCTGCCTGTCAACCATTCCTCTATCCATGCCAGTACCTTCCTGTAACACCATAGGATTTTATCTTGCTAAGCAGCCTCTTATCTGGCACCTTATCAAATGCGTTCTGAAAATCCAAGTAAATGATATCCACTGTCTCTCCTTTGTCTACCCTGCTTGTACTTCCTTGAAAAATTCTAACAGATTTATCAGGCAAGATTTTCCTTTACAGAAACCATGCTGACTTTGACATACTTTATCATTAGTGTCCAAGTACCTCGACACCTCATCCTTAATAACAGACTCCAACCTTATAGGTAGTCTAACTGTCCGATAATTTCCTTTCTTTAGCCTTCATCCCTTCTTAAAGAGTGGAATTAAATTTGCAATCTTCCAATCCTCTGGGACCATGCCAGAATCGAGTAATTCTTGAAAGATCATGACCAATGCATCCATTATCCCTTCAGCAACCTCTCTCAGGACTCTGGGATGTAGTTCTTCTGTCCCAGGTGACATATCCACCTTAGACCTTTGAGTTTGCCTTTCATGTTTTCCTTTGTAATAGCAATGGTATTCACTCCTGCTCCCTGATACTCGTGGACCTCTGGCACACTGCGAGTGTCTTCCACAGTGAAGACAGATGCAAAGTACCCATCAAGTTCATCTGTCAACACGAGGAAATCTGCAGATGCTGGAAATTCAAACAACAACACACACAAAATGCTGGTGGAACACAGCAGGCCAGGCAGCATCTATAGGGAGAAGTGCTGTCGACGTTTCGGGCCGAGACCCTTCATCAGGACTAACCGAAAGGAAAGATAGTAAGAGATTTGAAAGTAGTGGGGGGAGGGGGAAATGCGAAATGATAGGAGAAGACCGGAGGGGGTGGGATGAAGCTAAGAGCTGGAAAGGTGATTGGTGAAAGTGATACATAGCTGGAGAAGGGAAAGGATCATGGGAAGGGAGGCCTCAGGAGAAAGAAAGGGGGGGGAGCACCAGAGGGAGATGCAGAACAGGCAAACAACTAAATATGTCAGGGATGGGGTAAGAAGTGGAGGAGGGACATTAACGGAAGTTAGAGAAGTCAATGTTCATGCCATCAGGTTGGAGGCTACCCAGCCGGTATATAAGGTGTTGTTCCTCCAACCCGAGTTTGGATTCATTTTGACAATAGAGGAGGCCATGGATAGACATATCAGAATGGGAATGGGACGTGGAATTAAAATGTGTGGCCACTGGGAGATCCTGCTTTCTCTGGCGGACCAAGCATAGGTGTCAGCGAAACGGTCTCCCAGTCTGCGTCAGGTCTCACCAATATATAAAAGGCCACACCGGGAGCACCGGATGCAGTATACCACACCAGCTGACTCACAGGTGAAGTGTCACCTCACCTGGAAGGACTGTCTGGGGCCCTGAATGGTGGTGAGGGAGGAAGTGTAAGGGCAGGTGTAGCACTTGTTCCATTTACAAGGATAAGTGCCAGGAGGGAGATCGGTGGGAAGGGATGGGGGAGACGAGTGGACAAGGGAGTCGCGTAGGGAGCGATCCCTGCGAAAAGCAGAAAGAGGGGGGGAGGGAAAAATGTGTTTGGTAGTGGGATCCCGTTGGAGATGGCGGAAGTTACGGAGAATTATACGTTGGACCTGGAGGCTGGTGGGGTGGTAAGTAAGGACAAGGGGAACCCTATCCCAAGTGGGGTGGCGAGTGGATGGGGTGAGGGCAGATGTGCGGGAAATGGGAGAGATGCGTTTGAGAGCAGAGTTGATGGTGGAGGAAGGGAAGCCCCTTTGTTTAAAAAAGGAAGACATCTCCTTCATCCTGGAATGAAAAGCCTCATCCTGGGAGTAGGTGCGGCGGAGATGGAGGAATTGTGAGAAGAGACATTTTTGCAAGAGACAGGGTGGGAAGAGGAATAGTACAGGTAGCTGTGAGAGTCCGTAGGCTTATAGTAGATATCAGTAGATAGGCCGTCTCCAGAGATGGAGACAGAAAAATCAAGAAAGGGGAGGGAGGTGTCGGAAATGGACCAGGTAAATTTGAGGGCAGGGTGAAGTTCATCTGTCATTTCTTTGTCCTCCTTTACTAACTCACCAGCATTATTTTCCAGTGGCCAATATCTGCCCTTATTTCATCTTCTCCCTTCTTATAGCTTAATTAGCTGCCTTTTGTTGGATTTTAAAAGCTTCTCAGTCATCCAACTTCCCACTCATTTTTGTTACCTTGTATGCCCTTTCCTTGGCTTTTATGCAGTCCTTGGCATCCTTTGTCAGCCATGGTTGCCTACCCTTGCCTTTCACCTTGTGAACTATTCCCAGAAACTTCAACCATCTTTGTTCTGCCATCATCCCCACCAGTATCCTCCTCCAATCCACCTGAGCAAGCTCCTCTCTCATGCCTCTGTAATTCACTTTATTCCATTGCGAAACTGATACATGTGAGTTATGCTTCTCCCACTAAACTGCAGTATGAATTCAATCATATTATGATCACTGCCTCCGAAGGGTTCCTATGTGTTAAGCTCCTTAATAAGATCTGGGTTATTACACAACACCCAATCCAAGATGGCCTTTCCCTGAGTAGGGTCAAGCTCAAGCTGCTGTAAAATAACATCTCATAGGCATTCAATAAATTGTAATGTGGGATGCAGAGATAGCAGAGGAAGTGAATGCGTATTTTGCATCAGTGGAAGACATCTGCAGTATACCAGACATTCAAGAGTGTCAGGGAAGTGAAGTTTGTGCAGTGAAAATTACGACTGAGAAAATATTCAGGAAGCTTAATGGTCTGAGGGTGGATAAATCTCCTGGACCTGAAGAAATGCACACTTGGGTTCTGAAGGAAGTAGCTGGAGAGATTGCGGAGGCATGAACGACGATATTTCAAGAATCGATAGATTCTGGCATTGTACCGGATGACTGGAAAATTGCATATGTTACTCCTGTGTTTAAGAAGGGTGGGAGGCAGCAGAAAGGAAACTATAAACCTGTTAGCCTGACAGTAGTTGAGAAGTTGTTGGAATCAATTGTTCGGGATAAGATTACGGATTAACCTGAAAGCACCTGACAAGATAGGCCAAAGCCAGCATGGTTTCCTGAAAGGAAAATCCTGCCTGACAAACCTACTGCAATTCTTTAAGGAAATTACAAGCAGGGTAGACAAAGGAGATGCAGTAGACGTGGTGTACTTGGATTTTCAGAAGGCTTTTGACAAGGTGCCGCGCATGAGGTTGCTGAGCAAGATAAGAGCCCATATAATTACAGGGAAGTTACTAGCATGGGTGAGGCATTGGCTGGTTGGCAGAAAACAGAGAGTGGGAATAAGGGGATCCTACTCTGCCTGGCTGCAGGTTACTGGTGAAGTTCTACAGGGATTGGTGTTGGGACTGCTGCTTTTTACGATGTATGTCAATGATTTGGACAATGGGATTAATGGATTTGTGGCTAAGTTTGCCGATGATACAAAGATAAGTGGAGGAGCAGGTATGTTGAGGAAACAGAGCCTGCAGAGAGACTTAAGACAGTTTAGGGGAATGGGCAAAGAAGTGGCAAATGAAATACAATGATGGAAAGTGTATGGTCATGCAGTTTGGTGGAAGAAATAAATGGGCAGACTATTATTTAGACGGGGAGAGAATTCAAAATGCAGAGATGCAAAGGGACTTGGGAGTCCTTGTGCAAGATTCACTAAAGACTCCTGTTTCCTGCTTCTTATATGTTAAATATAAGAAACAGGAAGCAGGAGGGACTCATGAGAAATATAGGCTAGCCAGGAAGGAGCTTAAGAAAGGACTTAGGAGAGCTCAAAGGGGCATGAGAAAGCCTTGGCATGTAGGATTTAGGAGAACCCCAAGGCGTTCTATGCATATGTATAGAACAGAAGGATGACAAGAATGAAGGTTGGGGCCACTAAAGGATAAAGAAGGCAACATGCCTGGAGGCGGAGTAAGTTCGGGAGGTCCTAAATGAATACTTTGCTTCAGTATTCACAAGTGAAAAGGACCATGATCAGGGTGAGGTGGACAATGTGCTGGACAATGGGGAGATTAAAGAAGAAGTGTTGGATCTTCTTAAAAACATCAAGATTGATAAGTCCCCAGGGGCTGGACCTGATATACCCCAGGATGATGTGGGTAGTGAGAGAAGAGATTGCTGGAGCAGTAGCTATGCTCTTTGAAACCTCTTTGGCTGCAGGGGAGGTGCCGGAAGATTGAAGAATGGCAAATGTAGTTCCCTTGTTTAAAAAAGATAATAGGGAGAATCCTGGGAACTATAGACTGGTGAGCCTTACGTCAGTGGTCTGCAAACTATTGTAAAGGATTCTTAAGGATAGGATCTATGAGCATTTGGAGAAGTACAGTCTACTCAAGGATAGTCAACATGGCTTTGTGAAGGGAAGGTCGTGTCTCATGACCCTAATTGAGTTTTTTGAAGAGGTAACAAAATAAATTGATGAGGGTAGGGTGGTAGATGTGGTCTACATGGATTTTAGCAAGGCATTTGACAAGGTCCCCCACGAGAGACTCATCCAGAAAATCATGAGGCATGGGATCAGTGGAACCTTGGCTGTTTGGATCAAAAATTGGTTTACAGGAAGAAAGCAGAGGGTAGTAGTGGAAGGAAAGTATTCTGCCTGGAGGTCGGTGATTAGTGGATTGCCGCAAGGATCTGTCCTGGGTCCCCTGCTCTTTGTGATTTTTATAAATGACCTGGATGAAGAGGCGGAAGGATGGGTGAGTAAGTTTGCGGATGACACGAAGATTGGAGGAGTTGTGGATGGAGCTGTAGATTGTCAAAGGTTACAAGGGGATATAGACAGGATGCAGAGTTGGGCAGAATAATGGCAGATGGAGTTCTATCTGGATAAGTGTGAGGTGATGCATTTTGGAAGGAGAAACCAAAAGACTGAGTACAGGGTTAATGGTCGGTTATTTAAGAGTGTGGATGAACAGAGGGACCTTGGGGTTCATATCCATACATCCCTCAAGGTTGCTGCACAGGTTGATAGGATAGTTAAGAAGGCCTATGGGATGCTAGGCTTCATTAATAGGGGGATTGAGTTCAAGAGTAGAGAGGTCATGTTGCAACTCTACGAATCTCTGGTGAGACCACACTTAAGAGTATTGTGTTCAGTTTTGGTCACCTCATTATAGGAAGGATGTGGACAGATATGGACAGGGTACAGAGGAGATTTACCAGGATGTTGCCTGGATTGGAAAACAAGTCTTATGAGGCAAGGTTTGCAGAGCTGGGACTTTTCTCTTTGGAGCGTAGAAGGATGAGAGGGGACTTGATAGAGGTCTACAAGATTATGAGAGGCATAGATAGGGTGGATAACCAGTACCTGTTTCCAAGGGCACGAATAGCAAACACCAGAGGGCATATGTACAAAGTTAAGGGAGGGAAGTTTAGGGGAGACATCGGGGTAAGTTTTTTTACACAGAGGGCTGTGGGTGCCTGGAATGACTTGCCAGGGATGGTGGTGGAGGCTAAAACATGAGGGGTATTTAAGAGCCTCTTGGACAGGCGCATGGATGAAAGAAAAATAGAGGATTACGGGGTAGTGTGGGTTTAGTACATTTTTAAGGAATATATGGGTTGGCACAACATCGAGGGCTGAAGGGCCTGTACTGTGCTGTAGTATTCTAGTGTCTAGTGTCTAAAGGTTAACCTGCAGGTTAACCTGGTTGTGAAGAGGGCAAATACAATGTTGGCATTCATTCCTAGAGGTGTAGAATATAAGAGCAGGGATGTGATGTTGAGGCTCTGTAAGGCACTTGTGAGACCACACTTGGAGTATTGTGTGCAGTTTTGGGCTCCTTATTTTAGAAAGGATATACTGACATTGGAGAGGGTTCAGGGAAAATTCAAAAGGATGATTCCAGGAATGAAAGGGTTACCGTATGAAGAATGTCTGGCAACTCTTGGGCTGTATTCTATGGAGTTCAGGAGAATGAGGGGGGATCTCATAGAAACATTCCAAATGTTAAAAGGCCTGAACCAGGGGTTGGCAACCTTTTTGCTTCTATGGGCCAGATTGCGTATTAATGAGCGGTCAGAGGGCCAAATAAATGCCATAATAAACTTGAAATATGGGAATTATCCATTTAAATACATCTAGTTATGTTTTGCCTCAAATTAATGAATAAAGCATGCTAGAAAATCATTTGTGCTTAACCAAGAATGCCAATTGGTAATCAAAGAACTCAGTTTAGTTACAATTTATTTCAATCAAGCCTTCTTTTGAATCTATTAGAAGGACCCAAAGAATCTTTAAACATAAAACATGAAGATGATGCATTGAATGGTGGTAAATTAAGTATAATAAAAAAGAAAATGTTAATGCAAACATTCAATAAATCAATGTGAAACCTGATGCTGTTTGTTGCTTGAAAGCTTCTCAATATTGGTTGTCAGACTTGTTGATGACAAGAGCAAGACATTATCCAGATGGGCATCAGTCAATCTTGTTCTCAAATGGATTTTAGTGTGCTTCATTTTTGAAAATAATTGCTCCCACAGATAAGTGCTGCCAAACAATGATGCCATCTTGTTAGGATACTTCCCACTTGAATGAATATATTTTCTATAGAAGTCAAGAACTGACACATCTTCAGAATGAAATTTCAATCTGAATATGTCATCACACTGCATCTCAATCAATTCCATTTGAAAAATTTCTGATGCAGTTGAGTAGCAAAAAGCTTGAACTCATTTGCTTGCAAGTGAAAATCAGCAAAACAAGATGAAAACTCTTTTCTCAAATCTTGGACCATATTTCCACTGTGGCAGGTCTCGAAATGTCGCCTGATATTTGCCACCTTCTTTACAGCAACATTTTCTAGGTAAATGAGACAAACTGGTTTCCCAGCTTGCTCTATGAAGAAGTAATCTAGTGTCCAAGTGTCTTGAAAATTTCGGCACTCAGTGTCTATCTTCCTGCGTTTTGCATTAAATGCTATTGGAATTTTTTTCTTTGATTTTATTTTGAAACACGAGTTATTCAACAAGTATCATAGCACATCTAAATATGTGGATATTTAGCATGGATTTCTTGTTAAAACACAGTGACTCTGTTTCTGTTTACAAATTTGAATGATCCCATCTGAACATCTGCGCGTGCATGGAGAGTATCTAATACATTAATAAGGTAGACTGCCTTCCCATCATTCGAATATACCAGTGTTTGGTTTGGAACAAAATGGAACCTGGGGCCAGTGTAACAAGACGCCATGCATGCCCATCAGTGTGGTCGTGTGAAACACTCAGAATGAGGAAAAATCGCTCATGGGCGGGATAAGCATAGTATCCCAATATTTGCTCTCAGGCCAGTCAAAATACCTTCGCAGGCCATAGGTTGCCTACCCCTGGCCTGAACAGATTAGATATGGCTATGTTATTTCCCATTGTAGGGGATTCTAGGACAAGAGGGCACGACTTCAGGATTGAAGGACGTCCATTTAGAACAGAGATGTGGAGAAATTACTTTGGTCAGAGGGTGGTAAACCTGTGGAATTTGTTACCATAAGCGGCCATAGAGGCCAAGTCATTGGGTGTATTTAAGGCGGAGATAGGTTCTTGATTAGCCAGGGCTTCAAAGGGTATGGGGTAAAAGCAGGGAGTGGGGATGACTGGAAGAATTGGATCAGCCCATGATTTAATGACAGAGCAGACTCAATGGGCAGAATGGCCTACTTCTGCTCCTATATCTTATGGTCTTATGTGATCGCCTATTAAGGAATGAGACCGGGCAAGTAACAAAAGTTTGCGTAGGGGAACACTTTGTATCTAGTGATCATAAGGCCATTAGAAACATAGAAAGCCTGCAGCAAAATACAGGCCCTTCAGCCCACAATGCTGTGCTGAACATGTACGTAGTTTAGAAATTACCTAGGGTTACCCATAGCCCTCTATTTTTCTAAGCTCCATGTACCTATCTGGGAGTCTCTTAAAAGATCCTATTGTATCCGCCTCCACCACCGTTGCCGGCATCCTATTCCATGCACTCACCACTCTGTGCTTATATTTAAAAAAACACTTACCCCTGACATCTCCACTGTACCTACTTCTAAGCACCTTAAAATTGTGCCCTCTTGTCCTAGCCATTTCAGTCCTGGGGGAAAAGCCTCTGACTATCTACACAATCAATGCCTGTCATCATCTTGTACAGCTCTAACAGGTTACGTCTCATCCTCTGCTGCTGCAAGGAGAAAAGGCCGAGTTCACTCAACCTATTCTCATAAGGCATGCTCCCCATTCCAGGCAACATCCTTGAAAATCTCCTCTGCACCCTCTCTATGGTTTCCACGTCCTTCCTGTAGTTAGGCGACCAGAACTGAGCACAGTACTCCAGGTGGGGTCTGACCAGGGTCCTATATAGCTGCAACATTACCTCTAAACTCAATCCCACAGTTGATGTTTCCTTAAAAACACAATCAACCTGCATAGCAGCTTTGAGTATCAAAGTTTAGTTTCAAAGTAAATATGGAAAAAAGATAGGTCTGGACTGTGGGTTGAGAATGTAAATTTTGATGGTATCAGAAATGATCTGGCAAGATTTCATATGTAGGAGGCCTCCAAAAGTGAAATTCTGTAAGAATAAAGCTGGTATATGCCTATTAGAGTAAAAGGTAAAGACAACAGGTTCAGAGAACCTTGATTTTCAAGAGCTATTGAGGCCCTGTTTAAGGAAGAAGTAGGAGCTTCACTGGTATAGGCAGGCAACAATAAATGAGGTACTTATGGATTATAAGAAAAGCAAGGAAACACTGGAGAAAGAAATCAGGAAGGCTCAAAGGAGGCATGAGGTTGCCCTAGCAGACAAGTTGATTTGGATAATGGAATTGATGGCTTTGTGGCAAAGTTTGCGTATGATACAAAGTTCGGTGGATGGGTGGGTAGTGCTGGGGAAGCAATGTGATTGCAGCAAGACTTGGACAAGCTGGAAGAATGGGTAAAAAAGTGGCAGATGAAATAGAGTGTTGGGAATTGCTCCATTTTGTTCCATTTTCCATTTTGTGTTCCATTTTGGTAAAAGGAACAATAGTGCAGACTATTATCTAGAAGGGGAGAAGGTTCAAACATCAGAGGTGCAGAGAGACTTGGGAATCCTTGTGCAAGATTCCCAGAAGGTTAATTTACAGACTAGTCAGGCCACACTTTTGGTATACTATTGTCAACAGTTTTGGGCCCCATATCTCAGAAAGGATGTGTTGTCATTGGAGAGAGTCCAGAGGAAGTTCATAAGGGTGATTCCAGGAATGAAGGGGTTAACATATGAGGTGCGTTTTGCAGCCTTGGGCCTGTACTCACAGGAATTTAGAAAAATGCAGGGGTATCTCATTGAAACCTACTGAATGTTGAAAGGACTAGACAGGGTGGATGTGGAGAGGATATTTCCTATGGTGGGCGTATCCAGAACTAAAAGGCACACTTGAGGAGTGACCTTTTAGAACAAAGGTAAGGATGAATTTTTGTAGCCAGAGAGTAGTGAATCTGTAGAATGTTCTGCTACAGACTGCAGTGGAAGCCAAGTCCATGGGTATATTTATTGCTGAAGTTGATTGTTTCCTGATCGGTCAAGACATCAAAGGATATGGCGAGAAGGCAGGTGTATGGGGTTGAGTGGGATCCAAGATCAGCCATGATGGAATGGTGGAGCAGACGCAATGGGCTGAATGGCCTAATTCTGCACCAATGTCTTATGGTCTTGTATATATTAAGAACAAAATAGTTGCAAGGGACAAAATTGGTCCTCAGAAGTTTGGTAATCTATGCATGGAGCCAAATGAGATGGGGGAGATCTTAAAGCTGTATAGCTGTATATAGATTTGCATCTATATTTATTCGGGAGAAGGACACTATAGGAGTGAGGCAAAGCAACAGTGAGGTTATGGACCCTATACTATGTGCAGGGGAAGAGGTGTTTACTGTTTTGAGGCAAATTAGGGTGAACAAATCTCCAGGGCCTGACAATGTGTACTATGGGCCTTGTGAAGGCAAGTGTAGAAATTGCAGGGACCCTTCTGGATCATTGGGACCTCTTTTGGGGCAGGTGTGACCTGTACAAAAAGGACGGATTACACTCGAATCTCAGGGGGACCAATACCCTGGCGGGAAGGTTTAATAGAGCCGTTAGGGAGGGTTTAAACTAGCTTGACAGGGGGATGGGAACCGGAATGATAGAGCGAAGGAGAGGGAAAACAGAAATAGATCTAAGGCAGTGAGCAGTAAAGATGTCAGGAAGGACAGGCAGGTGATGGAGCAAATTTGCAGCCATTGGGATGAGTTGCAGTGCAATCAATGCAAAAAGTACCAAATACTGGACTTAAGGTGTTATACTTAAATGCACACAGCATAAGGAATAAGGTGGAAGATCTTGTTGTACAGTTACAGATTAGCAGGTATGATATTGTGGCCATCACTGAGACGTGACTAAAGGATGCATGTCTCTGGGAGCTGAACGTCCAAGGATACATGGTGTATCGGAAGGAACAAATTACAACAGGAAATAGAAAAGGCTTGCCAGAAGGGTAGTGTTATGATAATTGTAGGGGATTTTAACATGCGAGTGGATTGGGAAAATCAGGTCGGCACTGGATCTCAAGAGAGAGAATTTGTAGAATGTCTACAAGATGGCTTTTTAGAACAACTAGTTGTTGAGCCCACTAGGGGATCGGATGTACTGGATTGGGTATTGTGTAATGAACCAGAGGTAATTAGAGAGATGGAACTGAAGGAACCCTTAGGAGGCAGTGATCACAACATGAATGAGTTCGCTGTGAAATGTGAGAAAGAGAAGCCGAAATCCGACGTGTCGGTATTTCAGTGGAGTAAAGGAAATTATAGTGGCATGAGAGAGGAACTGGCCAAGGTTGACTGGAAAGGAACACTAGCGGGAAGGACGGCAGAGCAGCAGTGGCTGGAGTTTATGCGAGAAGTGAGGAATGTGCAAGACAGATATATTCCAAAGAAGAAGAAATTTTCGAATGGAAAAGGATGCAACTGTGGCTGACAAGAAAAGTCAAAGCCAAAGTAAAAGCAAAGCAGAAGACATGCAAGGAAGCAAAAATTAGTGGGAGGACAGAGGATTGGGAAGATTTTAAAAGCTTACAAAAGGAAACTAAGAAGGTCATTAAGAGGGAAAAGATTAACTATGAAAGGAAGCTAGCAAATAATATCAAAGAGGAGGCTAAAAGCTTTTTCAAGTGTATAAAGAGTAAAAGGCAGGTGAGAGTAGATATAGGACTGATAGAAAATGATGCTGGAGAAATTGTAATGAGAGATAAGGAGATGGCGGAGGAACTGAATGAGTATTTTGCATCCGTCTTCACTGAGGAAGACACCAGCAATATACGGACATTCAAGGATGTCAGGGAAGAGATATATGCACAGTCACAATTACGACAGAGAAAGTACTCAGGAAGCTGAATAGTCTAAGGGTAGATAAATCTCCTGGACCAGATGGAATACACCCTTGTGTTCTGAAGGAAGTAGCAGTGGAGATTGCGGAGGCATTAGCAATGATCTTTCAAAAGTCGATAGATTCTGGCCTGGTTCCGGAGGACTGGAAGATTGCAAATGTCACTCCACTATTTAAGAAGGGTCAAGGAAGCAAAACGGAAATTATAGACCTGTTAGCTTGACATCAGTGGTTGGGAAGTTGTTGGAGTCAATTGTCAAGGATGAGGTTACGGAGTACCTGGAGGCATTTGACAAGATAGGCAGAACTCACCATGGTTTCCTTAAAGGAAAATCCTGCTTGACAAACCTAGTGCAATTTTTTGAGGAAATTACAAGTAGGCTAGACAAGGGAGATGTAGTGGATGTTGTGTATTTGGATTTTCAGAAGACCTTTGACAAGGTGCCACACATGAGGCTGCTAAACAAGATAAGAGCCCATGGAATTACAGGAAAGTTGCATACGTGGATAGAGCATTGGTTGATTGGCAGGAAACAGAGAGTGGGAATAAAGGGATACCATTCTGGTTGACTGCCGGTTACCAGTGATGTTCCACAGGGGTCCGTGTTGGGTCCGCTTCCTTTTACGTTGTATATCAACAATTTGAATTATGGAATAGATGGCTTTGTGGCTAAGTTTGCTGATGATACAAAGATAGGTGGAGGGGCCGGTAGTGCTGAAGAAACAGCGAGTCTGCAGAGAGACTTGGATAGATTGGGAAAATGGGCAAAGAAGTGGCAAATGAATTACAATGTCAGAAAGTGTACAGTCATGCACTTTGGTAGAAGAAATAAACAAGCAGACTATTATTGAAGTGGGGAGAGAATTCAAAGTTCTGAAATGCAACGGGACTTGGGAGTCCTCGTGCAGGATACCCTTAAGGTTAACCTCTAGGTTGAGTCAGTGGTGAAGAAGGCGAATGCAATGTTGGCATTCATTTCTAGAGGAATAGAGTATTCCTCATCGCAGAGATGTGATGTTGAGGCTCTATAAGGCACTGGTAAGACCTCACCTGGAATACTGTGTGCAGTTTTGGGCTCCTTATTTTAGAAAGAATGTACTGACATTGGAGAGGGTTCAGAGAAGATTCACTAGAATGATTCTGGGAATGAGAGGGTTAACTGTTTGACCGCTCTTGGACTGTACTCCTTGGAGTTTAGAAGAATGAGGGGGGACCTCATAGAAACATTTCGAATGTTGAAAGGCATGGACAGAGTGGATGTGGCAAAGTTGTTTCCCATGGTGGGGGAGTCTAGTACGAGAGGACATGACTTGAGGATTGCAGGGTGCCCATTTAGAACAGAGATGCGAAAACATTTTTTTAGCCAGAGGGTGGTGAATCTATGGAATTTGTTGCCATGGGTGGCAATGGAGGCCAAATCATTGGGAGTATTTAAGGCAGAGATTGATGGGTATCTGAGTAGTCAGGGCATCAAAAGTTATGGTGAGAAGGCGGGGGAATGGGACTAAAGGGGAGATTGGATCAGCTCATGATGAAATCCCGGGGCAGACTCAATGGGCCGAATGGCCGACTTCTGCTCCTTTGTCTTATGGTCTTATGGTGGTCTTGGAGTGAGATTTTTAAATGATCCTTAGCAACAGGCTCGAGACGATTAGAAGATGGCCAATGTTGTTCCACTGTTAATGAAAGGCTGTAAAAATAGGCCAGTGTGCTTGACGCTAGCAGTAGGAAAGTTATTAGAAGGTAGTCTGGGAGACTGGCTGTATAAGTATTTGGATAGACATGGTCTGATTAGGGATATTCAGCATGGTTTTATGTGTGGTAGGTCCTGTCTAATCAATTTTAGTTTTTCAAGGAAGTTACCAGGAAAGTTGATGAAGGCAAGGCAGTGGATCTTGTCTGCATGAATATTTGACAAGGTCCGACGTGGAAAGTTGGTCAAGAAGGTTCAGTCGCTCTGCAGACAAGATGAAGTTGCAAATTGGAATAGACATTGGTTTTGTGTAGAAGCCAGAGAGTGGTAGTAGATGGTTGCCTCTGACTGCAGGCCTGTAACTAGTGGAGTGCCGCAGGGGTCAGTGCTGGGTCAGTTGTTGTTTGTCATCAATATCAACAATCTGGATGATAATGCGGTTAACTGGATTAGCAAATTTGCAGATGTCACCAAGATTGGGGATGTAGTGGACAGCAAGAAAGACTATCAGAGCTTAAAGGGTAATCTGGACCAGCTGGAAAAAAAAATTGGGCTGAGAAAAGGAGATGGAATTTAATGCAGACAACTGAGAAGTGTTGTACTTTGGTAGAACCAACCAGGGTAGGTCTTGCCCTGTGTACTGCAGGGCACTGAGGGGTCTGTTAGAACAAAGGGATCCGGCAACACAAGTCCATAATTCATTGAAGGTGGCGCACATGTAGATAGGATGGTAAAGTACACTTGGCACACTGGCTTCATGAATCAAAGTATTGGGTACAGGAGATGAGTTGGTATATTTAAGTTGTATAAGATGTTGGTGAGACAGAATTTGGAGTATTCTGTTTTGGCACTTGCCTACAAGAAGGATATAAATAAGGTTTAAAAATTACAGACAAAACTAACAAGTTTGTTGCCAGGACTGGAGGACCTGAGTTAGAAAGAAAGATTGAATAGGTTAAGACTTTATTCCCTGAAATGTAGAAGACTATGATGAGATTTGATAGAGGTATACAAAATTATGAGGGGTATTGATAGGGTATCTAAATGCATGCAGGCTTTTCCCATAGAGTTTAGCTGGGACTACAACTAGAGGTCATTGGTTAAAAGTGAAAGGTGAAATATTTAAGGGAATGAGGGAAAACTTTTTCACTCAAGGGGCTGTGAATGTAGAACAAGCTGCCAGTGCAATTTGTACACAGGCTGGATTTCAATGTTTAAAAGATGTTTGATTGGTACATGGATGGTATGAGTAAGGAGGGTATGGAGGGCTATGGTCTGGGTGCAGGTTGATGGCAATAGGTAGGTGAATTAGATGGGCAGTAGGGACTGTTTCAATGCTGTACTTTTTATGACCATATAACCATATAACAATTACAGAATGGAAACAGGCCATCTCGGTCCATCTAGTCCGTGCCGAACGCTTACTCTCACCTAGTCCCACTGGCCCGCACTCAGCCCATAACCCTCCATTCCTTTCCTGTCCTCATACCTATCAAATTTTACTTTAAATCACAATACCGAACCTGCCTCTACCACTTCTCCTTGAAGCCCGTGCCACACAGCTACCACTCTCTGAGTAAAGAAATTCCCCCTCGTGTTACCCTTAAACTTTTGCCCCCTAACTCTCAACTCATGTCCTCTTGTTTGAATCTCCCCTGCTGTCAATGGAAAAAGCCTATCCACATCCACTCTATCTATCCCCCTCATAATTTTAAATACCTCTATCAAGTCCCCCCTCAACCTTCTACACTCCAAAGAATAAAGAACTAACTTGTTCAACCTTTCTCTGTAACTTAGGTGCTGAAACCCAGGTAACATTCTAGTAAATCTTCTCTGTACTCTCTCTATTTTGTTGACATCTTTCCTATAATTCGGTGACCAGAACTGTACACAATACTCCAAATTCGGCCTTACTAATGCCTTGTATAAAATTGCCTTGTACAATTTTAACATTACATCCCAATTCCTATACTCAATGCTCTGATTTATAAAGGCCAGCATACCAAAAAGCTTTCTTCACCACCCTATCCACATGAGATTCCACCTTCAGGGAACTATGCACCATTATTCCTAGATCACTCTGTTCTGCTGCATTCTTCAATGCCCTACCATTTACCATGTATGTCCTATTTTGATTAGTCCTACCGAAATGTAGCACCTCACACTTATCAGCATTAAACTCCATCTGCCATTGTTCAGCCCACTCTTCTAACTGGCCTAAATCTCTCTGCAAGCTTTGAAAACCTACTTCATTATCCACCACGCCACCTACCTTAGTATCATCTGCATACTTACTGATCCAATTTACCACCTGACATTCTAAATATTGACATAATAGCATACCTACGGTTTCTTTGTAGATGCTGGTGACTGTTAAGTGTTCAGGTTGGAATTGTATATACAGTAATTCAATTTTGACATGTCTGCTTTTAATATATGATTGTCAGACTGTGATTCATCTGAATTTTGGAAATTAATCAATTTTAGAAATAACAATAAAAACTAATGATGTGCTCATAGCAATTGTTTCCCAAATTGTAATCCCTATGTTCTATGAAGCCAAGCAAAGTTTAGCCTTTCAACATTGCAAGTGAATGTTCTAATGTATCTCATTTTAATTATATTAAATATATTTCTCATTATGATGTTATTTACAGGCAGAGAAAGGAAAGAATGAAAAGAAGCAAAAGCAAATGAAGAGTGTCTTGTGTAGGGACCCATTACCTCCCTGGAGCCCACCGAATAAAACAATACCATTTGGAAAATAAGCACTTTAACACAGTGTAAAACTAACATGCCTGTACTTTTTAATTGAATTCAGAATAAATTTTGATTTGCATTAAATTTTGATTTGCAGTTTGAATTTCAGAATAATATAAATTATTACAATATAACAATGTTTTATAAAAACATGGTTTGAAAAAAAGAATGGGGCAGTTTCAACATTATTCAAACAAAAATATTATGTAGCAGGAAATACTACAGCACAGTACAGACCCTTCTGTCCTCGATGTTGTGCTGACCCATATATTCCTTTAAAAAAAGTACGAAACCCACACTACCCCGTAACCCTCTATTTTTCTTTCATCCAAGAGGCTCTTAAATACCCCTAATGTTTTAGCCTCCCTGGCAGGTCATTCCAGGCACCCACAACCCTCTGTATAAAAAAACTTAGCCCTGATGTCTCCCCTAAACTTCCCTCCCTTAACTTTGTACATATGCCCTCTGGTGTTTGCTATTCGTGCCCTGGGGAACAGGTACTGGCTGTCCACCCTATCTATGCCTCTCATAATCTTGTAGACCACTATCAAGTCCTCCTCTCATCCTTCTACGCTCCAAAGAGAAAAGTCCCAGCTTTGCTAACCTTGCCTCATAAAACTTGTTTTCCAATCCAGGCAACATCCTGGTAAATCTCCTCTACATCCACATCCTTCTGTTATTCTGTTATGAGGTGACCAAAACTGAACACAATACTCTGAGTGTGGTCTCACCAGAGATTCGTAGAGTTGCAACATGACCTCTCTACACTTGAACTCAATCCCCCTATTAATGAAGCCTAGCATCCCATAGGCCTTCTTAACTATCCTATCAACCTGTGCAGCGACCTTGAGGGATGTATGGATTTGAACCCCAAGGTCCCTCTGTTCATCCACACTCTTAAGTAACCAACCATTAACCCTGTACTCAGCCTGCTGGTTTGTCCTTCCAAAATGCATTACCTTACACTTATCCGGATTGAACTCCATCTGCCACTTTTCTGCCCAACTCTGCATCCTGTCTATATCCCCTTGTAACCTTCGACAACCTACAGCTCCATCCACAACTCCTCCAATCTTTGTTTCATCCGCAAACTTACTCACCCATCCTTCTGCCTCTTCATCCAGGTCATTTATAAAAATCACAAAGAGCAGGGGTCCCAGGACAGATCCTTGCGGCACTCCACTAGTCATCGACCTCCAGGCAGAATACTTTCCTTCCACTACTACCCTCTGCTTTCTTCCTGTAAGCCAATTTTTGATCCAAACAGCCAAGTTTCCACTGATCCCATGCCTCATGACTTTCTGGATGAGTCTCTCGTGGGGGACCTTGTCAAACGCCTTGCTAAAATCCATGTAGACCACATCTACCACCCTACCCTCATCGATTTCTTGTGTTACCTCTTCAAAAAACTCAATTAGGGTCATGAGACACGACCTTCCCTGCACAAAGCCATGTTGACTATCCTTGAGTAGACTGTACTTCTCCAAATGCACATAGATCCTATCCTTAAGAATCCTTTACAATAATTTGCAGACCACCGACGTAAGACTCGCCGGTCTATAGTTCCCAGGATTCTCCCTATTACCTTTTTTAAACAAGGGAACTACATTTGCCATTTTCCAATCCTCCGGCACCTGCCCTGCAGCCAAAGAAGATTTAAAGATCATAGCTACTGCTCCAGCGATCTCTTCTGTCACTTCCTACAGCAACTTGGGGTATATCAGGTCCAGCCCAGGGGACTTATCAATCTTGATGTTTTTAAGAAGATCCAACACTTCTTCTTCCTTAATCTCCACATTGTCCAGCACACAGGCCTGTTCTATTTCAACCTCACCCTGATCAAGGTCCTTTTCACTTGTGAATACTGAAGCAAAGTATTCATTTAGGACCTCCTCAACTTCCTCTGCCTCTAGGCACATGTTGTCCTGTTTATCCTTTATTCTTGTCATCCTTCTGTTCTTCACGTACGCATAGAATGCCTTGGGGTTCTCCTTAATCCTACACGCCAAGGCCTTCTCATGCCCCTTTGAGCTCTCCTAAGGCCTTTCTTAAGCTCCTTCCTGGCTAGCCTATATTTCTCATGAGCCTCTCCTGCTTCCTGCTTCTTATATCTAACATATGCTTCCTTCTTCCTCTTGACGAGTTGCCTCACGTGTTTCATCAGCCAGGGTTCCCTTTTCCTACCATTTTTTCCTTGTCTCAGTGGGACAAACCTATCCTAAACCCAGCACAAGTAATCCCTAAACTTCTCCCACATTACTTCTGTGCTTTCACCCTTGAACATCTGTTTCCAATTTACTCTTGCTATTTCCTGCCTCATCCCTTCATAGTTAGCCCTTCCCCAGTTAAGCACTTTCTCATTTTGTCTGTTTTTATCCTTTTCCATAGCTATGCTGAAGCTAAGTGAGTTGTGGTCACTCTCACCAAAATGCTCCCCCACCAAGAGGTCTGTCACCTGACCAGGTTCATTACCCAGAACTAGATCCAGAAGAGCCTCTCCTCTCATCGGCCGGTCCACATACTGTGTCAGGAATCCTTCTTAAACACACCTGACAAATTCAGCCCCATCTATCCCCCTTGCAGTCAGGAGGTGCCAGTTAATATGAAGGAAGTTGAAATCACCCATAACTACAACTCTGTATTTCCTGCACCATTCTAAAATCTGCCTGCTTATCTGCTCCTCGGTGTCCCAAGGGCTATTTGGGGGCCTATAGACTACTGCCAGCACAGTGATTGATCCCTTCCTATTTTTGACTTCCTCTCTCACCGACTCAGTGGACACTCCCTCTGCAGCATCCTCCCTTTCTATAGCCGTGATACTATCCCTGACCAGTAATGCTACTCCCACCCCCCCCCCCCCCATTTTTCTACCTCCCATCCTATTCCTTTTAAAACACCTAAACCCCGGTTCCTACATCAGCCAATCCAGCCCTTCCTCCAGCCAAGTTTCAGTAACAGCCACAACATCGTTCCACATACTGATCCATGCTCTAAGCTCATCCTCTTTATTCCTAATACTCCTAGCATTGAAATAGACACATTTCAACCCCTCTAACTGGCTACATTCATGTTTTGTCCCCTGCCTGTCCTTCTTCACCAACTCAGAACATATAGCATCATGCTTGTCCTTCTACCCTAATCTCTGCACTCACATTCTGATTCCCATCCCCCTGCCAAACTAGTTTAAACTCTCCCCAACAGCTCTAGAAAACCTGCCCACCAGGATATTGGTCCCTTTCCAGTTGAGGTGCAGCCTGTTCTTTTTGTACAGGTCAGACCTTCCCCAGAAGAGATCCCAATGATCCAGAAATCTGAACCCCTGCCCCTTGCACCAACTCTTCAGCCATGCATTCATCTGCCATTACTTCCTTTTCCTACCCTCTCTGTCTCGTGGCACAGGCAGCCACTGAGATTACCACCCTTAAGGTCCTGCTTTTTAACTTCTTTCCTAACTCCCTATATTCCTTCTTCAGGACCTCATCCCTACTCCTATCTATGTGATTGGTCCCCATGTGGACCACGACATTTGGCTGCTCACCCTCTCTCCTGAGAATACCGAGAACTCAATCCGAGATATCGCGGACCCTGATTCCAGGGAGGCAACAGACCATTCGGGATTCTCGATCTCTCTCACAGAACCTCTATCTGTCCCCCTATCGAATCCCCTATCACTACTGCTCTCCTCTTTTCCCTCCTTCCTTTCTGAGCTGAGGGTCCAGTCTTGGTGCCAGAGACGCGGCCACTACAACTTGTCCCTGGTAGGCTGTCCCCACCAATAGTATCCAAAACAGAATGGCCACAGGCCATTTGCTCTTTCTGTCTATTCCCATTCCCTCTCCTGACAGTCATCCAGTTACCTGTCTCCTGACTTTTAGGGATGATAGTCTCCCTGAAACTCTGATCAATTACTGCCTCTGACTTCCGAATCATCCGAAGTTCATCCAGCTCCAGCTCCAGTTCCCTAACTCGTTTTGACAGGAGCTGCAGCTGGATGCACCTTTTGCAGGTGTAGTCATCAGGGACAATTGTGCTGTCCCTGACTTCCCACATCCTACAATTGGAGCATTGTACTCCCCTATCTACTGCCTTCATTACCAACTCCTAAGTTAATTAAAGAAACTTACCCGGCCTTACCTCACTGGGACCAAGCTCGTCCTCTGCCACTTCTCACCAAAACCTCTCAAAGCAAAGCCTCAAAACTCCACTTCTTCACTGGCCCACTCACTCACTGGCTGTTCTCCACTGGCCACTGTGCTTGAGCTACCCCTTTTTTATTTGTTTGAGCTTTTCAATTTTCGATTGCCCAATCAGCTGCTTTCTGCTGAGTCTGAGCTATTCAAATCTTGATTGATTTGATTGCACAATCCAACTGTCAAAACTGCCAAAACCTCTTGAGCCAAAGCCTCAAAGCTCCACTCCTTCACTGGCCCACTCACTCACTGGCCACTCTCCACTTTAATTTCTGTCAGTGACTCTACTTCAAATACACTCTGAAGCAGTACTTTGGAAAAATGGCCTCTCAGATTCCCACTAAATTTCTTACAAACTAAGTCCATGTCCTCTAGTTTTAGCTACTTCTGATATGGGGGGGGGGGCAAGTCTCCTCCATTTAATGGATAGATTAGGTCCTAAGCAAATATTTCATAGGTTAATTTTATTGTCAAAGTATGTAGGTACAATACAACACATAGTCATCTTCTCCAGATAGCCATGAAAATCAGAAAAACCACGGTAGTCGTTGGAATAAAAGACATCACCCCCTGCCCACACAAAATGGGAAAAGAAACAAAACTCTCAAATTCCAACTCCCCCCAACCCCTCCTTCACACAAAAACCAAAAGATTGCCTGCCTGGAACCACAACCCGCCAATCTGTAACAAGAAAGAAAACACAGAAAACTGAAGGAGAGCAATGCAAACCACAGCCCAATAATTACATCAATCTCAGAATTTCTAAAACCTCCTCCAGCTAGAACTGAAGAGAACATACACTCAAACTCAGTCCTTCCATGAAGAACAACTGCCACACCACCATCACCATCACCAGTCACCATCCGCCGTCAACCCATGGCCTCCATGGAGAGCGAATGCTGACCTCCCCTGCATTTGCTTTGATGCTTCAATCTTACTTAACGCTTTGAAATGGAGTCGACCCCATTTCTTGTCTTCTGTCCATGCTCATGATCCTCTCCAGGGACAGCAGAGCACCAGATCACTCCATCAAACTCCAAACTGCATGTCACAGTCTCCAACAGTCTCTAAATATTTAACAGTAAGCCTACTGTCAGTGATAGGTAAATTATTGGAGGAGATTCTGAAAGACAGGATCGTCATGCATTTGTATATGACTTATTAGGGATAATTAACAGGGCTTTTGTGTGTGGGAAAAGGTGTCGCACAAATCACATTAAGGTTTTTGAATATGTGACTGAGAAGAGAGATGAGTGAAGGATGTTTTACATTATTTACATGAACTAGCAAGGTATTTGATGATATACTGCATGGTAGACGGTCCAAAAAGTTTGATCAGGCCCAGAGCCATCAAACACTCTTCACGTGACAAGCCATTCAATCCTGGAATCATTTTTGTGAACCCCTTTTGAACCGTCTCCAGTTTCAGCACATCCTTTCTAAGAGAAAGGGCCAAAAACTGCTCACAAAACTCTCTCCATTTAGAAAATAGTCAACCACTTTATTTCTTCTACTAAAGTGCATGACAGTACATTTCCCATTTCTACTTCTACCATTTCTTTGCCCATTCTCCTAATCTGTCTCAAGTCATTCTGTAACCTCTCTACTTGCTCAAACTACCTGCCTCACCACCTATTTTCATATTGTCTGTAAATTTTGCAACAAAGCCATCAATTCCATCATCCAAATCATTACCATATCATGTAAAAAGAATTGGCCCCAACACAGACCCTTTCAGAACATCACTAGACAGCAGCAGTCAACCAGCTAAAGCTCCCTTTATTCCCACTCTTTGCCTCCTGCCAATCAGCCACTGCTTTATCCATGCACGAATCTTTCCTGTAGTACCTTGGGCTCGTAGCTTGTTAGGTAGCCTCTTGTGTGGCACATTGTCAAAGGCTTCTGAAAATACAAGTGCACAATATAAAATGATTATCCTGCTTGTTGTTTCTTCAAAGAATTCCAATAGGTTTGTAAAGCAATATTTTCCCTTGAGGAAACCTTGCTGACTATGGTATAGTTTATCATGTACCTCCTAGTACCTTGATACCTCATCCTTATTAATGAGCTCTAACATCTTCCCAACCACTGAAGTCAGACTAACTGGCCTATAATTTCCTTTCTTCTGCCTCCCTCCCTTCTTGAAAAGTGAAATGACATTTGCAATTTTCCAGCCTTCCCGAACCATTCCAGAAACTAGTGATTCTTGAAAAATCATTACTAATGCCTCCATGATCTCTTCAGCCACCTCTTTCAGAACCTAGGGTGTACACCATCTGGCCCAGGTGACTCATCTACCCTCAGTCCTTTCAGTTTCCCAAGAACAGTAACTTCGCACACGTCATGACCCCTGACACCTGGAACTTCCACCATATTGCTAGTGTCTTCCACAGCGAAGCCTGTTGCAAAATATATTGTGTTTACACGCCATCTTGTAGTCCCCCATTACTACCTCTCCGGCATCGTTTACCAGTTGTCTGATACCCACTCTCACCCCTCTTTTACACTTAATGTATCTGAAGAAACTTTTGGAATCCCCCTTAATATTATTGGCTAGCTTACTTTTGTATTCCATCTTTACATTCTTAATGACTTCTTTAGTTGCCCTCTGTTAGTTTTTTTCAGAGCTTCCAATCCTCTAAATTCCAACTAATTTTGCTCTATTATATGCCCTCCCTTTGGCTTTTATGTTGGCTTTGACTTCTCTCATTAGCCATGGTTGTGTCATCTTTAACACAAAGTACACTGCAGATGCTGGGATCAAAGCAACACGTACAACAAGCTGGAGGAACTCAGCAGAGGAATTCTGTTGTGTCATCTTTACTTGGGAATACTCGTCCTTTGGAATATACATATCCTGTGCCTTTCCAAATTGCTTCCAGAAATTCCAGCTATTGCTGCTCTGCCATCATCTCTGCCAGTGTTATTTTCCAATTAATTCTGGCCAACTCCTCTATCGTGCCTTTGTAATTCCCTTTATTCCACTGTGTAACCGATACATCTAATTTTAGCTTCTCCTTCTCAAATTTCAGGATGAGTTTGATCATATTATGATCACTTTCCCCCGAGTTCTTTTTACAAGCTTACTAATCAATTCTGGTTCATTGCACAATACCCAAACCAGAACGAGCCCTATTGGGCTCAACCACAAGCTGTTCTAGAAAGCCATCTTGTAGGCACTTTGGAAATTCCCTCTTCTGGAATCCAGCACCAACCTCATTTTCCCAGTCTACTGCATATTGAATTCCCCCAGGACTATTGTAACATTACCCTTTTGGCATGCATTTTCTTTCTCCTGTTGTAATTTGTAGGCCACCTCTTACTACTGTTTGGGCTTCTATATATAACTTCTATCAGGGTCTTTTTATCCTTGTAGTTCCTTAGCTCTATCCACAACAGTTCAACACCTTTTGACCCTATGTCACCTCTTTCTAATGATTTAATATCATTTTTACCAACAAAGCAACACCAACCCCTCTGCCACCCTGCCTGTCCTTTTGATACAATGTGTATCCTTGAACATTAAACTCCCAGCAATAATCTTCTTTCAGCCATGATTCAGTGATGCTACAACATCATACCTGTCAATCTGCAACTGTGCTGTAAGTTCATCTATCTTACTCCAGACACTGTGCACATTCAAAAATAACACTTTCGGTCCTATATTCACCCTTTTTGATTTTGTCCACTTTTTGTGTTGCAATTGACTGCAGTTTTGACATATCAACAGCCTCTTCCCACCACACATTGCCTCTGTTTGTAAACAAGCTACATCTTCAATACTATTATCCACCTTTCCTATGATACTTCTTGCATTGAAACATAAGTTCCCCTCCAGTTCAAGTGCAAACCATCTCTTCTGTACAGGTCCCACCTTCCTTGGAAGAGAGCCAAGTGATCCAGAAATCTTATGTCCTCCCTCTTACACCAACTCCTCAGCCATGTAGAAAATTATACAGTTTAATTAGTTCTGGCCTCATTAGCATGTGGCATAGGTAGTACTGTATTCCTTTATATTCATGTACCAATCAAAAAGCCTCTTAAACTCCTCCAAACTGGTCTGATTAAGGTTTTATATGGCTGCAGTATGACTTGCTTTCTCCTACATTCAACACCCCTACTAATGAAGGCAAGTATGCCATAAGCCTTTTTTTACAACCATATCCACTAATATAGCGACTTTCACTGAAGTATGGACCTGGACCCCAAAATGCCTCCGCACTTTAATACTATTAAGCAGGCAACTATTATCTTTCTACTTTCTCCTTCCATTTGACCTTGTAAAGTAGAATACTCATACTTACCCGGATTAAGCTTCATCAGCCATTTGTAGAAACATAGAAAGCCTACAGCACAATACAGGCCCTTCGGCCCACAAAGCTGCACCAAACACACCCGTACTATAGAAATTACCTAGGGTAATATTAGCACTCTATTTTGCTAATGTAAACCACATTCCGTAGAGCTTAGGCCAGAGACCATAATCTACAAACCGCAGAGTACATGCCATAGAGCTTAGTCCAGAGACCTCAGACCGTACTGCTTAGGCAAGAGACCATTGAACACAGAGCATTTAGCACAAACCGTAGAGCCTCAGCCACAGAGCATAGACCAAAGACTGTAGAGCTTAGGCCACCGACCATAGAGCAGAGACTGTAGACCTTAAGCTAGAGATCATAGACCACATTCCACAGAGCATAGGCCAGAGATAATGGACCACAGACTGCAAAGCACTTACTGTCGATCTGAGGCCAGAGACCATAGACCACCAACTATTGAGCTTAGGCCAGAGACCATTGACCACAGACCGTAGAGGTTAGGCAAGAGATCAGCAAGCACATACTATAGAGCTTAGGCCAGTGACCATAGACCACAGACCATAAAGGACAGACCATGAAGCTTAGGCCAGAGACCATGGACCACAGACCATTCAGCACAAACAGTAGACCATAGTCCACAGACGGGAGAGCTTTACCGGAGACCACAGACTACAGACTGTAGAGCACTGACTTATAGAGTGTAGGCCAGGGACCGTACACCACAGACCATTCAGCACATACCACAGAGCTTGGCCGGAGATTATAGTCCACAGACTGTAGAGTATACACCATAGAGCTCTGCAGGAGACCATTAATCATTGACTATAGAGCTTTGCCAGACACCATTAATCACTGACCATAGACCACAGACCGTAGGGCTTCTCTGCCCCATTTGTAACTGACCTATATCTTGCTGTATTCTTTGATCATCCTTTACACTGCTCAGAATTCTACCAATCTTGGTGTCATCTGTAACCCTGCCAATCCATCCAACTACATTTTTCTTCAGGTTATTGATGTGTATCATCAATGGCAGTCACAGTACTGATCCCTCTGGAACATGACTGGTCATGGGCCTCCAGCCAGAATAAAATTGTCCCACCCCCCTTCCTTGCCTTCTATGGGTAAGCCAGTTTCAAATACAAACTTGCAATTTGTCCTGGTTGTCATGTATCTTTATCTTCTAAATCAGCAAACAATAATGGAACCAAAGTTTATCAATTACCTCAACTCTCATCTAGCACTTTTGTGATTCCCTCAAATTTTGTGTCAGTCTTCTCAATGGAAGACACTAGCAGTATGCCAGAAATTCAGGACTGTCAGAGACAGAAGTGAGTGTAGCTTTCATTACTAAGAGGGTGCTTGGGAAACTGAAAGGTCTGAAGGTAGATACATCTGGACCAGATGGACTATGCCCCAAGGTTCTAAAAAAGGTAGCTGAAGAGACTGCAGAGATATTGGTAATGATCTTTCAAGATCACTGGAATCTGGAATGGTTCTGGGGGACAGGAAAATTGCAAATGTCACTCCACTCTAAGAGAGGAAGGCAGAAGAAAGTAAATTGTTGGCCAGTTAGCCTGACTAGAGTGATTGGTAAGATGCTGGAGTCCATTAGTAAGGATGAAGTTTTGGGGTACTTGAAGCACATGATAAAATAAGTGTAATGCCCTGGTTCATATTTTTCCATCAAGCTGTAAGTATTTCATTTTGGCAGTTCTGTAAGAGCAGTCTGTTTTCATGCTTGTTTGGGTTACTGTTGAAGGTAAGAGTTGAGGAGAAATGTGTGCCATCCAATTAGGATGGTTGGATTAAGGGGGTTTCTCTGGTGAGGGACCCTTAATGTTGGGTTTGGGGCTTTTGTTCGAGAGAAGATGCTGGGGAGAACCAGTTGTAGCTTATATTCTGGTGGGAGACCCATTTGTTTGAATGGATTGCAAGCGACGTTCAGAAGGTGGTGTGTGCTTTCACGTTGACCAAGGGCCCAGCGTGTGAGTGACAGAAGTTCAAGATGTGCTTATTTGACTCTAATTAGAATGGGCCCTTTTCTTTTTGTTATTCTTTACTAAACCTTTAGTTAAGATTCATAAATATTATTCCTTTAATTGTATGGAGTGTACTGTCCGTTATTTTGTGACATTGCTTTGTAACAGGGTAGCAAATTACACAGCATCCACACAAACTGGGGTGGGATCAAGTGCACCTCAATCTCACAAGCTTAGCAGGGCTGAAGGTTGTTTTCCTTAGACTTACACAGCCAAGGAAACCAGGGTGTTTCATAAGCATGGTTTCCTTAAGAGGAAATTTTGCCAGGCAAATCAGTTGGAAATCTTGGGGGAAATAAGACAGAATAGACAAAGTGGTTGCTGTTTATATGGATTTGACAAGGTGTTGCACATGAGACTTAACAAGGTAAGAGAACATTGTATTATAGGAAATATACTAGCATAGACAGAAGATTTTCTGACTGACAGGAGGGAAAGAATGGAAATAAAGGGGACCTGTGACTAGTGGTGCTCCACAGGGGTTGGTGTTGGGACCACTTTTCATGTTATATGTAAATGATTTAGTTAACAGAGTTGATGGCTTTGTGGTCAAATTTGCAGACAATATGAACGTAGGTGGTGGTGCAGGTAGTGTTGAGGAAGCAGAACAACTTAGACAGATTGGTATAATGACTGGTCACAATATTGGTATAAAATTTGTATAATGACCACGACTGGTCCCAATACTCCAAGAAAAGGTGTGCTAGTATTGGTGAGGAAGCAGCGGAGTTTCATGAGAATTATTTCAACAATGTAAGGGTTAACATGAGGAGAGTTTGATGGCTCTGGTCTGTACTTGCTGGAGTTAGAAGAATGAGGGGGATCTCATTGAAGCCTATCGAACATTAGAAGGCCTAGATAGAGTGGATGCGGTGAGGATGTTTCCTATGGTGTCTAGGACAGAAGGGTACAGGCTCAAAGAGGGATGTCCATTTAGAATAGAGATAAGAGGAATTTTTTATCCAGAGGGTAGTAAATCTGGAATTCATTGCCACAGTCTGCTACGGTAACCAAGTCATTGGGAATATGTAAAGCTGATGTTGATAGGTTCTTGAGTAGTTAGGGCATGAGAGGTTACAGGGAGAAGGCAGGAGAATGGGTTTGAGATGGATAATAAATCAACCGTGAAGGAATGGTGGAAAGCCTCAATGGAGTAGATAGCCTAATTCTGCTCCTATGTATTATTGTTCATCTATTCTGGCAGATTGGGACTAGCTTACTGGACAACACAGTCAGCACTGGATGAGTTGGTGTGAAAGGTCTGTTTCTATGCTGTGTTATTCTGCTTCTATGAAAAAACTTGCTCATTACATCTCCCTTGAACCTATACCCCCCCCCCCCCCCCCCCCATCTTCAATGCATGCACTCTGGTACAGTATTAGACATTTCTACATTTCTACCCTGGGAAAAAGATGCTCCATGTCCACTCTATCTATATCTCTCATATTCTTATTAATATCTATCAGATCTCCCCTCAGCCTCTCCCACTCCAGAGAAAACAACCTAAGTTTCCCCAGCCTCTCGCGATAGCACATGTCCTCTAAACCAGGCAGCTTCCTGGTAAACCTCTTCTACACCCTCTTCAAAGCCTCAACATCCTTTCTATAATGTGACCTAACCAGAGTTTTATAAAGTTGCAACTCAATGCCTTAACTAATAAAACCCTAGTGTAACCACTTACAAGGAGCTATGAATTTGGACCCTAAGGTCTCTTTGCTCAGCAACACCTTTGAGGGGTTTGCCCTTAACAGTGTCTTGTCTTCTTGCATTTGCCCTACCAAGGTGCAACACTTAACACTTTCTGAGTTAAACTGCATCTGCCATTTCTCTGCCCATATCCACAACTGATCTATATTGTGCTGTATTCTTTGACAGTCTTCTGCACTATCCACAACTCCATCAATCTTGGTATCATTCACAAACTTGCTAGACCACCCATCTACATTTTCATCAAAATAATTTATATACGGCACAAACATCAAAGGTTCCAGCACAGATCACTAATTACAGACCTCCAGCTTAAAATAGCTTGACCATTACACTTATCTTCTATACACAAGCCACTTTTGAATCCAGACAGCCAGTTCACCATGGACCCCATGCATCCTAATCTTATGAACTGCCCTGCCATGGGTAAACACCTTACTTAAATCCATGTAAACCATGTAAAAAACATCCACTGCTAATGCAATCTCTCCTGTCCCCTCATCAAAAACCTAAATCAAGTAGGTAAGGCACAATTTGCCCCACACAAAGCCATGCTGGATCTTCCTAATTAGGCAATGGGTTTCTAAATGCAAATATATTCTATCCCAAAGAATTTTCTCCAGCAATTTCCCTACAACTGACATGAGACTTGCCAGTCTAGAGTTTCTAGGATTTTTACTTGAGAGTAAAACTTTAGCCACTCGCCAGTCCTCTCGGTCCTCCCTGGTATATAGAGAGGACACGAAGATACTGGTTTAATGCCCCAGCTATCTCCTTTCTTGCCTCCCTCAATAACCTGGGGTAAATCCCATCAGGTCCTGTGGACTTATCCACCTTAATGCTTTTCAAGAGACCTAACACTTCCTCCTTCTTGACTTCTAAATGCCCTAATATATTTGTACGCCCAGCACTGATCATCCTTTTCCTTGGTAAATACCAAAGTAAAATACTCATTAAGGACCTCACTCACATTATCTACATCCAAGCAGATGTTCCCCTACTTTTCCTTGAGTGGCCCTACCCTCTCCCTACTTATCTTCTTGCTCTTGATCTATGAATAGAATAGCTTAAGATTCACTTTAATCCTATTTGCCAAGTACTTTTCATGGACCTTCCGTGATTTCTTAATTTCCTTCTTGAGTATTTTTTTTGGCTACTTATAATCCTTAAGTGCTCCATTTAGTTTCAATAGGTACATTTAATATCAAAGAAATCTATACAAAACCTCCTGTAATTCTTTTTCTTCACAAACATGCACGAAAACAGAGGAGTGCTCCAAAGAATGAATGACAGTTAAATGTTTGAACCCAAAAGTTTGAACCCCAAACCCCAGCTCCCTCCTTCTACACACAAGCAGCAGCAAAGCAATGACCCCCACCAGCAAAAGGCACTGACACCCCCCACCAAGCACTCAGAGATACAGCAAAGCATCAATAAAGACACAAATTTGCAAAACCCCAAAGTTTACTCATTCACCCGGTAGTTCAACATACCACAGGTGTTCTCTCTCCCTAGTAGGGGAAAAAGAGGTGTCACATCAGGAGGGGAGACATAACAAATCAATTCACCGATTTATGGTGTAAAAATGCTTGCGTTGCTTTTTCCGAGCTCTGTGCCCAAAGAACTCGGGTCTCTGGGCACACAGCCAGCTCGCTGCTTACAATCTTCTGTCTCTCACAACACACCAGCAGCACCAGCCTCAATTCCACTCACCTCCAGAGCCACGAAAATCTGGCATCCTGAAGGTGCGCTGGTCTTCTGAGCCACATCCCTGGCACATCGAAAAGTGGCCGGTTGTGAGACCCCAAGAGTGGGTCCCATTTCTGCAAAGAACCAAAGTCAGCATGTAACTCCAGATCAGGGTCTTCAAAAGAGCCCTGAAAAGGTGAAAAAAAAGAGGTATTAGAGATAATCGATGCTAACTTGCCCTTTTCCTTCTTGACTAAGTTTATCACCTCTGGACATCAGAAGTTCTCTATCTTTCTAATCCTGTCCTTCCTTACAAAAGGAACATACCTTTCCTGAATTCTGTGTAATTGATGTGGACTTGCCAGGAAAAAGGTGTCCCAATTAACACTCCTTAGTTCCTGCCTAATGCCCTTGAAATTTGCCCAACTCCACTTTATGTCTCTCCCGCAATGACCATGCTTATCCTTATCTGTAGCTATCCTTAAAGTTAAGGAGTTGTGATCACTGTTCCCTAACTGCTCACCCATTAAAAGGTCAGTCACCTGGCCAGGCTCATTGCCCAGGTCCAGTACAACCCTGGTGTTGGATCATTTACCTATTGATTTTGGAAACCCTCCTGAATGCACTTAACAAATTCTATCCCATCTAAATCACTTGCACTAAGAAGGTTCTAGTTTATATTAGGGAAGTTGAAACCTCCCCCCATGACAATAACGCTATTTTTACATGTTTCCTATTCTGTTTATATAGCTGTTCTTCAATATCCTGTTGGCTACTGGGGTCCCATCAGTGTGATTGCACTCTTCATTTTCCTGAGCTCCACCCAAATGGACGGTGTCTGAATCCTCCCCTGAGTGCAGCTGTGATATTGTTCCTGATTAATAGTGCAACCGCATCCCCCCCCCCATCCCCACCCCCACTGGCTTTTTACCTCCTTCTCTATCTTTCTTGAAACTTCAGAAACCTGGTACATTAATCACCCGTTCCTGCTTCGCTCTTAACCAAATACATCAACTTTACTCATGATACTTCTTGCATTACCTTAGCAGCCTCATCTTACCAAGTCTTGCTGATCCGGAACTCTGATCTTTAAACAATTCACACACATAAAACTGTCTGACAGCAGCTGCTTCCAACCAATGCTTATTAGTTCTTATGTTATTCTGTCGTAATTTGCTCTCCCCAACTTAATACCTTCCCACAAGATCCAATTTTATCCTTACTAATAACTATCTTAAAATAATAAGTTGTCACTATCCCAAAATGTTCACACAGCATCAGGACTATCACCTGGCCTGGCATATTTCCTGAAATGCGATCGACTGTGTTCTCTTTTCTAGTTGGACTCTCTACATACTGTTTCAAGAATCCCTTTTGGATGCCAACATTCCCATTGAATCTTTTTCCTTTCAACTTAAATTGATTCCTTCTAAAGTACATGCCATCCAAAGATTTGCCAACCCTAGGTTGTGTGCACTCACCCTCTCTTAAGGCCGTCATGATCTCTTACATATTTTTTAGATCACCTTAGCTTCCTATACTCCAAAGATTAAAATTTTGTCCAACTTCTCTCTTTAACTCAGTCCATCAAGTCCTGGCAACACCCTTGTTATTCTTTTATGCATTCTTTCTAATGTAGTAACATTTTTCCAATAGCAGAATGACCAGATTATCCTGTAAACCTACACCGTGATTTCCCAGATTGTATTATTGTTGCCAAGTAAGAATAAGCCCAGCATTGGCCCTTGGGCACACAAATAGTCACAGACCTCCAGCCTGAGAAACACCCTTCCACCATCATGCTCTGTTTCCTACCATGAATTTTGTATCCATTGTGCTAGCTCTCCTGAGATGCCATGTGACATAAACTTCCGGAGCACTCTACCTTTGTCAAAAACTTTACTAAACCACATATACTATGTGTGTCGCCTCTACTGCCTCATAACCATTGAATTTGCAAAATAAGATCTACCACGTATGAAGTGATGCTGGCTATCCCTAATGAACCCCTGCCTTTCTAAATGTAAGTATCCCTCAGAATCCTTCAGCAACTTGCCTATCATGGATATTAGGTCTGTAATTGCCAGGTCTATCCTTGTCCTTCTTAAATAAAGGCACAATTTTTGCTATCTTGCAGTTTTCTGATAACTCACCAAAGGATAGAGACATTGCTATTAGCTCTGTGAGGGCTGATGTAATTTTTTCCAAAGTTTTCAGTAATGTTCTTGGATATACCTCATCCAAAACTGGAGATTTGTTTCATTTCATACCTTTTAACATACGCAACACCCCTTCAACAGGACTGTTCACAAAATATTGCCATTAACTTTGCCAGGTTCCTAAGTCTTTACAACTTTCTCCATGGATAAAAGCTGAGAAATAATTGAACATAGACAACACATTAAATAAAATAAAAGGTTGGAAGTTGATATCTTAGGCCTGTCACAAATTAGATGGGCCGACAGTGGCAAATTCACTAAGAATAGTTCTCTGATAATGAATTCTGGAGGTCAAAAGCATATGTATGGAGATGGAATTATTTTAAACAAACAAGTATCAAAATGTCTTATGGGATATTGGCGATATCCGACCGGCTGCTTTTGGTTAAATTAAGGGGTAACCCTTTTAACATTAGCATAATCCAAGCCTATGCACCAACAAATGATGCAGATGAAGAAGATATCAACAAGTTTTAAGAAGATCTCAACAGTGCTTATGAGCAATGTAAATCTCAGGATATAAAACTAGTCATAGGAGATTTTAACTCCAAAGTTGGACGAGGAAGGGTTGATAAACTTATAGGACCTTTTGGATTAAGGGAGAAAAATGAAAATGGAGAAAGGTTTTACTGATTGCTGTGTCGGAAACAACCAAGTGATCACCAATACTTGGTATAAAAACCATCCACGTAGATCGTGTACTTGGATTAGCTCTGGAGATAGAACACGGAATCAAATAGATTTCTTTACCATCAATGAACACTTTTGAAATAGAAATAATATCACAAATTCTAAAGCCTACCTGTGGTTCACAGCAATAGTAGACTGTGGTTCAGATCACCATCCAGTAATAGCTTCCATTAAAACAAAATTAAAGAAACTGAAACATGGAAAAAAGAGTAAAAGTATCTGTTGGGAGAACTTAAAAATGATAGCATACTTAGGCAACAATTCAAAACAGCTGTAGAAGAATACCTCAATGAAAATGAAACAACACCTATTTGGGACAGATTTAAATATGCTATACAGCTGTAGCATCCATGCCCCCAATTTACTCCTGTTCGCCAGGGTGAACCACTGTTGCCCAGCCAACAGTGCAATACTTCGGTGTAAATACAGTGTAATGCCCCCCCCAGTACACGCTCGCAACACAAATATCAGACAATACACCAAAGGCGAGTAAATAATTGCAACTTTATAGTTATTTCTTAGTGATGGGTCAGTGAAACAGATAACCTAAAGGTGCCAAATCAGTAAGTTTATCAGTTTGTGCTCATAATATTTTAATACGTTGGAGCTCATGCCTCCGGTTCCATCCACAATGACCTTCCGAGCCTTTGGCCACCGTCCGAACAGCCAACGTCCAGTATCCGCCACTCTGGATCCGCTGTCTGCTCCTCACATGTCCGTCCTCCTCACTCGCCTCCTGAAAAAGACCGCGAACTCCCACTCAGCTCATAGATACAAGAGAGCATAACAATTCTCCATTGGTTAGTTCCCCCTTTATAACCCAACCATTACAGAAACCCATTACAGCATTAAGTAACATTACAGAGAAGCCATTTTGTTAGCCTGAACAGTTAACACTACAGTTAATGGCACTGAGAGCCCTACACAACAATCAGCAATCAGCAGAGGAGATAATCCCAGTACAAGAAATCCAACACACCAACAAGGGGCGGATAACCCAAGAAATTCTAGATCTGATGGAACAAAGAAGGTTAGTGAAGAATAAAGAGGTGCAATACAGACAGCTAGACAGACAGACCAGACAATTGTGCAATATTGCAAAGGAAGAATGGCTGAATCAAAAATCACAAAGCGTAAGGGTCCCAGAACAGATCTCTGAGGCACACCACTGGTGACCGACCTTCATGCAGAATATGACCTGTCTACAAACACTCTTTGCCTTCTGTGGGCAAGCCAGATCCATAAAGCAATGTCCCCTTGGATTCCATGCTTTAATTTTTCAATAAGCCTGGCATGGGGTACCTTATCAAATGCCTTGCTGAAATCCATATACATTAATCTCCTGTTCTTCCTTCATCAATGTGTTTAGTCACATCTTCAAAAAATTCAATCAGGCTTGTAAGGCACGACCTGCCCTTGACAAAGCCATGTTGACAATCCCTAATCATATTATACCTCTCCAAATGTTGATAAATCCTGCTCTCAGGATCTTCTCCATCAACCTACCAACCACTGAAGTAAGACTCACTGGTCTATAATTTCCTGGGCTATCTCTACTCTCTTTCTTGAATAAAGGAACAACATCCGCAACCCTCCAATCATCCGGAACCTCTCCTGTCCCCATTGATGATTCAAAGATCATCGCCAGAGGCTCAGCAATCTCCACCTTTGCCTCCCACAGTAGCCTGGGGCACATCTCATCCAGTCCCGGTGACTTCTCCAACTTGATGCTTTCCAAAAGCTCCAGCACATCCTCTTTCTTAATGTCTACATGCTCAAGCTTTTCAGTTGGCTGCAAGTCAGCAGTACAATCACCAAGTTCCTTTTCCATAGTGAATACTGAAGTAAAGTATTCATTAAGTACCTCTGCTATTTCCTCCGGTTCCATACACACTTTCCCACTGTCACACTTGATAGGTCGTATTCTTTCATTCTTTCTTGCTCTGCACGTACTTGTAGAGTGCCTTGGGGTTTTCCTTAATTCTGCCCACCAAGGCCTTCTCATGGCCCCTTCTGGCTCTCCTGATTTCCTTCTTAAGCTCCTTCCTATTAGCATTAATCTTCTAGATCGCTAACATTACCTAGCTCTCTGAACCTTTTGTAAGCTTTTCTTTTCTTCTTGACTAGATTTATTACAGCCTTTGTACACCATGGTTCCTGCACCCTATCGTAACTTCTCTGTCTCATTGGAATGTACCTATGCAGAACTCCACACAAATATCCCCTGAACATTTACCACATTTCTTCTGTACTTTTCCCTGAGAACATCTGTTTCCAATTTAAGCTTCCAATTTCCTGCCTGATAGCCTCATAATTACTCCAATTAAATGCTTTTTTAACTTGTCTGTTCCTATCTCTGTCCAATGCTATTGTAAAGGAGATAGAATTATGATCACCATCTCCAAAATGCTCTCCCACTGAGAGATTTGACACCTGACCAGGTTCATTTCTCAATACCAAATCAAATACAGTCTCTCCTCTTGTAGGCTTATCTACATATTGTGTCAAGAAACCTTCCTGAACACACCTATCAAACTCCACCCCATCAATACCCATGCTGTAGGGAGATGCCAATCAATATTTGGGAAATTAAATCTCCCATCACGACAACTCTTATCACGACAACACCTTTCCATGATCTGTTTCCCTATCTGCTCCTTGATATCCCTGTTACTGTTGGGCGGCCTATAAAAAAACATCCAGTAAAGTTATCGACCCCTTCCTGTTCCTAACCTCCACCCACAGAGGCTCCATAGACAATCCCTCCATGACGTCCACCTTTTCTACAGCCATGACACTATCTCTGATCAACAGTGCCACACCCCCACCTCTTTTGCCTCCCACCCTGTCCTTTCTGAAACATCTAAAACCCGGCACTTGAAGTAACTAATCCTGTCCCTGAGCCAACCAAGTCTCTGGAATGGCCACCACATTATAGCTCCAAGTACTGATCCAAGCTCTAAGCTCATCCGCTTTGTTCAAAATACTCCTTGCGTTAAAATATGAGCATGTCCCTTCTCTATCAGCTGCCTATCCTCCCTCACACGCTGTCTTCAAGCTTTCTCTATTTGTGAGCCAACCACCTCTTCCCAGTCTGTTCAGTTCGGCTCCCAACCCCCAACAATTCTAGTTTAAAATCTCCCCAGTAGCCTTAGCAAACCTCCCCGCCAAGATATTGGTCCCCTGGGATTCAAGTGTAACCTGTCCTTTTTGTACAGGTCATACCTTCCCCAAAAGAGGTCTGAATGATCCAGAAATCTGAATACCTGGGTCCTGCTCCAATCCCTCAACCACGCATTTATCCTCCACCTCATTCTATTCCTGTTCTCACTGTCGCGTGGCACAGGCAGTAATCCCGGGATTAATACCTTTGTGGTCCTGCTTCTCAACTTCCTTCCTAACTCCCTGTAGTCTTTTTTCAGGACATCTTCCCTTTTCCTTCCTATGTCATTGGTACCAATATGTACAACGACCTCTGGCTGTTCTCCCTCCCACCGCAGGATATCTTGGACAGGATCTGAAACATCCTGGACCCTGGCACCTGGGAGGCAACCTACCATCCGAGTTGCTTTCCTGCGTCCACAGAATCACCTGCCTGACCCCCTAACTATAGAGTCCCCTATCACTACTGCCTTCCTCTTCTTTTCCCTACCCTTCTGAGCCACAGGGCCAGACTCTGTGCCAGAGGCACGGCCACTGTCACTTCCCCAGGTAGGCTGTACCCCCAACAGTACTCAAACAGGAGTGCCTATTGTCAAGGGGTACAGCCACAGTGGTACTCTCTAGTACCCGACTCTTCCCCTTCCCCCTCCTGCTGTTACTCACTTGTCTGTCTCCCATGGCCCCGGTGTGACCACCTGCCTATAACTTCTTTCTGTCACCTCCTCGCTCTCCATGACTAGACAAAGGTCGTCGAGCTGCAAATCTACAAACCAATATTACAATGGTTTGAAAATGCGACATAAATGACACATTTCACTGTATGTACATGTGATAAATAAAGCTAATCTTTAATTTTTAAACTTGCTGGTAGATTAGCATCTAGATTGTCATGTTTCTTGTTCTTTACTTTATTGCTTATTTGTTTGTGTAATCACCTATTTGTAAATGTTCAGTAATTTGCAGTATTTGTTGTAGCATCTGTTGAAATGGATTGTTCTTTAGGTTCTTAGGTCTTTAGCAAGATTGAATTTGTAGCTTCACTAACATATAATCTGTGTTACACCTACTGGTGGCAAAGCAAAATAAGTTACATAACTTTATAGCACCTTTTTCCTTTTTCATTGGCAAGTGTTAAACATGCTATGCCTATGGCTGTTTGCTAGTTTCAGTATAAAAGTGTCAGTGTCTGTGAAAATCACCATTTGTCCTTGTCTTTTCCTCAGGTTCTTTAGTTTCATGTGTTCTGTACCCATTTTGTTTTCTTTTCTGTTCAGCTTGAACTAGTTTCCAGTATAAAGACTATCTGATCATCTTTCTTCATTGTCTCTCTTTGTTGTTCTTTCTGTGCATTGGGTAGCAGCCTTGCCATCTCTTTAGCATTTGTCTGTTTTTTACCAGGCCAGGTTACAGGTCAATGCTCAATGCTTAACACAGCACGCAAGGAGCATGCAAGGAGCTGGTCAGATTCGAACCCAGGAGACCTTGCCTCGAATCTGGTGTGGATGCCACTATACTACTTTTATCTTTCTTCAGTTCTTTCTTTATTCTTTCTTATTTATAGTAGAGTGAGTTGGTTTGCTGCTTTATCTTGCTATGAACTCCTAATCAAATGGCTGTAAACACCACATTTTTGACTTCTGCACAACCTTCTGGACAATACACCTCCAGATCCAAAAACTTGGCATAGTCAGCAAGATAGTACTGAAGAATCCACCACCACATGGTGAAAGAAATTCCTAATCTCTATTCTAAATAGACATCCCTCTATTACTTGGTTGTGCCCACTGGTCATAGACTCCCTCACTAGGAAACATTCTCTTCACATCCACTGTAGAATGTTGAAAGTAGTTTCAACATTCAATGGGTTTCTAAATTGCAGCATGTAGAGACCCAACGTCATCAAATGCTCATCAGTGTGGGAGGGAATTAAGTTATTCATCTTCAGTAAAAAGGCAGTATGCTTGGTCGCAGTGGCTTCTGCAGGGTCAACAGAAGGTCCTATTTACACCAATTTTTAATGATCACAAGGTCATTATATATTAAGAAATGAAAGTACTGCAGGTCTACATCCTCAGCAATTTGCTCATTGGTGGAGGAAATGAAGGAGCTGTACATCTCGTTGCTGCCTGAATGCAGTCTAACAGCAAGTGACCACTTGGTCACTTTTCTTGTGATCACAAGATCCCTTTGGATATTGTTAATGTGGATAGCCACAAATTTGATTCACTGAATTGTTGGCAGAAAGTGGAAGAGCTGTGTGGACTAGGCCTTTCAACATTCACATTCACTAGGCCTCAAGCAACAGAGCTTGCAGCCTCAGGACAAAGGCTTCACTGGGAGTGGAGAAGCATGGCATCTAGGATGGAGTTCATACTGTACACCACCCCCCCCCCCCCACCCCCGTGTTTACGCGGCAGAAGACAAGCTCTGTTATGGTCGACTGCAGATTTCTGGGCATTGAATGAACTAAAAGGTATGGACTATACCTAATACCATACCAATACTATACCTAAAAGGCCTATAAAATATACTCACCCACCTTGGAAGTTTTCATGTTTTATTGTTTTACCACATTGAATCACAGTGGATTTAATTTGGCTTTTTTGACCCTGATCATATGAAAATGAAAACAGTTCTCTACAAAGTGATCTAAATTAATTACATATAGTAAAACACAAAATAATTGATTGCGTAAGTATTCACACCTTTTAACATCACCAACCAAATCATCACTGCCAATTGCTTTTAGAAGTCACATAATTAGTTAAATGGAGATTATCTGTGTATACTTGAGGAGTTTTAATTGACTGTTGTAAAAATACACCTGTATCTGGTGGGTCCAGCTGCTGGTGAGTCAGTATCCTGGCAAAAAGTACACTCTGAAGACAGAAGAGTACTCTAAGCAACTCCACGAAAAGGTTATTGAAAAGGACAAGTTGGAAGATGGATACAACAAAATTCCAATTCACTGGATATCCCTCAGAATAGAGACAGGTCAATTATCAAGAAATGGAAAGAAAATGGCACAGCTGTAAATCTATCTAGAGCAGGCCATCCTCAAAAACTGAGCGACCACGCAAGAAAGACACGAATGTGGGAGGCCACCAAGAAGCCTGTGACAACTCTGGAGGAGTTACAAGTTACAGTAGCTGAGATGGAAGAAACTGCACATACAACCACTGTTGTCCGGGTGCTTCACTGGTCACAGTGTTATGGGAGAGTGGCCAGGAGAAAGCCACTGTTGTAAAAAAAAAACTCACATGAAATCTTGGCAAGAGTTTGCCAGAGGGCATATGGGAGACTCTGAAGTCAGCTGGAAGAAGGTTCTATGGTCTGATGAAAACAAAATTGAACTTTTTGTCCATCAGACTAAATATTATGTTTGGCATAAGCCAAACAACGCACATCATCAAAAACACACCATCCCTAACATGAAGCATGAAGGAGATGAGTTATACAGCTCTCGTTACATGCACATGCAGTTCAACTCTTTGAGTGATTATGCAGTAAGTTTTAAGTTAATAACTCATCTCCTTCTACCTTAGGCCATGAACTTATCAATCACCCCTGCTCAAGTCAAGTTGCTCTTATTGTCATTTCGACCATAGATTGCTGGTACACAGTAAAAATGAAACAATGTTCCTCCAGGACCATGATGCTACATGAAACAACACAAAACTACACTAGACTATATGTGAGACAGCACAAGGCTACACTAGACTACGTAAAATAACATAAAACAACATAGACTACAGACCTGTACAGGACTGCATAAAGTGCACAAAACAGTGCAGGGCAGTACAATAATTAATAAACAAGACAATAGGCAATTACAATGTCAGTCTAGACTGAGTATTGAGGAGTCTGATGGCTTGGGGGAAGAAACTGTTACACAGTCTGGTCGTGAGAGCCCGAATGCTTCGGTACCTTTTGCCAGATGGCAGGAGGGAGAAGAGTTTGTATGAGGGGTGCATGGGGTCCTTCATAATGCTGTTAGCTTTGCGGGTGCAGCGTGTAGTGTAAATGTCTGTAATAGTAGGAAGAGAAACCCCAATGATCTTCTCAGCTGACCTCACTATTCGCTGCAGGGTCTTGTGATCTGAGACGGTGCAATTCCCGAACCAGGCAGTGATGCAGCTGCTTAGGATGCTCTCGATACATCCTCTGTAGAATGTGGTGAAGATGGGGGGTGGGAGATAGACTTTTCTCAGTCTTCACAGAAAGTAGAGATGCTGCTGGGCTTTCTTGACTATGGAGCTGGTGTTGAGGGACCAGGTGAGATTCTCCGCCAGGTGAACACCAAGAAAGTGGGCGTCGGAGTAGTGGGAGACAGAGTAGGAAGGCTTTGGCTCGAGAGGCTTCGGCAACCAGAGGCTGAGGACGAGCTTGCTCCCAGTGAGGTAAGGCTGGGTAAGCTCCTTTAATTAATCTAATTAGCTTATAAGTAGGTAATGGAGGCAGCAGTTAGAGCAGTCGAGTGCTCCGTTTGCAAGATGTGGGAAGTCAAGGTGAGCACAATTGTCCCTGATGACTACACCTGTAAAAGGTGCATCCAGCTGCAGCTCCTCACAAAATGAGTTAGGGAACTGGAGCTGGATGAACGTCGGATCATTCGTGAGGCAGAGGCAGAAATAAACAGGAGTCACAGGGAGATAGTCATCCCTAAAAGTCAGGAGGCAGGTAGCTGGGTGACTGTCAGATGAGGGAAGGGGAATAGACAGAATGAGCATCAATAATAAGTATACTGTTTTGGATACTGTTAGTGGGGACAACCTACCAGGGACAAGTTGCACTGGTCTTGTCTCTGGCACTGATACTGGACCTTCAGCTCAGAAGGGAAGGAGGGAAAAGAGGAGAGCAGTAGTGATAGGGGATTCAATAGTTAGGGGGACAGATAAGAGGGTCTGTGGGAGAGATCAAGAATCCCGGATAGTCTGTTGCCTCCCTGGTGCCAGGGTCCGCGATATCTCGGATCGAGTTCTCAGTATTCTCAAGAGGGAGAGTGAGCAGCCAGATGTCGTGGTCCATATTGGGACCAATGACGTAGATAGGAAGAAGGAAGAGGTCCTGCAAAAAGAGTTTAGGGAGTTAGGTGCAAAGTTGAAGGACAGGACCTACAGGGTTGCAATCTCAGGATTGCTACCAGGGTCACATGCTAGTGAGGCTAGAAATAGGAAGATAATGCAGCTAAATACGTGGCTAAGGAGTTGGTGCAGGAGGAAGGGTTCATGTTTCTGGACAATTGGGCCTTGTTCCAGGGAAGTTGGGACCTGTTCCGATGGGAAGGGTTGCACCTGAACTGCAGTGGGACTAACATCCTTACGGGAAGGTTTGCTAGTGCTGCTCTGGGGGGTTTAAACTAGATTTGCAGGGGGAGGGGAAACAGAGTATTAGAGCAGGTAGTGAGGTGTAGGAGGACAAAGGTCATGCGAGAACTGCAAGTATAGTGCATGGAGTAAAGCCAGATCTAACATATAAAGAGGCTTAGAGGAAAGAGAAGCAGAATAAAGGGTGTAAAGGTAGTAAGGTAGAAGGGCTAAAGTGTGTGTATTTCAATGCAAGAAGCATCAGGAACAAAGGCGATGAACTGAGAGCTTGGATACATACATGGAATTATGACGTAGTGGCCATTACAGAGACTTGGCTGGCACCAGGGCAGAAATGGATGCTCAATATTCCTGGATTTCAATGCTTTAAAAGGGATAAAGGGGAGGAGAAGAGGAGGAGGGGTGGCATTACTGGTCAGGGATACGATTACAGCTACAGAAAGGGTGGGTAATGTAGCAAGATCCTCTTTTGAGTCAGTATGGGTAGAAGTCAGGAACAGGAATGGAGCAGTTACTCAACTGAGAGTATTCTATTGGCCCCCTGGTAGCAGCAGAGATACCAAGGAGCAGATTGGGAGGCAGATTTTGAAAGGTGCAAAAATAACAGGGTTGTTATCATGGGTGACTTTAACTTCCCTAAAATTGATTGACACCTGATTAGTTCCAATGGCTGAGACGGGGCAGAGTTTGTTAAGTATGCCCAGGACAGATTCCTGTCACAGTATGTTGACAGGCCGACTAGGTGGAATGCCATACTAGATCTAGTATGAGGTAACGAACCGGGTCAGGTCACAGATCTCTCAGTGGGTGAGCATCCTGGGGATAGTGACCACCGCTCCCTGGCCTTTAACATTATCATGGAAAATGATAGAATCAGAGAGGACAGGAAAATTTTTAATTGGGGAAAGGCAAATTATGAGGCTATAAGGCTAGAACTTCCCGGTGAGGAAGATAAAGAATGGTAGGGTGAAGGAACCATGGGTGGCAAGTAAGGTGGAGAATCTAGTCAGGTGAAAGAAGGCAGCATACATGAAGTTTAGGAAGCAAGGATCAGATGGGTCTATTGAGGAATATAGGGCAGCAAGAAAGGAGGTTAAGGGGTTGAGAAGAGCAAGAAGGGGGCATGAGAAGGCCTTGACGAGTAGGGTAAAGGAGAACCCAAAGGCATTCTTCAATTATGTGAAGAACAAAAGGTTGACAGGAGTGCAGATAGGACCGATTAGAGATAAAGGTGGAAAGCTGTGCCTGGAGCTGTGGAACTGAGTGAGGTCCTCAATGAATACTTCTCCTCGGTATTCACCAATGAGAGGGAACTTGAAGATGTTGAGGACAATATGAGTGAGGCTGATATTAAGGGAGAAGAGGTGTTGGAGTTGTTAAAATATATTAGGACAGATAAGTCCCCAGGGCCTGATGGGAAATTCCCTAGTCTGTTCCACGAGGCAAGGGAAGAGATTGCTGAACCTCTGGCTAGGATCTTTATGTCCTTGTTGTCCACGGGAATGGTACCAGAGGATTGGAGGGAGGTGAATGTTGTCCCCTTGTTCAAAAAAGGTAGTAGGGATAGTCCAGGTAATTATGGACCAGTGAGCCTTACGTCTGTGGAGGGAAAGCTGTTGGAAAAGATTCTTAGAGATAGAATCTATGGGTTTTTAGAGAATCATGGTCTGATCAGGGACAGTCAGCATGGCTTTGTGATGGGCAGATCGTGTCTAACAAGCCTGATAGAGTTCTTTGAGGAGGTGACCAGGCATATAGATGAGGGTAGCAGTGGATGTGATCTACATGGATTTTAGTAAGGCATTTGACAAGGTACCACACGGTAGGCTTATTCAGAAAGTTAGAAGGCATGGGATCCAGGGAAGTTTGGCCAGGTGGATTCAGAATTGGCTTCCCTGCAGAAAGCAGAGGGATGAGGTGGAGGGAGTACATTTGGATTGGAGGGTTGTGACTAGTGGTGTCCCACAAGGATCGGTTCTGGGACCTCTACTTTTCATGATTTTTATTAAAAACCTGGATGTGGGGTAGAAGGATGGGTTGGCAAGTTTGCAGATGATACAAAGGTTGGTGGTGTTGTGGATAGTGTTGAGGATAGTCAAAGATTGCAGAGAGACATTGATAGGATGCAGAAGTGGATTGAGAAGTGGCAGATGGAGTTCAACCCGGAGAAGTGTGAGGTTGTACACTTTGGAAGGACAAACTCCAAGGCAGAGTACAAAGTGAATGGCAGGATACTTGGTAGTGTGGAGGAGCAGAGGGATCTGGGGTTAGATGTCACAGATCCCTGAAAGTTGCCTCACAGGTAGATAGGGTAGTTAAGAAAGCTTATGGAGTGTCAGCTTTCATAAGTCGAGGGATAGAGTTTAAGAGTCACGAAGTAATGATGCAGCTCTATAAAACTCTGGTTAGGCCACACTTGGAGTACTGTGTCCAGTTCTGGTTGCCTCACTATAGGAAGGATTTGGAAGCATTGGAAAGGCTACAGAGGAGATTTACCAGGATGCTGCCTGGTTTAGAGAGTATGGATTATGATCAGAGATTAAGGGAGCTAGGGCTTTACTCTTTGGAGAGAAGGAGGATGAGAGGAGACATGATAGAGGTGTACAAGATATTAAGAGGAATAGACAGGGTGGACAGCCAGTGCCTCTTCCCCAGGGCACCTCTGCTCAGTACAGGAGGACATTGCTTTAAGGTAAGGGGTGGAAAGTTCAAGGGGGATATTAGAGGAAGGTTTTTCACTCAGAGAGTGGTTGGTGTGTGGAATGCACTGCCTGAGTCCATGGTGGAGGCAGATACGCTAGTGAAATTTAAGAGACTACTGAACAGATATATGGAGGAATTTAAGGTGGGGGGGTTATATGGGAGGCAGAGTTTAAGGGTCGGCACAACATTGTGGGCCGAAGAGCCTGTGCTATGCTGTATTGTTCAATATTCTATGTGAAATTTGGTGCCCAATGATCTCAATGGATGTGCCGTCAATGTTCAGTGGAGAGTGGTCGGCCCATGCTCTCTTGAAGTCAACAAACATCTCTTTTGTTTTGTTCACATTCAGAGACAGGTTGGTGCCTCTGCACCAGTCCATTAGCCGCTGCACCTCCTCTCTATATGCTGACTCGTCGTTCTTGCTGATGAGACCCACCATGGTCGTGTCATCTGCAAACTTGATGATGTGATTTGAGCTGTGTATTGCTGCACAGCCGTGGGTCAGCAGAGTGAACAGCAGTTGCCTGAGCACACAGCCTGGGGGGAGGAGGAGGGTGGGCCCCCGTGCTCAGTGTGATGGTGTTGGAGATGCTGCTCCCAATCTGGACTGACTGAGGTCTCCCAGTCAGGAAGTCTAGGATCCAGTTGCAGAGGGAGGTGTTCAGGCCCCGCAGTTTCAGCTTTCCAATCAGGTGCTGAGGAATGATTGTGTTGAATGCTGAACTGAAGATTATGAAAGCATTTGAACATATGAGTCTTTTTTGTCCAGGTGGGTGAGGGCCAGATGGAGGGTGGTGGCGATGGCATCATCTGTTGAGAGGTTGGGACGATACGCGAACTGCAGGGAGTCCAGTGAGGGGGGCAGCAAGGTCTTTATTTGCCTCATGACAAGCCTCTCGAAACACTTCATGATGATGGATGTGAGTGCAGTGGGACAGTAGTCATTGAGGCAGGACACTTAAGACTTCTTCGGCCACTTCTGGAGGTCCAAGACGCTGACTTCTACAAAGAAGGGATCCATATGCTCCATGACTGCTGGACTGTGTGTAAATGTAGGAGTGGACTATGTTGAAAAATAAATTTTTCTAAAATTGACTCCTTCTACCTTAGGCCATGAACTTATCAATCACCCCTTGTATATATCATGCTCTGGGGATGCTTCACTGCAGCAGGCCCTGGAAGGCTCGTGAAGCTTGAGAGTAAAATAAATGCAGCAAAATACAGGGAAATACTGGAGGAAAACCAGATGCAGTCTGCAAAAAAATTGTGTCTCAGGAGAACATTTGTTTTCAATTGAGGATTTGTGGCTGGACTTGAAAAGGACTGTTCACTCACAATCCCCTTGCAATCTGACAAAGCTTGAGCAGTTTTATAAAGAAGAATGGGGAAAAATTGCTGTGTCCTGATGTGCAAAGTTGTTGGAGATCTATCCACACAGACTCAAGCTGCCAAAGGTGCATCTACTGAATGCTGACTTGAAGGAAGTGCAATCAATTAACCTGTGTTTAATAATTGTAAGTGTGGTGAACTACATTTACCTGTCTGGACACGCCCCCCCCCCCCCTCCCCGCTGACTGCTCCTGTGTGGAAAGTATTTTACGTCCGGAAAAATTGGACATTGATCCTCAAGACTCAGAAGCAGCTCTTGCCTTTGAACTCTGGCTTGCATGCTTCCAATCATACCTGGAAGAGATTCGCGTGACTGAGCCCGCTATCATGCACAAAATCCTCCTTTCCAGGGTCAGCCTGAAAGTATACTCCCTTATCAGGGACCTGCCGACCTACCAAGGGGCACTGGATGCCTTCAAAAGACAGTACCTGCGGCCAGTGAACACCATCTATGCAAGATATCACTTAGCGACGCGGCGGCAGCGGACCAGAGAGTCGTACGCGGAGTTTGTCCGGGCCCTACAGACACTCGTGCGGGCCTGTGACTGCAAGGGACTGACGGCGGAACAGCATGCGGAGCTCCTGGTACGAGACGCCTTCGTTACGGGGATCAGGTCAGTGTATGTGCGCCAGCAGCTGCTGGAAAACGCCGATCTTACCTTACGCTCGGCGATCGAGATGGCCGACACGCTGGAGGCTGCTCTGCACAATGCTGACGCTGTCCAGCCACGTGATCCCCTGCCGGTTCCATGGGCGCTGCAGACCCTGCCACCCGCGAGCGAATCGACCACTGCTGCTGCCACTCGTGAGTCCACGAACTCCCCGAAACCGACCACAGCTGCTGCCAGTCGCAAGTCCGTGCAGTGTTACTTCTGCAGACTTGAAAAGCACCCCCGAAAACGTTGCCCGGCATGAGAAGCTACCTGCTCCAGCTGTGGAAAGAAGGGCCATTTCGCCAAGGTCTGTAAGTCTAAACCATGAGCGGGGTCGAGCAGCATGGGGGTCGCCATCTTGGTCGCTGCCATCTTGCCTGCCCGCCTTGTGCGAGGCATGGGGGCAGCCATCTTGGTCGCCACCATCTTGCCTACCCGCCTCGTGCAAGACATGGGGGCGGCCATCTTTGTTGGTGTCACCTCGCCCCGCCTCCGACCCACTGGTGCTTACCAGGCACCAAGACGGTGATTCAAATCTGGCCTCCGTAACCCTCGACCAAAGCGCCCCACACTAGCTCGCAAGGTCAATGATGGACATCCTGATGGAGGGGCACAGGACTAGCTGCCTGTTTGACATGGGCAGCACTGAGAGTTTTATTCACCCGGACATGGTGCAATGCTGCGGACTCGTGACACAGCCGGTAAGCCAGAGGGTCACCATGGCTTCTGGGTCACATTCCACAGACATCCGGGGGGGTTGTGTAGCGACATTGGTGGTGCAGGGCACAGAATATCGGGACTTTGTGCTACTGGTCATGCCTCAACTGTGCGCGCCTGTGCTATTGGGGCTGGACTTCCAGAGCAACCTAAAAAGTGTGACTATGGCATATGATGGGCCCCTCCCACCACTCGCTGTCAGGAATCCTCAGTTTTGTGGGACTTCGTCATATACCCCGCTACTGACCACACACACACACCCAGCACCATGCCGACAGCTGCGCTACTGACACCACTTGCAGCCTCTCCACCCTCAAGATCCCTCCCCCACCGCTGTTTGCCAACCTGACCTCCGACTGTAAACCTGTGGCAACTAAAAGAAGGAGGTACAGCGCAGGGGACAGGGTCTTCATTCAGTCGGAGGTGCAGCGGCTGCTCAGGGAGGTGATCATTGAGCCAAGCACAAGTCCTTGGAGGGCCCAAGTGGTTGTTGTTCGGACCGGGCAGAAAAATAGGATGGTCGTGGACTATAGTCAGACTATCAATAGGTTCACGCAACTTGACGCGTATCCCCTACCCCGCATCGTGGATATGGTCAACCAGATAGCTCAGTACAAGGTGTACTCGACCATAGATCTGAAATCCTCTTACCACAAGCTCCCCATCCGCCCAGAGGACCGCCCCTACACCGCCTTCGAGGCGGGCGGCAGGCTCTATTACTTCCTGCGCATCCCCTTCGGTGTCACGAATGGTGCCTCTGTCTTCCAGAGGGAAATGGACCGGATGGTGGACTAGTGCCAACTGAAGGCCACATTTCCCTATCTGGATAACATCACCATCTGTGGTCACGACTGGCCGGATCACAACACCAGCCTCCAACGATTTTTCCAAGTGGCCAAAGCCTGAACCTTACTTATAACAGGGACAAGTGTGTGTTCGGAACCACCCAACTCGCTATCCTTGGGTATGTCGTAGAGAATGGGGTCATTGGCCCTGATCCCGACCGTATGCACCCCCTGTTAGAACTCCCTCTTCCCACCACCCTCAGAGCCCTCAGACGGTGCCTGGGCTTCTTTTACTATTACGCCCAATAGGTCCCCCATTACGCAGACAAGGCCCGCCCCCTGGTCACGTCTACCACTTTTCCCCTCTCTGCCGAGGCCCGCGTGGCCTTCAGCCACATTAAAGGGGACATTGCCAAAGCAACGATGCATGCGGTGGATGAGACCATTCCCTTCCAAGTAGAGAGTGACGCCTCCGACTTCGCGCTGGCTGCTACCCTCAATCAGGCAGGCAGGCCAGTAGCATTCTTCTCTCGTACCCTTCAAGGCCCTGAAATTCGGCACTCCACGGTGGAGAAAGAAGCCCAGGCCATAGTGGAAGCTATTAGGCACTGGAGGCACTATCTCGCCGGCAAAAGGTTCACCTTGCTGACCGACCAGCCCTCAGTTGCGTTCATGTTCAGCAACCAACAGCGGGGCAAAATCAAAAATGATAAAATTTTGCGGTGAAGAATAGAACTCTCCACCTACAACTATGATATCCTGTACCAGCCTGGAAGGCTCAATGAGCCCCCTGATGCCCTATCCCGGGGAGCGTGTGCCAGCACGCAGCTCAACCAGCTATACGCCCTCCATGCAGATCTTTGCCACCCAGGGGTCACCCAATCTTACCATTTCGTGAAAGCCCGGAACCTGCCTTACTCCCTTGAGGACATCAGGACGATGACCAGGGACTGCCAAGTCTGCGCTGAGTGCAAACCGCACTTCTACCATCCTGAAAAGGCGCAACTTATCAAGGCCACCCACCCCTTTGAGTGACTGAGTGTTGACTTTAAGGGCACCCTTCCCTCCACCAACCGCAATGCCTACTTACTCAACATTATCAATGAGTACTCACGGTTCCCCTGCCCCGACATCACTGCCACGTCCGTCATAAAAGCCCTGCGCCAGCTCTTCACTCTGTTCGGATATCCCTGCTATATCCACAGTGACAGAGGGTCCTCCTTTATGAGTGACGAGCTGTGCCAGTACCTGCTGGCTAGGGGCATTGCTACTAGTAGGACCACGAGCTATAATCCCCGGGGAAATGGACAGGTGAAGAGGAAGAATGCCACAGTGTGGAAGGCCACACTTTTAGCCCTTAAGTCAAAGGGGTTGCCGGTCTCTTGATGGCAGGAGGTCCTCCCCGAGGCACTCCACTCCATCCGCTCTCTGTTATGTACGTCCACCAATGCCACCCCTCATGAGCGCCTCTTTTCTTTTCCCAGGAAGTCTGCCACTGGGATCACCCTACCGGCTTGGCTGACGTCCCCAGGGCCAGTGCTGCTCCGGAAACATGCGAGGAGCAATAAATACTCCCCGCTGGTTGAGAGGGTTCACCTACTACATGCGAAACCCCAGTATGCCTACGTGGTCTTACCTGTTAGGCGGGAGGACACGGTCTCCGTCCGTGACCTGGCGCCCGCAGGAGCAGCAGACCACTACCCCGAACACTCCACGGTAACTATGAACCCCGTACCCACCAAGGTGTATACCCACCTGACACCACGCACACCAAGCCCTACACAGACTCCTCACAACACTCCCATACCGGGCGCCTCGCACACGCATATACCAGGCGCCTTGCACACGCATGAGGGATCACTGACGCCTAGTGGGCTGACACCTCCAGTCAAGCCGGAACCAGCACAACCACCGTCTCCGGTGCAATCACCACCGGCACCAGTGCAATCACAGCCGGTGCTACGTAGATCGCAGCGACAGATTCGACCACCTGATAGACTTAACCTGTAAATATACTGTAAGAAACTTCGCCCCATGGGGACTCTCTTTTAAAACAAAGGTGGGGGGTGAATGTGGTGAATTACATATACCTGTCTGGACACATATACCCTGCTGACTGCTCCTGTGGCTCCTCCCACAGACCCCGGTATAAAGGCGTTTGGAGGCACTGCCCCTTCCTCAGTCTCCAGGATGTTGTGTGGTGGTCGCTTGCTGCTTGTGCTTTCTTCCAGCCAATAAAAGCCTACCTTAACTCACGTCTCCGAGAGTTATTGATGGTGCATCAGTAAGAAATTTAGATCAATTTATAGAAATTCATTTTCACTTTGACAAAAGAATCTTTTCGGCTGATCAATGTCACAAAAGCCAAATTAAATCCATTGATTCAATGTTGTAAAACAATGAAACATGAAAACTTCTAGGAGATGTGAATACTTCCAGGGGATGTGAAAGCTTTTTATTCTGTGTATATTGTGTGGTTGAATTTTATTGATATTCTATATCTGCTTGTTACTTTATATCTGCGAGATTGAGGCCTCAAATAGTGTTGCCTATTTACAGCAGCCAGCATGTACCTATCCAGGAGTCTCTTAAAAGACCCTATCGTATCCACCTCCACCACTGTCGCCGGCAGCTCATTCCACATACTCACCACTCTCTGAGTAAAAAAAACTTACCCCTGACATCTCCTCTGTACATACATCCAAGGACCTTAAAACTGTGCCCTCTCATGCTAGCCATTTCAGCCCTGGGAAAAAGCCTCTGCCTATCCACATGATCAATGCCTCTCATCATCTTATACACCTCGAACAGGTCACCTCTCATCTTCCATTGCGCCAAGGTAAAAAGGCCGAGTTCACTCAAACTATTCTCATAAGGCATGCTCCCCAATCCAGGCAACATCCTTGTAAATCTCCTCTTTCTATGGTTTGCACATCCTTCTGGTAGTGAGGTGTCCAGAACTGAGCATAGTACTCTAAATGGGGTCTGACCAGGGCCTTATATAGCTGTAACATTACCTCTCGGCTCTTAAACTCAATCCCACAATTGATGAAGGCCGATACACTGTATGCTTTCTTAATCACAGAGTTAACCTGCGCTGCAGCTTAGAGTGTCCTATGGACTCAGACCCCAAGATCCCTCTGATCCGCCACACTGCCAAGAGTCTTACTATTTATACTATAACTGTTTGTACTATGTTTTGCATCTTTGCCCTGGAGTAACACTACCTCATTTGGCTGTATTCATGAGTATTCAGGTAAGGTGAAGTAACAATTAAACTAGAATTCACTTCACTTGATAAGACTTTCATTCCCAGAATAATTTTCATGAACCTCCTTTCAATGCTCTTCAATGTCAGCACATCTGTTCTTGGATAAGGAGCCTGAAATTGCTCACAATACTCCAAGTGAGGCCTCACAAATGCCTTATGAAGACTTAGCATTACATCCTTGTTTATATATTCTCGTCCTCTCAAAATGAATGCTAACATTACATTTGCCTTCCTCACTACTAATTGAACATGCAAGTTAAGCTATAAGGAATGCTGCACAAGGACTTCCAAGTCTCTTTGCACCTCAGATTTTAAAGTTTTCTTCCTATTTAGAAAGTAGTCTATGCTTTAATTCCATCTATCAAACTGCCTGACAAATACACTTCCCATCACTTCTGTTGGGAGTTGATGCACCATCAATAACTCACTCTGAGACGTAAGAAGCGAGATATCGGCTTTTATTGACTGGAAGAATGAACAACACTACATCCTGGAGAATGAGGCCGGGCTCAGGCCTCAATCACCTTTATACAGGGGTCTGTGGGAGGAGCCACAGGAGCAGTCCAGACAGGTATATGTAGTTCACCACAGGAGTAGTTTAAACTAGTCTGACAGGGGAATGGAAACCAGTATGATAGAGTTTACAAGTGTTTGATGTAACATGAATGTAAGGAAGGACAAGCCAATGGTTGGGTACAAAAGCAGTCAGAGCAAAGAATTAAATTGTACCACAGAGGCAAAATTCATGGGCGAAGGATGCAGGACTGAAGGTGCTGTATTTAAATGCACGTAGCATTCGGAATAAGGTAGACGAACTGGTGTGGCACTTAGAGATTGGTCGGTATGATGTCAGCATCACTGAGTCATGGCTGAAAAGACTGTGTCAAAAGGACAGGCAGGAAGGCATAGGTGATGGTATGGTTCTTTCAGTAAGACATGGAATTACATCTTTAGAAAGAGGTGACATAGGATTAGAGAAAGTTGAATCTTTGAAGGTGAAGTTTAGAAACTGCAAGGTTAAAAAAAATTATGGGAATCATATATAGGCCTCCAAATAGTAGCCAAGGTGTGGGGTTGATATTGCAAAGGGTGCTGGAAAAGGCATTTAATAAGGGTAATGTCACAATTGTAATAAGGGACTTCAATACGCAAGGGGATTGGGAAAATCAGGTTAGTTTTGGATTGCAAGAGAGAGAACTTGTTGAATGCCTACAAGATGGCTTTTTAGAGGCTATTGGGTGTTGTGTAATAACCCAGATCTTATTAGGGAGCTTAACATAAAGGAACCCTTCGGAGACAGTAATCATAATATGATTGAATTCAAACTGCAATTTGAGAGGGAGAAGCATAACTGGCATTTCAAGAATCATTTGATATAGGCATGGTCCCAGAGTACTGGAAGATTGCAAATGTCACTCATTCTTTAAGATGGTTGGAAGACAAAGGAGAGGAAATTATAGGCCAGTTAGCCTTGCCTCAGCTGTTGGGAAAGTGTTGAAGTCTATTATTAAGGATGAGGTTTCGAGGTACTTGGAGACTAATGATAAAGTAAGTGAAAGTTAGCATGGTTTCAGTGAAGGGAAATCTTGCCTGACAAATCTGTTATAATTCTTCGAGGAAGACAAAGCAGAGTGGACAAAGCAGAGACAGTGGATGTCATTTATTTAGATTTTTAGAAGCGCATTTGATAAGGTGCCTCTCATGAGGCTGCTTAACAAGATAAAATACAATGGAATTACAGGAAAGAACACTGAAGAGAGAAGTTAAGAGTGCTAAAAGATGTCATGAGTTTGACCTAGCAGATAAGGTGAAGGAGAATCCTAAGGGTTTCTACAGATATGTTAAAAGTAAAAGGAAGATCAGAGTGCCAAAAGAGATGAAAGAGATCTTAAATGGATTTTTTTGCATCTGTATTTACTCAGGAAATGGACACAGAGTCTATAGAAGTGACGCAAAGCAAAATCGACTTCATGGACTCTATACAAATTATAGAGGAGGAAGTGTTTGCTGTCTTGAGGCAAATTAGGGTGGATAAAGGCCTGACAAGGTGTTCCCTTGGACTCTGTGGGAAGGAAGTGCAGAAAGTGCAGGGACCCAAGCAGAGATATGTAGTTAGATCATCCTTAGTGACAAATTAAGTATTGGAGGATAGCCAATGTTGTTCCATTATTTAAGAAAGGCTCTTAAAGTAAACCTGGAAATTATAGGCCACTGATCCTGACATGAGTGGGAAAGTTACTGGAAGGTATTCTAAAGGACAAAAAAATTAGTATTTAGATTGACATAGACTGATTAGGGATAGTCAGCATGGCTTTGTGCATAAGTCATGTCTAATGGATCTTATAGAGCTTGTCAAGCAAGTACCCAGGAAAGTTAACAAAGGTAAGATAGTGAATGTTGTCTCATGGACTTTAACAAGTCTCATGACAAAGTCCCACATGGGAGGTTGGTCAAGAAAGTTCTTTCCCTTGGCATTCAAGATGAGGTAGTAAATTGGATTAGATATTAGCTTTGTAGGATGAACAAAAGAATGGTAGTAAATGATTGCCTCTCTGACTGGAGGCCTGTGACTAGTGGAGTACCTCGGGGATTGGTGCTGGGTCTGTTGTTGTTTGTTATCTATCTCAATGATCTAGATGATACTGTGGTTAACTGGATCAGCAAATTTACCAATGACACAAAGATTGGAGGTGTAGTGGACAGCAAGGAAGACTATCAAAGCTTGCAAAGGGATATGTACTATCAAGAAAAATGGCAGATGGAATTTAATGCAGACAAGTGTGAAGTATTGCACTTCAGTAGAACAAAATAGGGTAGCTCTTACCCAATGATTTGAAGAGTGTGGTAGAACAAGGATCTGGAAATACAGGTCCATAATTCATTGAAAGTGGCATCAGAGGTAAACAGGGTCACAAAAACGCCTGTGGCACATTGGCCATTATAAATCAAAGTATTGAGTACAGGAGATGGGATATTAAGATTATATTAGATGTTGGTGAGGCCTCATTTGGAGTATTGTGTGCTGTTTTGATCACCTACCTAGAAAAAGATGTAAATAAGGTTGAAAGAGTACAGAGAAAATTTACAAGGATGTTGCAAGGATTGGAGGACCTGAGTTATAAGGAAATATTGAATAGGTTATGATTTTATTCCTTAGATCGTGGAAGATTAAGGGGAAATTTGAAAGATGCATATAAAATTCTGAGGGGTATAGATAGGGTACATGCAAGCAACACACAGAATGCTGGAGGAACTCAGCAGGGCAGGCAGCATCAATGGAAAAGAGTAAACACTTCAACGTTTTGGTCAGAGACCCTTCATCAGGACTGGAAAAAAGATAAGGAGTCAGGAGTAAGAAAGTGAGGGGAGGGGAGGAAGAACCACAAAGTGATAGGTCATACAGGTGGGGTGGGGGAGGTAGGGATGAAGTAAAGAGCTGGGAAGTTGATGGGTGAAAGAGATACCTGGCTGGAGAAGGAGGAATCTGATAGGACAGAAGGCCATGGAAGAAAGAACAGTGGGAGGAGCACCAGAGGGAAGTGACAGGCAGATAAGGAGATAAGGTGAGAGAGAGAAATGGGAATGGGGAATGGTGAAGGGGGTGGGGCATTACTAGAAGTTCAAGGAATCAATGTTCATGCCACAAGGTTGGAGGTGTTACGTACCCCGTAACTGGGTGCCTGACCAGCAGAGAAAGAAGAATCCGTTGGAGTCTGGTGGTACCAAACTAAAGGTGTTTATTAGTAAACTACACAATACAATATCAAAAATGCAAATACACATATAAAACAAGGTAGCCGTAATAAACCTAAAAGTGTAGAAATAATAATAAGCAATAATAAACAAGCTCTATCGATGTCTAGGGGTAAATGAATTGTCATACAAAAGTATAAAGTTCAGTTCAGTTCATGCATGCTGAGGTAATTATGGTTGTTGGGTTGTAATTGTTGGAGAGAGAGAGCGAGCGAGCCAGAGTTAACAACTACAGCAGCCAAACTTTGCTTTCTTAATCCGTTGTATCGTTGTTATGGTGGTCATTCAGCTATGATCCCTCCGTCCTTCAGCTAGACCATTCTTCTGTGATGGACTCGTCACTGTGACATGAGTAGACACACACACACAAGTCCCCACCGGCCCTGCTGTAACACTGTGAGTTTTACTGACCGATCTCCTGGTTCGGTCTCCGAAGCCCCCCACCTTTCCTGTGGGTTCCAACACTCAATCAGTGTCCACTTGTGTGTCTGAAGGGTGACTCTCCAGACCTGTCTTTTATCCCCACTCAGCTATCCATCAACTCTGAATGATTGTGTCCATCAAATCAGGCCACTCCTGCTATCTCCTGAGGAATGTTAACGAGCAAAGTAGTAGAAGGTAAATAATCCCTGTAGAAGTCATAATACAGTTAATCAACAGTCTCTCTCCCCCTCTTATCTGTAGCAAATGTTCTTGCCTGGGCTTTATCTCTCTCTCTCTCTCTCAATAGTAGCATAACAACAGCAATAGTTCATGGTTCTCGGGGGGGGGGGGAATGGGTAACTCTGCACCCCATTGTCCATCAGATCTGTTCATCACTCATAACACCCCCATCCTTCCAGAAATTTTCACCAAGGTGAAAATTAACTAATAAAGCATATTACTGAATTACAGAATTTAACAAAATACAGAAGCGGGTTTAACTACAAGAGTAATACAGATATACTTTCAAGTTAATATCTGGATAAAAAATCAGCAGTTACTCCCCTTTACATTTTGTATTTTAATATCGAATTCCTGCAACAACAGACTCCATCTTAATAACCTCTTATTTTTATTTTTCATGGTAGCCAAAAATACCAAAGGGCTGTGATCTTAGTTTAGGTATATATTACAAAGGGTGAGCCAATACATGTGTGATTATACTGTGGTACATTACAGAAATTTGTGCAAATACTAATCTCTATTTTACTTTTAAACTTAACATTCAATCTTCCATGATGTTGTCTTTCTTATTCACATGCTTTGTTCAAAAAAAATCAAATTCCCACAAAACCAGATCCTGTTATTCAAAGTGGCATTTGGTCAACCCTTGCCTCCTTTCCACTTAACTCTCACGTGGTTAGCTTGCTCACCAGCTTGGAACAGGCCTTCACAGACTCCTTTCACAGGAGCTATCTTATCACCAATGTTTTTCAAACTAAGCCCATTTGCTGAACTTCCAAACCACTCATTAACTTTAAGCAGGTCATTAATTTTATCTTCAGGATCTTTAATTCTGTTAGTGTCCAGTTTCACATCTGCAGGTGCTCCCCCTTGGTCAAAACAACACTTCAAGTTCTGTCTCTCCAAATCACATCCTTGAACAACATCACCAAGTTGTTTATCCTTAAATTCCAAAACAAACTGTAATTGATTTGCAAGCACCTTGTTAACAAACCACTGTTCAGCTAACATTTAATTATTTTAACTAACAGTTCTGAAACCAAACTCGACTTTAAATTTGCTTTATTCGAAAGTTTAGGAACAATACTTTTCCCTTTCCCTTCAATAATATTCACATCACCAGCTTTCCTCTCATTACTAACTTTTAACACAAGTGACTGAGAATTCTCACTTTCTCCCGGTGCCACGGTTAACCCTTTCTTCACTGAACCAAGTCTATCTGACCAAAAGCATTGCATTCCTTTTCGACTAAATCAGATACCTCAGACTTTTCCTGAGCTTCAACACTAGGTCCAGTACCCTGTGACTCCACATCCTGAACACAAACCAACGGGACATCTGCCTCTCCTAGGCTTTCAATACCAGTCCCTTTTTCAAATTCTAAGTTCCCCTGATCCTCCCAGGTACTCTCTGGGCAACTCCCATCTGGAGTAAACTCAACCTTGTGGGTTAAAACAACCTCGTCTGCTAACCCAGCAGACTCCCTCAAGGTAGCGGCATCCTTTTCATCTAGGACTACCCTCACATCATCGGGAACACACTTAACTTCTTCAACTGAAAACAGTTCTGTCAAGCCAGACAAATCATCCGTGTCCAACCCTGGACCTTCTAACTGCCTCATCTATTTCTCATCTTTACTCTGTGCCTCTATAACCTCCTTCCTCACTCCTAAGTGTCCACCTAGGGGTATCTTGTGAGCCAAGTTCAAAATTCCGTTCCTTGACAACACTAAATCTGCTTCATCTCCCTTACTTTCCTTAGCTCCACTATCCTTTTCCTTCTCCTCCGGTAACCCCTTTTCATACAAGGTCGGCAAAAATGTCTCCGCTAAATCAACACTGGACTCATTTAAACGGTCTCCTTTCTCAGCCGCCTTTCTAAACATGCTGCGAGTGATTGTGCATGCGGGATAAATCTTGGGATCTATGGGCGGGTCCTCAGCACTTACAGGCTTACTTGTTAATTTCACTGCTGAATACACATCACCACCGGCCAAATCGTTACAAAGTAGGACGTCCATGCCTTCCATCGGTAGTTGCGACTGCACCCCTATTTCGACTGGTCCAGATACCAGGTCATATTTCAGACACATCCTGTGCATAGGTACGGCCTCGGTCCCTTTCTTGATACCTCTTAAAACAACCTCCCCAGTCTCAGGACCGAAGTCTAACATTTTCCTTAGAATCAATGACTGATAGGCCCCAGTATCTCTCCAGATCCGCACTGGAACTGGGGTTTCTCCTTCCTTCACAGACACCGTCCCTTCCGAGATAAACCTCTCACGCCCCTCTTGTGCTCTATCTACCTTTGCCTTCTTCATCGATCTGTTGACCGACTCAATGCAACCTGTAGGGATTGCTGTTTTCCCTTTTCCCGTCTCCTTCTTCAGAGCAAAGCACTTAGATGCAATATGACCAGCTTTCCCACAATTATAACACGTAAAGCTAGGAACCTTCCTGCCAGCCTGTTTTTCCTCCTCCTTACCTTTTCCACTAGCTCCCAACTTATTCTCTGCCTTAGCCGGTGGGCTTTCTCTACCATCCCTACTGCCTCTTTGGTAGCTCTTATTTAGGGAAAACTTTGTTTTGTGGGTTAAGGCATACTCGTCTGCTAATTTGGCAGTCGCAGACAGAGTCACTGTCTCCTTCGCATCCAAGTAGGTCTTCATACTCTCAGGGATACAACCTTTGAACTGCTCCATCAGTATTAACTGTAACAGTTTATCATAATCTCCAATGACCCCTTTTGAGGCACACCAACGCTCACAATCCATTTGCATTTCATGGGCAAACTCTAAATACGTGTGGTTCCATGGCTTTCTCAAGTTCCAGAACTTCTGCCGGTATGCCTCTGGCACCAACTCGTAACTCCTCAATACAGCCCTTTTTACTTCCTCGTAATCCTTAGACTCACCTATAGACAATGCCGAATATGCTTGTTGAGCCTTCCCCCTAAGTACGCTCTGTAACAGAACAGCCCATTTTCTCTCAGGCCAGTTCTGATTCACAGCCACTTTCTCAAAATGAAGGAAGAACCTATCGACATCCATCTCCTCGAATGGAGGTACCAACTGAATCTCCTGACCAATCTTGAACCCCTCATTTGGGTTTGCTGCCCGGTCTCTTCCCTGCGATGCCTTCAACTACTCCATTTCCAGCGCAAACTGCCTCTCTTTCTCTCTGTCCTCCCTCTCCCTAGCAACTTCTGTCTCCTTTATCCGAAGTATCTGGAGCTCATGCTCTCTTTCCTCCTTCTCTGCAACCAACCTTAATCTTTCTATCTGTATCTGAAGCTCACCCTCGACTGGTTTTTTCTCAGGGAACAGGTCCAATACATCTGATGTGAACACACCTTGGGATACATAATACTCAGCTATTGCTCTCTGTATTTCCAATTTTCTCATTGCCGGTTTCACCGCCGAGAGATTCAATCGTCTCGCAACACTCACCAATTCCACCTGCCTGGCATCCTCTAATGCCCCCGAAGTCGGGTTTTTTAGAAATTTGTCAATTTCCATCTCTGCTGGTTTCCCATCTGGTTATCCACACAACCAGATCAGATAAGGGACTTTTATCCCGATTCACTAGCCCCCCAATTTGGTAATCAAATCCCGGATGAGCCCCCAATTTGTTATGCACCCCATAACTGGGCGTCTGACCAGCAGAGAAAGAATAATCCGTTGGAGTCTGGTGGTACCAAACTAAAGGTGTTTATTAGTAAACTACACAATACAATATCAAAAATGCAAATATACATATAAAACAAGGTAGCCGTAATAAACCTAAAAGTGTAGGAATAATAATAAGCAATAATAAACAAGCTCTATCGATGTCTAGGGGTAAATGAATTGTCATACAAAAGTATAAAGTTCAGTTCAGTTCATGTGTGCTGAGGTAATTATGGTTGTTGGGTTGTAATTGTTGGAGAGAGAGAGCGAGCAAGCCAGAGGTAACAACTACAGCAGCCAAACTTTCCTTTGCTTTCTTTATCCGTCGTATCATTGTTAGCGTGGTCATTCAGCTATGACCCCTCTGTCCTTCAGCGACTCGTCACTGTGGCATGAGTAGACACACACACAAGTCCCCACCGGCCCTGCTGTAACACTGTGAGTTTTACTGACCAATCTCCTGGTTCGGTCTCCGAAGCCCCCCAACACTCAATCAGTGTCCACCCTGGTGTGTCTGAAGGGTGTTTCTCCAGACCAGTCTTTTATCCCCACTCAGCTATCCATCAACTCTGAATGATTGTGTCCATCAAATCAGGCCACTCCTGCTATCTCCTGAGGAATGTTAACGAGCAAAGTAGTAGAAGGTAAATAATCCCTGTAGAAGTCATAATACAGTTAATCAACAGTCTCTCTCCTCCTCTTATCTGTAGCAAATGTTCTTGCCTGGGCTTTATCTCTCTCTCTCTCTCTCAATAGTAGCATAACAACAGCAATAGTTCATGGTTCTCGGGGGGGGGGGGGGAGAATGGGTAACTCTGCACCCCATTGTCCATCAGATCTGTTCATCACTCATAACACACCCATCCTTCCAGAAATTTTCACCAAGGTGAAAATTAACTAATAAAGCATATTACTGAATTACAGAATTTAACAAAATACAGAAGCAGGTTTAACTACAAGAGTAATACAGATATACTTTCAAGTTAATATCTGGATAAAAAATCAGCAGTTACTCCCCTTTACATTTTGTATTTTAATATCGAATTCCTGCAACAACAGACTCCATCTTAATAACCTCTTATTTTTATTTTTCATGGTAGCCAAAAATACCAAAGGGCTGTGATCTTAGTTTAGGTATATATTACAAAGGGTGAGCCAATACATGTGTGATTATACTGTGGTACATTACAGAAATTTGTGCAAATACTAATCTCTATTTTACTTTTAAACTTAACATTCAATCTTCCATGATGTTGTCTTTCTTATTCACATGCTTTGTTCAAAAAAAATCAAATTCCCACAAAACCAGATCCTGTTATTCAAAGTGGCATTTGGTCAACCCTTGCCTCCTTTCCACTTAACTCTCACGTGGTTAGCTTGCTCACCAGCTTGGAACAGGCCTTCACAGACTCCTTTCACAGGAGCTATCTTATCACCAATGTTTTTCAAACTAAGCCCATTTGCTGAACTTCCAAACCACTCATTAACTTTAAGCAGGTCATTAATTTTATCTTCAGGATCTTTAATTCTGTTAGTGTCCAGTTTCACATCTGCAGGTGCTCCCCCTTGGTCAAAACAACACTTCAAGTTCTGTCTCTCCAAATCACATCCTTGAACAACATCACCAAGTTGTTTATCCTTAAATTCCAAAACAAACTGTAATTGATTTGCAAGCACCTTGTTAACAAACCACTGTTCAGCTAACATTTAATTATTTTAACTAACAGTTCTGAAACCAAACTCGACTTTAAATTTGCTTTATTCGAAAGTTTAGGAACAATACTTTTCCCTTTCCCTTCAATAATATTCACATCACCAGCTTTCCTCTCATTACTAACTTTTAACACAAGTGACTGAGAATTCTCACTTTCTCCCGGTGCCACGGTTAACCCTTTCTTCACTGAACCAAGTCTATCTGACCAAAAGCATTGCATTCCTTTTCGACTAAATCAGATACCTCAGACTTTTCCTGAGCTTCAACACTAGGTCCAGTACCCTGTGACTCCACATCCTGAACACAAACCAACGGGACATCTGCCTCTCCTAGGCTTTCAATACCAGTCCCTTTTTCAAATTCTAAGTTCCCCTGATCCTCCCAGGTACTCTCTGGGCAACTCCCATCTGGAGTAAACTCAACCTTGTGGGTTAAAACAACCTCGTCTGCTAACCCAGCAGACTCCCTCAAGGTAGCGGCATCCTTTTCATCTAGGACTACCCTCACATCATCGGGAACACACTTAACTTCTTCAACTGAAAACAGTTCTGTCAAGCCAGACAAATCATCCGTGTCCAACCCTGGACCTTCTAACTGCCTCATCTATTTCTCATCTTTACTCTGTGCCTCTATAACCTCCTTCCTCACTCCTAAGTGTCCACCTAGGGGTATCTTGTGAGCCAAGTTCAAAATTCCGTTCCTTGACAACACTAAATCTGCTTCATCTCCCTTACTTTCCTTAGCTCCACTATCCTTTTCCTTCTCCTCCGGTAACCCCTTTTCATACAAGGTCGGCAAAAATGTCTCCGCTAAATCAACACTGGACTCATTTAAACTGTCTCCTTTCTCAGCCGCCTTTCTAAACATGCTGCGAGTGATTGTGCATGCGGGATAAATCTTGGGATCTATGGGCGGGTCCTCAGCACTTACAGGCTTACTTGTTAATTTCACTGCTGAATCCACATCACCACCGGCCAAATCGTTACAAAGTAGGACGTCCATGCCTTCCATCGGTAGTTTCGACCGCACCCCTATTTCGACTGGTCCAGATACCAGGTCACATTTCAGACACATCCTGTGCATAGGTACGGCCTCGGTCCCTTTCTTGATACCTCTTAAAACAACCTCCCCAGTCTCAGGACCGAAGTCTAACATTTTCCTTAGAATCAATGACTGATAGGCCCCAGTATCTCTCCAGATCCGCACTGGAACTGGGGTTTCTCCTTCCTTCACAGACACCGTCCCTTCCGAGATAAACCTCTCACGCCCCTCTTGTGCTCTATCTACCTTTGCCTTCCTCATCGATCTGCTGACTGGCTCAATGCAACCTGTAGGGATTGCTGTTTTCCCTTTTCCCGTCTCTTCTTCGGAGCAAAGCACTTAGATGCGATATGACCAGCTTTCCCACAATTATAACACGTAAAGCTAGGAACCTTCCTGCCAGCCTGTTTTTCCTCCTCCTTACCTTTTCCACTAGCTCCCAACTTATTCTCTGCCTTAGCCGGTGGGCTTTCTCTACCATCCCTACTGCCTCTTTGGTAGCTCTTATTTAGGGAAAACTTTGTTTTGTGGGTTAAGGCATACTCGTCTGTTAATTTGGCAGTCGCAGACAGAGTCACTGTCTCCTTCGCATCCAAGTAGGTCTTCATACTCTCAGGGATACAACCTTTGAACTGCTCCATCAGTATTAACTGTAACAGTTTATCATAATCTCCAACGACCCCTTTTGAGGCACACCAACGCTCACAATCCATTTGCATTTCATGGGCAAACTCTAAATACGTGTGGTTCCATGGCTTTCTCAAGTTCCAGAACTTCTGCCGGTATGCCTCTGGCACCAACTCGTAACTCCTCAATACAGCCCTTTTTACTTCCTCGTAATCCTTAGACTCACCTATAGACAATGCCGAATATGCTTGTTGAGCCTTCCCCCTAAGTACGCTCTGTAACAGAACAGCCCATTTTCTCTCAGGCCAGTTCTGATTCACAGCCACTTTCTCAAAATGAAGGAAGAACCTATCGACATCCATCTCCTCGAATGGAGGTACCAACTGAATCTCCTGACCAATCTTGAACCCCTCATTTGGGTTTGCTGCCCGGTCTCTTCCCTGCGATGCCTTCAACTACTCCATTTCCAGCGCAAACTGCCTCTCTTTCTCTCTGTCCTCCCTCTCCCTAGCAACTTCTGTCTCCTTTATCCGAAGTATCTGGAGCTCATGCTCTCTTTCCTCCTTCTCTGCAACCAACCTTAATCTTTCTATCTGTATCTGAAGCTCACCCTCGACTGGTTTTTTCTCAGGGAACAGGTCCAATACATCTGATGTGAACACACCTTGGGATACATAATACTCAGCTATTGCTCTCTGTATTTCCAATTTTCTCATTGCCGGTTTCACCGCCGAGAGATTCAATCGTCTCGCAACACTCACCAATTCCACCTGCCTGGCATCCTCTAATGCCCCCGAAGTCGGGTTTTTTAGAAATTTGTCAATTTCCATCTCTGCTGGTTTCCCATCTGGTTATGCACACAACCAGATCAGATAAGGGACTTTTATCCCGATTCACTAGCCCCCCAATTTGGTAATCAAATCCCGGATGAGCCCCCAATTTGTTATGCACCCCATAACTGGGCGTCTGACCAGCAGAGAAAGAATAATCCGTTGGAGTCTGGTGGTACCAAACTAAAGGTGTTTATTAGTAAACTACACAATACAATATCAAAAATGCAAATATACATATAAAACAAGGTAGCCGTAATAAACCTAAAAGTGTAGGAATAATAATAAGCAATAATAAACAAGCTCTATCGATGTCTAGGGGTAAATGAATTGTCATACAAAAGTATAAAGTTCAGTTCAGTTCATGTGTGCTGAGGTAATTATGGTTGTTGGGTTGTAATTGTTGGAGAGAGAGAGCGAGCAAGCCAGAGGTAACAACTACAGCAGCCAAACTTTCCTTTGCTTTCTTTATCCGTCGTATCATTGTTAGCGTGGTCATTCAGCTATGACCCCTCTGTCCTTCAGCGACTCGTCACTGTGGCATGAGTAGACACACACACAAGTCCCCACCGGCCCTGCTGTAACACTGTGAGTTTTACTGACCAATCTCCTGGTTCGGTCTCCGAAGCCCCCCAACACTCAATCAGTGTCCACCCTGGTGTGTCTGAAGGGTGTTTCTCCAGACCAGTCTTTTATCCCCACTCAGCTATCCATCAACTCTGAATGATTGTGTCCATCAAATCAGGCCACTCCTGCTATCTCCTGAGGAATGTTAACGAGCAAAGTAGTAGAAGGTAAATAATCCCTGTAGAAGTCATAATACAGTTAATCAACAGTCTCTCTCCTCCTCTTATCTGTAGCAAATGTTCTTGCCTGGGCTTTATCTCTCTCTCTCTCTCTCAATAGTAGCATAACAACAGCAATAGTTCATGGTTCTCGGGGGGGGGGGAGAATGGGTAACTCTGCACCCCATTGTCCATCAGATCTGTTCATCACTCATAACACACCCATCCTTCCAGAAATTTTCACCAAGGTGAAAATTAACTAATAAAGCATATTACTGAATTACAGAATTTAACAAAATACAGAAGCAGGTTTAACTACAAGAGTAATACAGATATACTTTCAAGTTAATATCTGGATAAAAAATCAGCAGTTACTCCCCTTTACATTTTGTATTTTAATATCGAATTCCTGCAACAACAGACTCCATCTTAATAACCTCTTATTTTTATTTTTCATGGTAGCCAAAAATACCAAAGGGCTGTGATCTTAGTTTAGGTATATATTACAAAGGGTGAGCCAATACATGTGTGATTATACTGTGGTACATTACAGAAATTTGTGCAAATACTAATCTCTATTTTACTTTTAAACTTAACATTCAATCTTCCATGATGTTGTCTTTCTTATTCACATGCTTTGTTCAAAAAAAATCAAATTCCCACAAAACCAGATCCTGTTATTCAAAGTGGCATTTGGTCAACCCTTGCCTCCTTTCCACTTAACTCTCACGTGGTTAGCTTGCTCACCAGCTTGGAACAGGCCTTCACAGACTCCTTTCACAGGAGCTATCTTATCACCAATGTTTTTCAAACTAAGCCCATTTGCTGAACTTCCAAACCACTCATTAACTTTAAGCAGGTCATTAATTTTATCTTCAGGATCTTTAATTCTGTTAGTGTCCAGTTTCACATCTGCAGGTGCTCCCCCTTGGTCAAAACAACACTTCAAGTTCTGTCTCTCCAAATCACATCCTTGAACAACATCACCAAGTTGTTTATCCTTAAATTCCAAAACAAACTGTAATTGATTTGCAAGCACCTTGTTAACAAACCACTGTTCAGCTAACATTTAATTATTTTAACTAACAGTTCTGAAACCAAACTCGACTTTAAATTTGCTTTATTCGAAAGTTTAGGAACAATACTTTTCCCTTTCCCTTCAATAATATTCACATCACCAGCTTTCCTCTCATTACTAACTTTTAACACAAGTGACTGAGAATTCTCACTTTCTCCCGGTGCCACGGTTAACCCTTTCTTCACTGAACCAAGTCTATCTGACCAAAAGCATTGCATTCCTTTTCGACTAAATCAGATACCTCAGACTTTTCCTGAGCTTCAACACTAGGTCCAGTACCCTGTGACTCCACATCCTGAACACAAACCAACGGGACATCTGCCTCTCCTAGGCTTTCAATACCAGTCCCTTTTTCAAATTCTAAGTTCCCCTGATCCTCCCAGGTACTCTCTGGGCAACTCCCATCTGGAGTAAACTCAACCTTGTGGGTTAAAACAACCTCGTCTGCTAACCCAGCAGACTCCCTCAAGGTAGCGGCATCCTTTTCATCTAGGACTACCCTCACATCATCGGGAACACACTTAACTTCTTCAACTGAAAACAGTTCTGTCAAGCCAGACAAATCATCTGTGTCCAACCCTGGACCTTCTAACTGCCTCATCTATTTCTCATCTTTACTCTGTGCCTCTATAACCTCCTTCCTCACTCCTAAGTGTCCACCTAGGGGTATCTTGTGAGCCAAGTTCAAAATTCCGTTCCTTGACAACACTAAATCTGCTTCATCTCCCTTACTTTCCTTAGCTCCACTATCCTTTTCCTTCTCCTCCGGTAACCCCTTTTCATACAAGGTCGGCAAAAATGTCTCCGCTAAATCAACACTGGACTCATTTAAACTGTCTCCTTTCTCAGCCGCCTTTCTAAACATGCTGCGAGTGATTGTGCATGCGGGATAAATCTTGGGATCTATGGGCGGGTCCTCAGCACTTACAGGCTTACTTGTTAAGTTCACTGCTGAATCCACATCACCACCTGCCAAATCGTTACAAAGTAGGACGTCCATGCCTTCCATCGGTAGTTTCGACCGCACCCCTATTTCGACTGGTCCAGATACCAGGTCACATTTCAGACACATCCTGTGCATAGGTACGGCCTTGGTCCCTTTCTTGATACCTCTTAAAACAACCTCCCCAGTCTCAGGACCGAAGTCTAACATTTTCCTTAGAATCAATGACTGATAGGCCCCAGTATCTCTCCAGATCCGCACTGGAACTGGGGTTTCTCCTTCCTTCACAGACACCGTCCCTTCCGAGATAAACCTCTCACGCCCCTCTTGTGCTCTATCTACCTTTGCCTTCCTCATCGATCTGCTGACTGGCTCAATGCAACCTGTAGGGATTGCTGTTTTCCCTTTTCCCGTCTCTTCTTCGGAGCAAAGCACTTAGATGCGATATGACCAGCTTTCCCACAATTATAACACGTAAAGCTAGGAACCTTCCTGCCAGCCTGTTTTTCCTCCTCCTTACCTTTTCCACTAGCTCCCAACTTATTCTCTGCCTTAGCCGGTGGGCTTTCTCTACCATCCCTACTGCCTCTTTGGTAGCTCTTATTTAGGGAAAACTTTGTTTTGTGGGTTAAGGCATACTCGTCTGTTAATTTGGCAGTCGCAGACAGAGTCACTGTCTCCTTCGCATCCAAGTAGGTCTTCATACTCTCAGGGATACAACCTTTGAACTGCTCCATCAGTATTAACTGTAACAGTTTATCATAATCTCCAACGACCCCTTTTGAGGCACACCAACGCTCACAATCCATTTGCATTTCATGGGCAAACTCTAAATACGTGTGGTTCCATGGCTTTCTCAAGTTCCAGAACTTCTGCCGGTATGCCTCTGGCACCAACTCGTAACTCCTCAATACAGCCCTTTTTACTTCCTCGTAATCCTTAGACTCACCTATAGACAATGCCGAATATGCTTGTTGAGCCTTCCCCCTAAGTACGCTCTGTAACAGAACAGCCCATTTTCTCTCAGGCCAGTTCTGATTCACAGCCACTTTCTCAAAATGAAGGAAGAACCTATCGACATCCATCTCCTCGAATGGAGGTACCAACTGAATCTCCTGACCAATCTTGAACCCCTCATTTGGGTTTGCTGCCCGGTCTCTTCCCTGCGATGCCTTCAACTACTCCATTTCCAGCGCAAACTGCCTCTCTTTCTCTCTGTCCTCCCTCTCCCTAGCAACTTCTGTCTCCTTTATCCGAAGTATCTGGAGCTCATGCTCTCTTTCCTCCTTCTCTGCAACCAACCTTAATCTTTCTATCTGTATCTGAAGCTCACCCTCGACTGGTTTTTTCTCAGGGAACAGGTCCAATACATCTGATGTGAACACACCTTGGGATACATAATACTCAGCTATTGCTCTCTGTATTTCCAATTTTCTCATTGCCGGTTTCACCGCCGAGAGATTCAATCGTCTCGCAACACTCACCAATTCCACCTGCCTGGCATCCTCTAATGCCCCCGAAGTCGGGTTTTTTAGAAATTTGTCAATTTCCATCTCTGCTGGTTACCCATCTGGTTATCCACACAACCAGATCAGATAAGGGACTTTTATCCCGATTCACTAGCCCCCCAATTTGGTAATCAAATCCCGGATGAGCCCCCAATTTGTTATGCACCCCATAACTGGGCGTCTGACCAGCAGAGAAAGAATAATCCGTTGGAGTCTGGTGGTACCAAACTAAAGGTGTTTATTAGTAAACTACACAATACAATATCAAAAATGCAAATATACATATAAAACAAGGTAGCCGTAATAAACCTAAAAGTGTAGGAATAATAATAAGCAATAATAAACAAGCTCTATCGATGTCTAGGGGTAAATGAATTGTCATACAAAAGTATAAAGTTCAGTTCAGTTCATGTGTGCTGAGGTAATTATGGTTGTTGGGTTGTAATTGTTGGAGAGAGAGAGCGAGCAAGCCAGAGGTAACAACTACAGCAGCCAAACTTTCCTTTGCTTTCTTTATCCGTCGTATCATTGTTAGCGTGGTCATTCAGCTATGACCCCTCTGTCCTTCAGCGACTCGTCACTGTGGCATGAGTAGACACACACACAAGTCCCCACCGGCCCTGCTGTAACACTGTGAGTTTTACTGACCGATCTCCTGGTTCGGTCTCCGAAGCCCCCCACCTTTCCTGTGGGTTCCAACACTCAATCAGTGTCCACCCTGGTGTGTCTGAAGGGTGTTTCTCCAGACCTGTCTTTTATCCCCACTCAGCTATCCATCAACTCTGAATGATTGTGTCCATCAAATCAGGCCACTCTTGCTATCTCCTGAGGAATGTTAACGAGCAAAGTAGTAGAAGGTAAATAATCCTTGTAGAAGTCATAATACAGTTAATCAACAGTCTCTCTCCCCCTCTTATCTGTAGCAAATGTTCTTGCCTGGGCTTTATCTCTCTCTCTCTCTCTCTCTCTCTCTCTCTCTCTCTCTCTCTCTCTCAATAGTAGCATAACAACAGCAATAGTTCATGGTTCTCAGTGGGGGATGGGTAACTCTGCACCCCATTGTCCATCAGATCTGTTCATCACTCATAACAGAGGCTACTCAGACAGAATACTGTATTGCTCCTCCAACCTGAGTGTGGCCTCACATCATGACAGTAGAGGAGGCCATGGACTGACATGTCAGAATGGGAATGGGAAGTGGAAGATCCCACTTTTTCTGGCGAACGGAGCCTTAGTGCTCAGTGAAGCAATTTCCCAATCTGTGTGGGGTCTCACTGATATAGAGGCTACATTGGGAGCATCATATACAATAGATGACCCTGATAGACTCACAGATGAAGTGTCGCTTCACTTGGAAGGAATGTTTGGGGCCGAATAGTAGTGAGGGAGGATTGTGAGTGTGTGGAATGAGCTGCCAGCGCAAGTGACGCATGAAAATTTGATTTCAACATTTAAGTTTGTTTAGATACATGGATGTAGTGGTACAGAGGGCTATGGTCCTGGTCCAGGTCAATGGGAGTAGGTAGTTTAAATGGTTCGGTAAGGGTTAGATGGGCTGAAGAGCCTGTTTCTGTACTTTACCTTTCTATGACAGGAAAATTGCAAATGTTACTATACTCATTCAGAAGACATGGAAGTAAAAGACAGAAAATTATCTGTTGGCCGTAAAGTTGTTGGTATCCATTATTAAGGATGAGATTTTGGGATACTTGAAGGCACGTGATAAACTAGGCCAACGTCAGCATTGTTTCCTTAAGAAAAAAATATTCCCTCATAATCTCTTATAAATAATGTCTTCTAACATGTATGGAAACAGGCACAACTGGTTGATGATAACCATGCATTAAAATTGGCTCCACACACAAAGTGCTGGAGGAATTCAGCAGGCCAGGGAACATCTATGGTGTGTTATTTGTATTTCCAGCATCTGCAGATTTTCTCCTATTATGATTGAAGATTGGCCGACTGGCAGGAGACAGAAGGTGGAAATTAAGGGGTCTTTTCTGTTTGGTTGCTGTTCTGCAGAGATCAGTGCTGTGACGGCTTCTTTTCACATTATATGTCAATTACTTCAGATGATGGAACTGATGGGTCATTGACCAAGTTTTCAGACAATTCGAAGATAGGTGGAGGAGCATGTGGTGTTGAGGAAACAGGCAGTCAGCAGAATGACTTAGAGAGATTAGGAGAATGTGCAAATAAGTGGCAGATGGAATATAATGTAGGCAAGTGCATGCTCATGTACTTTGATAGAAGGAATAACAATGTCAACTATTTTCCAAATGGAGGGCAAATTCAGAAATCAGAGATATAAAAGCAATTAGGAGCCCTCTGGTAGGACGAACATTGCACAATTAGAGATTATTCGATACCATGTTGTGGGCATCACCGAGTTGTGGCTGAAAGAAAGTCATAGTTAGAAGTTTAACATCAAAGGATATACTTTGTATAGAAAGGCATTGGTGGTGGTGTGGCTCTGCTGGTAAGAGATAGAATTACATATTTAGAAAGAGGTGACAAGGCCAGAGAATGCCGTATCTTTGTGGATGGAGTTCAGAAACTGCAAGGATAAAAAAACATTACGGGAATCATATACAGGCCAAAGAGTAGCCAAGATGAGGGTCTATCTTAGATTGGGTGTTGTGTAATAACCCAGATTTTATTAGTCAGCTTATCGTAAAGGAACCTTTAGGAGACAGTGATTGGAGTGGGAGAGCATAAATCACGTGTATCAGTATTGCTATGGAATAAAGGGAGTTACTGAGACATCAGAGGGGAGCTTGCACAGGTTGACTTGGAGGGGGATACTGGTGGGGATGATGGCAGAGCAGAGGTGGCTGAAGTTTCTGGGAATAGTTCACAAGGCACAGTAAAGATATGTCCCACAGAAGTTGTAGTTTCTGTGAAGGGAAATCTTGCCTGACAGATCTGTTAGAATTATTTGAGGAAGTAACAAGCAGTGTGGACAAAGCAGAGACAGTGGATGTTATTTGGTTAGATTTTTAGAAGTCATTTGATAAGGTGCCTCTCATGAGGCTGCTTAACAAGATAAATACAATGGCATTACTGGAAAGATTAGGCAAGAATAGAGAAATGACAGACAGGCAAGAGTCAGCCAGTGGGAATAAAAGGGGCCTTTTCTGGTTGGCTGTAAGTGACTGGTGTTGTTCCTCAGGAGTCAGCATTGGGACTGCTATGTTTCACATTGTTTGTCATTGATTTTGATGGTGGAATTGATGGCTTTGTGGCAAAGTTTGTGGATGACAGGAAGGTAGGTGGAGGGGTAGTGCTGAGGAAGCAATACACAGCAGAACAGACAAATGTGAAGAATGGGCAAAAAAGTGGCAGGTGGAAAACTGTTCCATACAATGTATGATAATGCATTTTGATAAAAGGAGATTGCAATAGTGTAAATGGGGAGAAAATTCAAACATCAGAGGTGCAAAAGGGTAAATGCAACGTTGGCATTTATTTCAAGGGGAACAGAATGTAAAATTGAGGAGATACTGCTGAAGCATTATAAGACACTTGTCAGGCCACACTAGGAGTACTGTCAACAGTTTTGGGCACCTTATCTCAGAAAGGATGTATTGTCATTGGGGAGAGTCTGGAGGAAGTTCACGAGGATTATTCAAAGAATTAAGGGGTTACCGTATGAGGAGCATTTGGGCCTGTACTCACTGGAATTTAGAAGAATTGAAGAATTGAAACCTAGCGACTGTTGAAAGGAGAAGCTCAGATGGATGTGGAGAGGACAGTTCCTCTGGTAGAGGTATCCAGAGACAGAGAGCACAGCCTCAAAATTGAGAGGCAACCTCTTAGAACATAAGTAATGAGGAATATTTTTAGCCAAGAGTGGGAATGCCCTGCCAATAAATGCTAACATTGCATTTGCTTTCTTTACCACAGACTTAACCTGTGAAATAAACTTCTGAAATGCTTGCACGAGGTCTCCTAACCTTTGATGTTTGAGGCCAGCCCGTGGGCATATTCAAAGTGAAAGATTAGAGATTCCTGATTGGTCGAGGCATCAAGTGACATGGTGAGATGGCAGGTGTATGGGGTTGAGTGCAATGGGGGATCAGCCATGCAAACTGGATGGGCTGAATGGCCTAGTTCTGCTCCTATGCCTTATGGTCTGGTGGGAATCCTGCACGTCCCTTTGATTGAAGTTTTTTGTACGTTTGTATTTTCTCTCCATTTAGAAAATAGTCAACCCTTTTCCATTTATTCATTTCTTCTAACAAAGTGCATGGCCATGCACCTCCCAACACAGTATTCCATCTGCCACTTATTTACTTATTTGCCCATTCAGTCTAAATCCTTCTGTATCCACTGCACTTCCTCAAAACTACCTGCCACTCCATCTATCTGCGTATTGTATGCACACTTTGCAACAAAATCATCAATTCCATCACCCAAATCATTGAAATATAACGTAGTAAGAATCGATCCCAGAACAATACCCTGTGGAACACCACTAATCACTTCTTTCACTTCTTTCAGATCCAGCGTGAGTGGGGTGGGGCTGTGCGAGAGATGGGTGCTGAGAGAGAGAGTGTGATGGTGAGTGCGGGTAAGGAGGGTGGGGGGACTGCATGGTCCCGCAAAACTTCCCTATACTAATCATGCGTGGTACCGTGAAGGCCCTCACGCATGGTCACCTGATCCTGTAAAGGCTGACCACCCCGCCCACCACCAACAGCCCCCAACTGCTCACAGCAGCCCAGACCCGCGACACCTTCTCTCTCCCTCCTCACCCACTCTCGCTCTCTTCCCCATCCCCCCACTCTCGCTCTCTTCCTCTCGTCCCCCCACGTGTGCGTTCCCCACCCTGTCACCCCACGCATGCTCCCCACACCCGTACAACCTAGTCCTGTCCCCCCGACGTGTGTGCTCCCCACCCCCGTCCGCACTCCCCACTCCCATCTCCTGTCCATTCCACATGCGCGCTCCCCACTCCTGTCCCCCATGCACGTGCTCCCCACACCCATACCCGCCACGCGCTCTCCCCATTGCCGTCCCCGCATGCGTGCTCCCCATCCCCACGCACGCTCCCCCAGCCACCACTCACAGCTCCTACCCACGTTCTCTCCCCCAAGACACCCCTCAAACCCCTCTCCCCTTCTCGACCCCCATCCCTCTCGACACCCCCCACTCTCAATTCTCTCTCCCTCGATATCACCCTCTTGCCCTCGACCCATCCTTCTCTCAAGCCCTTCTCACTCTCACACCAGCTCTCTCACCCCTTTCTTTCTTCCCAGCTCTTACTAACCCATCCCTCTGTCTCTCTTACCTTATCAGTCTCTCAATCCTCTCTCCCTCACACCACTTCTCTCACCAAACCTCTCTCTCACCCTACTTTCTCTCAGCACTGTTTTCCTCTCTGCCCACCTCTCTGTGAACCCCATCTCTCTCCCTACCTCTTTAACCTACCCCACTTTTTTCAACCTTTTTCTTGTTAACCCACACCACTCTTTCACAACCATCACTTGACCCCTCTCTAACTGCCCCCTTGTGCACACTTGACCCCTCGCATCCCCTAACCCCTTGCACCCTCTAATCCTCACCCACTCTCCCTCTGCCCCGCATCCAATCTCTCACCCGTTCTCTCACTCACCTCTTTCAACCTGTCTCCCACACACCTGCTACTTCACCCCCTCTTGCTCACTCCCAGTCCTAAACCACTCTCTCTCAAATCCCATCTCTCAGCAACACCCCTCACTTTTGCCACTCCCCCTTCGCTCTCGCTACTCTTCCCTCACTCTTGCCATCCCCCCCTTTGCTCTCTCACCACTCCATCCCCTCGCTCTCTCGCCACTCCACCCCCTTGATCTCCGCCACTCCGTCCCCTCGCTCTCTCGCCACTCTCCCCTTGCTCTCATTACACACCCTTCTCCCTTCACCACACTCTCTCATCTCTCCTTCAGCTCACCTTGCTCAACCACTCCCTCCCTCCTACCCCCATCTCTCACACCACCTCTCTCACCTGCACCCCCTCTCTCACACCCCTCACCCCTTCCTCTTATCCCCCTTTCTCACCCTCTCTCTTACCCCATTTCTTTCAATGCCCCATTTCACCCCCACTCACTGCCCCTCTCTCACCCCACTCTCTCTCCCTCCTCTTAACCTCTCTGTGGCACTCACTCTCTTTCTCACCACTTGCTTCTCTCTCACTGTCCTCTCTCTGTCACTCTCTCACCCCCCTCTCAACAATCTTTACCTCTCAACTGTCTCTCTTATTCCTCTCTCACCCACCCCTCCTATCCTCCCTCACTCACCACACCTCTTTCTCTCACCCAACTCTCTCTCACTCACACCTTCTTTCTCTGGCCTGCTCTTTTGCTGTCCCCACCTCTCTCAACCCACAATTCTCACACTCTCTCTCTCTTACCCCCTCAACCCCCTTTCACCACTCTTTCAACCCGTCTCGCCACCCTCTCACTTCTCTTCGTACTCACCCGTCTCTCATCTACCCTCTCTCATGCCCATCTCACTCCTCTCACCCTCTCAACCCCACTATGTCACCCACCTCTCTCTAAGCTGCCCTCATACCCCATTTCTCTTAAGCCCCATCTCTCACCTGCTTCATCCTCAAACCCCTCAATTTCTCACTCCCGCTCTCTCAACACCCTCTATCACTCACATCCTTATTTCTTAAACCCATCTGTTGTACCCCCTCATCTCTCATCACCCTCTCTCACCACCACTCTCCCAACCCCTCACCCTCCTCTCTTACCCCTCTCACACCCCCTTTCAAAACTGCCAACTCTCTTAACCCACCTCACTCTCACCCCATCACCCTCCTCTATCTCTCACCCCCATTCTCACCTGCCCTCTCAACCCCTTGCATTGCCCTTTTATCACCCCCTCTCTTTCACCCCACTCTCTCAACTCCATCACACCTGCTCTTTCTCAACCTCTCAACTCCCACTCCCTCACACCCTCTCTCCCCCTTTTACCTGCTCACTCTCACCCCCTCTATCCCACTCCCCCCTCACCCCTTTGCTCCCTCCCCTCTCTTAACCCCATTCCCATTCTCACTCCCTTACCTCCATCTCTCACTCCCCTTCGCTCTCACCACCCCCTTCTCAACCCCCTCTATCTCACTGCCCTTCACTCTTACTACCCTCTTTCATATTCTCTCACCCCTGCTCTCTCATTGCCCATCTTTCTATCAGCCCCCAATCTCACCACCCCCTCCACTTTCACCCTTCTCATCTCCTTCTCTGTCACTCTTCCTTTCTCACCCCATCACCCATCTCTCTCAAACACCATCTTTCTCAACCCCCCTTTCAATGACACCTATCTCTCACCCCCTTCTTTCTTACACAACCCTTCTCAACCCCCTTTCTCACCCTCTTCTTTCATCAGCCCCCTCACCCCCTTCCTCTCTCACGCCGTCTATCATTCCCTTCTGTCACCATCACTCACCCTTTCTCAGCTGCCCTTTCAGAACCCCCAACTCTCAACCTGCCTCACTCTCATCCCCACACTCCTCTCTCCCCTTTGCTCACACCGCCCCCTCACTCATCCTCCCTTTTTACCCCCACTCTCGTCGCCCCATTACCTCCTCTCTGTCACAATCCCTTTTTCAAACCCCACTCTCTCTCTCAAACCCCATCTTTCTCAACCCCCCTCACCCCTCTCCCCACCCTGTTCTCTCTTTTTCAACTCTTCTCTCCCTTAACCCCTTTTCTCTTACCCACATCTCTAATCAGCCCCTCACACCCTTGTCACATCCTTCTCACAACCCCCCACTCCCCTTCACTCACACCATTTCTCACCACCCCTCTCGCTCAACCCCGTCACCCCTTTCTCACCCACCACTCTCAATGCCCCACTCTCCTTCCTCACTACCCTCTCTCCACCCCCACTCTTTCTTTCAATCCCCATCACTCACAACCCTCTCTTGCTTCTCAACTTCCTCCCTCACACCCCCTTCCACATCCGTCACTCTCAAACCCCTCTGCCCCACCCACTTTCTCACAGCTCCTTACCGTACCCACTCTCACCCCCTTCATCCTTCCCTACACCTACTTTCACATTGCCTGTCTCAACCCCTCTCAAATCTCACTCCCACTCTCTCCACCACCAGTCACACTCCCTTCTCATCCCCCTCCACTTACCTACTCTCTCAACCTCCACTCTATCACAACCTCTCTTAAACCACCTCACTTTCACCACCCTTTCACACCCCTCTCTTCACTCCTTTCTCAACCCCCTACTCTCTGCTGCTCCTCTCACCCATCTTGTTCATCCCCCTCACTCTCACCACCACCCACTCTCTCAACCCCTTCTCTTATAACAGCTGAACCCCCATCTCACCACTTTCTCTCTCAACTTCCATCTCTACCTGCCTCACTCTCACCCTGTTGCAACTCCCACCCCTTCTCACACACCCCTTCTATCTTACCCCCTCTCCCTCACCCCCCTTCTCACCCCATCTCTCTCAATCGCTTTTATGCTCGGTTTGATGTCACTAATTCTGAGCCTCCGAGGAAAGCCACAACCTGGTCGTCTCTGAGGTGGAGGTACGCATATGTTTCCAAACGAGAGGACAGTTGCAAGGCTGCAGGACCAGACGGCATCCTGGGGCAAGTACTTAGGAAGTGCACAGCACAATTGGCAGGTGTGTTTACAGACATTTTTCATCCCTCCCTCTCCCTGTGTACAGTGCCCTCTTGCTTCAAATTATCCACCATTGACCCTGTACCAAAATAGACCAAGGAAACATGCCTGAATGACTGGTGTCCTGTCACACACCTCAATAATAAGCAAATGCTTTGAGAGGCTGGTAAAGGATTACATTTGCAGCATGCTGCCACCCAAACTGGATCCCTACAATGCGCCTATCTATACAACCGATCAAAAGATGACGCAATAGCCACTGCTCTACAAACTGTCCTTGCACATCTGGTGAAGGATGCTTATGTGAGAATGCTGTTCTTGGACTACATTTCAGCATTCAACACCATAATTCCCTCCAGGCTTGACAAGAAGCTCAGAGACCTCGGACTTGACCCTTCCTTGTGCAGCTAGATCCCTGGACTTCCTGTCAGACCACTGGCAGGTGGTAAGAGAGAGCTCCCTCACCTCTGCCCCTCAGGGCTATGTCCTGAGACCCCTCCTTTACTCCGTTTCCCCATGATGTACAGCTCCAATCTGCTCATTAAATTTGCCGACAACACTACATTGATTGGCCTAATCTCAAACAATAACTAGGTAGCCCACAGTGGTGTTAAGGAAACAACCTCTCCCTCAATGTCGCAAAAACAAAGGAGCTGGATTGGAGACAATCTAACTCTTATTGACATCAATAGATCTGGGGTTGAGAGGATAAACAGCTTCAAGTTTCTCAGCATTCACATCACCATGAACCTCATGTGGTCTGTACACACCAGCTATGTAGTGAAAAAGGCACAACAGCACCTCTTTCACCTCACACAGTTGAGAAAGTTTGGTATGGGCACCCAAATCCTAAGAACTTTCTACAGGAGTACAATCGAGAACATCCTGGCCAGCTGCATCATTGCCTGGTACGGGAACTATACCTCCCTTAAACGCAGGACTCTGCAGAGAGTGGTGTGGACAGCCCAGAGCACCTGTAGTTGTGAACTTCCTATGATTCAGGACATTTACAAGGACTAGTGAGTAAAAAGGGCCCGTAGGATTATTGGGGACCCAAGCCATCCCTACCAGCTGCTACCATCTGGGAAGCGGTACCGCAGTATAAAAGCCAGGACTAACAGGCTCCGGGACAGCTTTTTCCACCAGGCCATCAGCCTGATGAACTCACACTGGCTTGAGTGTACTCTATTGACTGTTCAATTTATTATAAATTACTATGATTGCACATTGCATATTTAGATGGTGACGTAACAAAGATTTTTACTCATGTATGGTGAAGGACATAAGAAATAAAGTCAATTCAATTCAAGAATAAATATAACACAAGCCATTACCATGTAACAACACATGCCCATGTCGATTTTGTCAGTAAGTTGGAAAATACACTAAAATAATTTCACATGGCAATAGTATTGCATTGAATCATATTAAAAGCACATGAGATTGATAAGAGAGAACAAATACTCAAGATGGAGAGTTAGAGAGCAAACTGCTTCTGCCATGCGTGAAAATAAAGATATATATGTACATCACACTTCTAAATTTAATATTATCCTGTGTGCTTGCTCATACGTATGTCCATAAATTGGACATTTGTGACCCTGGAACAGCCTATACATTAATAATACTCTCTGTCTGCATAGGTGGAGTTCTGGTTTCTCGTCTTCATCAGTCAATTCATCTATTCTCATTTGAAAAATAAATCAAAGCAGTACAAATTTTGCTGAAGTTTAATTGAACACATGATTGCAACAAATTAACTAATACAATATAAATAATCTCTGAACTAGAACATGCAGGCTTTGGGAAAAACAAGAAAACTCAATTTAACAATTTGAACCAGTGGAAGTAATTTAACCCAACTATGTGCGGACAACCCAAACTAATTGTGGCACAGCATCGCTTCTTGAGTTTTCCATTGATACAATGGTAAATTAAAAACTGATGGATTGTTAAGTAAGTGTTGTGTCCAACCTGGTCAAATTTCTTGTGGATGGCTTAGCTGAAAGGCAACCCCAGTGAGGTAAGAAACACTTTTACATGGAAGAAAAACACAACATTGCTGTAGATATAAATCCTAACACTCTTAATTTTGCTACATTAGTAACAACCTAAATAATCTAAAGTAAATTTACTGAAAGACAACAAACTTGGATCCCAAAAGTGATGAATCATGCCAAATGTGCCAACGGTGTTCAAAACACTTTAACAAGAACATATAAACAATTTAATAAACTTTTAATACACAGAGAATTATACATTTGTGCCTCAGTAAATTTCATAGTATAACAAATGAACACAATTATTTTAGAAAGCCAACTTCCATTCCCCCCCCAAACATTTACAATTTGTAGATATTCAATTTATAATGCTTTAGAAGTAAGACCCATGACTTGAAAGATGCAGGCGTTGTCCAATGTGATTATTGTTACCAAGTGGTAGTGTTGCTGACAATGGATAGCTAGGGTAAGAATAAGGTCTAGATGTGTACTGAAGCAAACTAGATGCAGAAGTTTGGAGAGATGCACCAACTTGAGATAAACTATTGACCGAGTTATTCCGACGCAAGCTGTAGTCTGTAAATACACAAAAATCATTTTATAGGAAGTATATAATTACAGAATTTTATTTCTACTAATTGAACTATATGCATTATAGTATAAATATATAGACTGTTGCTTTCAGAGACAGTTGTGTTATTATTGGAGGACATATTTCATGAATTTTACAAAATTACAATTTCTTCAAAAATATGTCTGAAAATTTTTAAAATACTCATCAAAGCAAGTAACCTTGAAGATTTACTATACAAGATAAATTTTGTCTTTATTCAATTCAATTGAATAAAGAGAAAATTCACTCAGACAAGTTCCATCGAAAATATGTGGTAACTATGAAGAATCGGTTATAGAGGACTTTTCATAGAAATGATGTGGTTATAAAATGCTTTACAATTGGGTAAAGTGCAAACATGAAAATAAAAGATATAAAGATGTTAGTTAAAACCAAGATTAAATAATAGGTTTTGAGCATGAAAGTGTCAACAGAGATCACATGATTGTCACCAAGTATGAAATGAATTATAAATCAAGGTTATCTGTACTTTTTTCATCTGAACTTGGCCTGAACTTATTTCTAACTCTAACCCTGCTCTTTCAAAACAAGATTACACTTGATCATTTCTTTCCATATCCTCCTTTCGCATCACCCATTAAGAGATTAACTTTACCTTTCATTGCTAAAAATGTACATACATGGTATTGGTTCTGCGTTGTTTCCCATTCTAAAATTCCTCTCATTTTATTGAAGCTGAATTTTAAACATGGAATACAATGTGCAGCTACTAAAGTATATGTCTATCTAACACAGGCAACTAATAACTAACTTTTTTCACCCCTGACAAAACATTAATCCACAACCTTAAACAAGAGGAAGTCCGTGATGCTGAAAATTAAAGTAATATATACAAAGTGCTGGAGGAAGGGGCCAGGCAGCATCTATGGAAAAGAGTAAATAGTCGACATAACAGTCTCTTCATCAGGACTAGAAAAAAAGAAATTAGAAGTCAGGTAATAAGGTGGGGAGGTGGGGAAGGAGAGGAAGAAGTAGAAGGTAGTAGGTGATAAATGAATTTGGGAGAGGGAGGGGGTGAAGTAAAGAGCTGGGAAGTTGATTGGTGAAAGAGATAAAAGGACTAGAAAAGGGGAAATTTGATGGAAGAGGACAGAAGGACATGGAAGAAAAGGAAGGGGGAGGAGTACCAGATGCTTGTGATGGGCAGGTAAGGAGAGAGAGGGAAATGGGAGAGGGGAATGTTGAAGGAGAAAGTGGGGAAAATGCCCTCAAGTTTGAGAAATTGATGTTCATGCTATCAGATTGGAGGCTACCTCCCACCTGAATGTGGCCTAATCGCGGCAGCGGAGGAAACCATGGACTGACGTGCACCTTTAGAAATTCCATGTCATTCCAAGTATCAGTCTATGTCCTACATCATTCTGTTAAATTCCACTTCATTCTTGCCTTTCTTTAATTCAGTATCTAAAATAAAAACTTTTGGTATTCTCATTTGACAGTTGACTAGCTTGCCTTCTTTTCTCTCATTGCTTTTATGGTTGCCTTCTGGTAATTTTTAAAAGCTGCCCACTAATTTTTGATTTTGCCCACTAATATTCCCTCTCCTTTACTTTTATGCTATCTTTGACTCTCCTGTCAGCCACACTTGCCTCATCCTCTCTTTCAAATGCTTATTCTTTGGCATGAATTGATCCTGCATCAATTTACTCTAAGAAACTCCAGTCACTGCCATCATTCCTGCTAGTGTCCCCTTCCAATCAACTTTGGCCAACTACTTCCGTATTTATCTTTGCTCAATCACATCTTAGCTTCTCACTTTCAAAGTGCACAGTGGATTTTATGATCACTTCCTGTTTTTCATGTGCCTCCAAGAACCCCATAACCCCACCTTTAATAATTGACTCCAACATCTTTACAACCACTGAAGTTTAAACTAGCTGTCCTATAATTTCCTTTCTTCTGCCTACCTCCTTCATACAAAGTTGAGTGACATTTACAATTTCCTAGTCCTCTGGAATAATTCCAGAATCCTGGTGATTTTTGAAAGATCATTACTAATGCCTCCATAATCTCTTGAGGTACACATTTCAGAACCCTGGAAAGCGTTTCAAATGTTATAGCTTCCAAAGGACCTTCTCCTTAGTAATAGCAACAACACTCATTTCTGCCCCCGAAAACGTTCACATTTTTGGCATTCTGCTAATGTCTTCCACAGTGTAGACTGACACAAAATATTTAAGTTCTTCCCCTATTACTAACTCTTCATCGTCATTTTCCAGCCATCCAATATCCAACAGGATAAAAAATATCTCTTTTACTCTTTATAAACCCCCCAAAACCTTTTCTTTCATCCTATTTTATATTATGGCTAGCTTACCTTCATATTTTATTTTTTCTCTGTTTTTTAAGTTGTCTTCAGTTGGTTTTTAAAAACTTTACATCCCCATTCATTTATGTAATATTAGATGCCCTTTAGTTTGTTTTTATCCTGTCTTTGACTTCCCTTGTCAGCCCTGGTTTCCTTTGGAATACTTCTTCTTTGGGATGTATCTATCCTGCACCTTCCAAATTGCTCCCAGAATCTCCAGCCATTGTGGTTCTGCCGTCATCCCTGCTAATGTCCCCTTCAATCAACTTGGCCAGTTCCTCTCTCATGCCTCTGTAATTCTGATACATTACTGATACAACTGATACATCTCTCTTTATTTTCTCCTTCTCAAACTGCATGGTCAATTCATCCATATTATGATCACTAAGTGTTCCTTTACTTGAAGTTTCCAAATCAAATCTGGTTCATTACACAACATCCAATCCAGAACTGCCTTTCCCTAGTTGGCTCAACGTAAAGCTGCTCTATAAATTCAGAAATCAGAGATGCAAAAGCAATTAGGAGTTCTCATGCAGAACGAACTCATTGTGCAAGTAGAGATAATTCGATATGATGTTGTGGGCATCACTGAGTCGTGGCTGAAAGAAAGTCATAGTTAGAAGTTTAACATCAAAGGATATACTTCGTATAGAAAGGACAGACAGGAAGGCATAGGTGGTGGTGTGGCTCTGTTGGTAAGAGATAGAATTATATATTTAGAAAGAGGTGACAAGGCCAGAGAATGCCGTATCTTTGTGGCTGGAGTTCAGAAATTGCAAGGATAAAAAAAAAACCATTGCGGGAATCATATACAGGCCAAAGAGTAGCCAAGATGAGGGTCTTTCTTAGATTGTATTAATCAACTTAATGTAAAGGAACCTTTAGGAGACAGTGATCATGGTTCCAGTGACGTCATCGTTGAGAATGACAGCTTAAGTCACTAGCTCCTCCAGAAAAACATGTATTAAGCCCTGTTAACCCATCAAATATAGTATTTTTGAAAGTATTTTAACTGATAAGAGGGGCAAGAATGGGGAAAAAGGATGGAAATTAAAAAAAGCAGCACTGCAGAGCCTGCGGCCGAGAGCAGTGCAGCAAGTGGCTCTCCTACCTGACCGCTTGCTAGCAAGGCGGACGCTGGGCCTTGTTCAGACGAAGCAGCAAATATGATCGAAATTTTGAAAGAGGTAAGGGAGTTCCAGAAAGATATAAAACAGCAGCTACATGATATTAAGTCAGAGCTCACCAACGTCAATCAAAAAATAGCGGCGGCAGAGACTTGAATTGAGAAGGTGGAAGATTGCGTTCAAAATGAGGCACGGATACTAAGTAAGGCAATAAAAATATTAAATCAACAAGAAGGTAAACTGCTTGACCTGGAGGGAAGATCACGACGGAAAAATATCAGAATATACAACGTTCCCGAAGGAACAGAGGGCTTGTCTATGACGGAGTTTGTCGGAAAGTTGCTGTGGGATGCACTGGAGCTTCCCTTGTCTATGGAGCTGGAAATTGAGAGAGCGCATCGTGCACTCGTCCCGAAGCCTACCCGAGATAGAGCAGATAAGTCACACTCAATAATAATTAAATTCCTTCGATACAGTACCAAGGTGGAGATTCTACGAAGGACCTGGGGTAAGAAGAGGGTGTTTTTAGATGATAAATTAATATATTTCGACCAAGATTACCTCCACCCCCGCGGTCCTGCAGAAATGTAAAGAATACTCTGAAGTAAAGCGAATACTAAGGCAAGAAAGAATTAGATTTTAAACTCTGTACCCTGCTAAGCTTCAAGTGTTTTATCAAGATGGGATCCAACTGTATCAGACACTGGAAGAGGCGACTACAGACATGAAGGCCAGAGTGTTGCCCATCAGCGTGATTAAACCGAGGGAAAGCCTAGCAGAGGAATTATCCCGCTCCGCTTGGGAAATAGTGCAAGAATCGAGAAGGCAGGAGACGGGAGGAGGCCGAGAGAAGTATATCAGGAAGAGACTGGGAGTTTTCCAAAGACAGCCCTCACCCCCTCCAGAAGAGCCATAAGGTTTGGCTAACTTTAAAAATGTTGAGAAGCTAAACAGAAGCAAAAGTAGATGGTGATATACCTATCTCAAGAAATACTTATTATAATGTGGATTTTATATTACTTAGTTGTTATTCTTTATTCCTTTACTCCTTTACACTTACTCCTTTTTCCCCACCAAAATGAAAATATATATATGTGTGTGCATATATGTGGATGCATGTTATATGTATATGTATATGTGTGTGTGTGTGTATATATCTATCTATATATATATATATATATAGAGAGAGAGAGAGAGAGAGAGAGAGAGAGAGAGAGAGAGAGAGGAGTACACAGGGAAATCTTTTCTGTGTAATGGATTTGTTCACTGACTTTTATGAATACTGCAATGGGGGCCCTCAACTCACAAGTAGGAGGGGTTATTCCCCAAGGCTAGACATTTCCTCTAGCTCAATGCAGCATCATCTACCAGAGACCTTAGCCTTGGAAACACACATTTGTTGCTATTTTTGTTATTATTTGCGTTTCTTGGTCCTTATTTGTTCAGGGAGAAGATCGATTAAGTTTTATTCCCCTAATTTCAATGATACATTGACAGATAAATACAGATGGCTAAGGACAAAGTAAAATTCATTTCTTTTAATGTCAATGGGCTATTAAATCCAATCAAACATAATAGAATTTTATCCAAAATGTAAAAAGAAGAAGCACATGTAGTATTTTTACAGGAAACTCATTTAAGTGATAATGAGCATAGAAAACTAAAGAGAATGGGCTTCACTAATTTGTTTTTCTCCTCATATAAATCAGGACATAAGAGAGAAGTTGCTATTCTTATCTCAAGTAAACTAAATTTTTGAAAAAGTATTTGAAATGGGAGATAAAGAGGGCAGGTATATTCTGGTAAAGGGGAATATAGATGGAAATTCAGTTACTCTATTGAATATATTCGCACCCTGGGAAGTGATATTGGTTTCTTTCAGAAAATTACTGATATTATGGTAGCGGAAACAGAAGGTCTCCTGATATGTGGGGGAGACTTAAATTTACAATTACAACCAAACTTAGACTCTTCCAATAGAAAAACCTATGAAACAAAATCCTTACATAAGAAAGTTAATACACTTTTTGAGGATGTTGATTTAATTGATATATAGAGGGACTTTTCCCCGACAGAATGGATTACACTCATTATTCTGTTCCCCATTCTGTATATACAAGAATAGACTATTTCGTAACAGTTGGAAAAGACAAAGACAAAATAAACACCTGTGGAATTGGGACAATAGATGTAAGTGACCATGCAACTATGTATCTATCTGTTGATTTTGACCAACAACCAAAGAATACTATTTGGAAACTAAATTCAAGTCTACTCAATGATCCGTACTTTAAGGAACAAATTAAAAAAGAAATTGGTCTCTACTTAGAATTTAATGATAATGAGAGGTTTCGACTCCCATTTTGTGGGATACTCTGAAGGCAGTCTTAAGAGGGAAAATTATAGTGATATCTTCATACAAGAAAAAAATAAGGAATAAAACATTAGAGGAATTACAAAACAGGCTGAAGGAACTAGAGAAAAAACACAAATTGAATTTGGCACAGGATACATTAGGGGAAATTTTAAAAATTAGGAATGAAATTAATAGTTTGGCTATGCAAGAAATCAGGAAAAATTTAATGTTTCTGAAACAGAGACATTATGAAAGTGGATCAAAATCTATGAAAATACTGGCGTGGAGACTGAAAAGAAAGATAGCAGAAAATACAATTCATAGAATTAGGGACCCAAGAACAAAAATGAGAAAAAATAAGCTAAGAGAAATTCAAGAAGCTTTTGAAATGTTTTACAAAACTCTATATTCCAAAGTTCCAGTGGGAAGCATAACCCAAATTGACATCTTCTTGAATTTTCTAGAGTTACCCACTTTAAGCAAAGAACAAAATAGAACAATGACTGCTGACATAACTGAAGTTGAATTAAAAGCTGCAATTAGTAGGCTTAAATTAAGCAAGTCACCGGGATCAGATTGGTATATGGCAGAGTGGTACAAAGAATTTAAAAATGAATTAATTCCTGTTTTACTCCCCACACTGAACTGGGCTCTAAAAAAAGGCACAAATGCCACCCAGTTGGAAGGAAGTGATAATCTCAGCTATACTGAAAGAAAGCAAGGATAAAATGGAATGCGGGTCATTTAGACCAATATCCGTTCTTAATGTAGATTATAGATTATTTACCTCCATCGTGGCCAAACGATTACAGGAGTTTCTACCCATACTGATACGTAACGATCAGACAGGTTTTATACGACAAAGCCAAACACAAGACAATATACGAAGGACACTTCACATTATGGATCATATACAAAAAAATAAAATCAAAGCAATAGTGATAAGCGTGGACGCTGAAAAGGCATTTGATTCGGTTAATTGAAATTTTCTTTACAGAGTTTTACATAGATTTGGTTTCCAAGACACAATTACTAAAACTATACAGACACTATATGACAACCCTACTGTTAGGATTAAAATCAATGGATATTTATCTTACCCTAGAAAGGGGCACGAGACAGGGTTATGCATGGTCACCGCTACTCTTCGCATTATATCTTGAACCATTAGCTCAATACATCAGACAAAATGAAGATATCAGGGGAATTATTATCAAAGGGACAGAGCATCAATTGGCTTGTTACGCGGATGACATTTTGATTTATCTCGGGCAACCAACATACTCTTTACCTAAATTGATGCAATTTAGAACAATATGGTCAATTATTAGGATACAAAATCAACATAGATAAAACCCAATTACTTACATATTACTATAGCCAACCAAGAGAAATTGAAAGTAGATATCCCTGGGCATGGCAAACAGAGTCTTTCAAATATTTGGGCATCATTATGCCAAAAGATTTGGCAAAATTATTAAAATGTAATTATCAGCCTTCATATAAAAAATTAAGGAAGATATGGCAAGATGGAACCTGATTCCTTTTTTCAGTCTCAGTTCAAGGATTGAGTCTATTAAAATGAATATACTGCCCAGACTGTTATATCTCTTTCAGACCCTACCAATAGAGATTAATCAAAATCAATTCAATGATTCAATAACTAGATGTTATCAAGGTATATTTGGCAGGGTAAAAGGCCTAGAATTTGTCTCAAAACTTTGCAATTAGCAAAGGAAAAGGGGGGATGGGGCCTACCCTCTTTTCGAGATTATTATTTTGCAGCACAGTTGAGAGCTGTGATATGTTGGTGCAACCCATCATATGACGCTCAATGGAAAAACATTGAGGAGCGGGTACTTCCCACCCCCATACAAGCAATTTTGGCTGATAACAACTTGAAAAGGTACATAAATACTATTGATAACCCAATGGGTGAAACTGACTCTTAAAATATGGAAAACTACTATAAAATAATATAATCTAGAGGGGGATACTGCAATTTTTAAATGGTGTGCATATGACTCGGATTTTACACCAAATAAATTGGATGCTAGATTTAAGGACTGGTCAGCTAAAGGAATTACAGTTCTTTGCAACATAATGAAAGAAGGAACACTTCAGTTTTGAAATGCTTAAAATGCTTAAATGCTTAAAATACTTATTAGAAAAACAAGATTTTTATTAGTATTTACAGATGTGACAATATGTTAATAAGGCTTAAAAATGTAACCAATGCAAGTACATGCTTGATAGAGCTATTTAGAAAACCATATAATTTAGATAACGGTAGTAGAATCATCTCAAGCATGTATAAGGGGTTGTCAAATCTTAAAACACATTCGACTTCATACATTAAAACAAAATGGGAGAAGGAAGGAGGGATAATTATATCTGAGGAAGAATGGACAATAATATGGAGGTATCAATGGAAGTGTACCAGTTCACAGAAATGGAGGGAGTTTGGATGGAAAAACTTGATAAGATATTTTATTACACCCTCTCAGAAATCCCATTTTGATAGTAACCTCCCTGTTTGCTGGAGAAATTGTAGAAATCAAAATGCAAATCATTATCCTATTTTTTGGGACTGCCCTGGTATCAAAGACTATTGGAGGGGGATACGCAATGCACTACAAGACATCTTTAAATGTGAAACATCCTTAGAGAGTAAGATCATATATTTTGGATATATACCTCAAGAATGGCTGAAAAGAGATAAATATTTAATGAATATACTGTTGGTGGCTGGTAAAAAGACTCCTACTAGGAAATGGTTATCACAGGAGAGCCCAACTTAAAATGCATGGATGGAAATTACAATGGACATTTACAAAATGGAGAAGATAACAGCATCTGTTAATCATAAAGCTCAAACAATTTGATTCATACTGGGAAAAATGTTTTAACTACATAATGCCTCATAGGCCTGATCTTGTTCTCACAAATCAATGAATCTGTTGTAAAAAAAAGATTACTCCGTACTTGTACATAGTTTTTTCCTTTTGCTTGTTTTCTCTTTCCACGCTTTTCTATAAGTGCATACCTCAGATAAATACTATGTGGAGATTTGTGACATACATGATTATATGATATATATGTACAATGTCTGAAATACATCTTTTGGAAATGTTTGTCTGATGATGATTTTCAATTTAAAAAATTACCAAAAAAAGGAGACAGTGATCATAATACGATTGACTTCATACTGAAATTGGAATGGGAGAGAAAGCTCACATGTATCAGTATTGCTATGGAATAAAGGGAATTACTGAGACATCAGAGAGGAGCTTGCACAGGTTGAATTGGAGCAGGATACTGGTGGGGATGGTGGCAGAGCAGAGGTGGCTGAAGTTTCTGGGAATAGTTCACAAGGCGCAGTAAAGATATGTCCCACAGAAGTTGTTGTTCTCAAATGGCAGGGCAAGGCAACCGTGGCTTACAATGGAAGGACTACATAAAAGCCAAGGAAAGGGCATATAAAGTTACAAAAGTGAGTGGGAAGTTGGATGATTGGGAAGCTTTTAAAATCCAACAGAAAGCAACCAAAAAAACTATAAGGGAAAAGATGAAATATGAGGACAAACTGGGGGATAATATAAAGCATGATACTGAAAATTTTTCAGTTATACAAAGAGTAAAAGGGAGGTGAGAGCTGGTATTGCACCACTGGAAAGTTATGCTTGTGAGGTAGTATCAGGAGGCAAAGAAATGACAGATGAACTCAATGGGCACTTTGCAACACTCTTCACTCTGGAAGACAATAGCTGTATGCTAGAAGTCCATGGGTGTCAGAGAGCAGGAGTAAGTGCCATTGTCATTACAAATGAAAAAGTGCAAGGCAAACTCAAAGGTGTTAAGGTGGATAAGCCACCTGGACCAGATGGACTACATCCCAGAGTCCTGAAAGAGGTTGTTGAAGAGATAATGGATGCAATGCTCATGATCTTTCAAGAATCACTTAATTCTGGCATGGTCCCAGAGGACTGGAAGATTGCAAATGTCACTCCACTCTTTAAGAAGGCAGGGAGACAAAAGAGAGGAAATCATAGGTCAGTTAGCCTAACCTCAGTGGTTGGGAAAGTACTAGGAGTCCATATTAAAGACGAAGTTTTGGGGTAAACATGAGGAAATCTGCAGATGCTGGAAATTCAAACAACAACACACGGGTCTCTTCAAACAGGTCTCGGCCCGAAACGACGACAACGCTTCTCCCTATAGATGCTGCCTGGCCTGCTGTGTTCCACCAGCATTTTGTGCGTGTCGAAGTTTTGGGGAATTTGGAAATTAATGATGAAGTCAAAGTCAGCATGCTTTGTCAAAGTCAAAGTCAAAGTCAAAGTGAAGGGAAATCTTGCCTGACAGATCTGTTAGAATTCTTTGAGAAAGTAACAAGCAGTGTGGACAAAGCAGAGACAGTGGATGTCATTTACTTAGATTTTTAGAAGTCACTTGATAAGGTGCCTCTCATGAGGCTGCTTAACAAGATAAATACAATGGCATTACTGGAAAGATTGGGCAAGAATAGAGAAATGACAGACAGGCAAGAGGCAGCCAGTGGGAATAAAAGGGGCCTTTTCTGGTTGGCTGTCAGTAACTCGTGTTGTTCCTCAGGAGTCAGTATTGGGACTGCTACGTTTCACATTGTTAGTCATTGATTTCGATGGTGGAATCGATGGCTTTGTGGCAAAGTTTGTGGATGACAGGAAGGTAGGTGGAGGGGTAGTACTGAGCAAGCAATATGCAGCAGGGCAGACAAATGTCAAGAATGGGCAAAAGAGTGGCAGGTGGAAAACAGTGTTCCATACAATGTATGATCATTCATTTTGGTAAAAGGAGATTGCAATAGTATAAATGTAAATGGGGAGAAATTCAAATATCAGAGGTGCAAAGGGATTTAGGAGTCCTTGTGCAAGATTTCCAGAAGTTTAATTCACAGGTTGAGTCTGTGGTGAAGAAGGTAAATGCAATGTTGGCGTTTATTTCAAGGGGAACAGAATGTAAAAATGAGGAGATAATGCTGAAGCGTTATAAGACACTTGTCGGGCCAAACTAGGAGTACTGTCAACAGTTTTGGGCCTCTTATCTCAGAAAGGATATATTGTCATTGGAGAGAGTCTGGAGGATGTTCATGAGGTTTATTCTAGGAATTAAGGGGGATGAGGAGCTTTTGGCAGCTTTAGGCCTGTACTCATTGGAATTTAGGAGAATATGTGGGGGATCTCACTGAAACCTACCAAATTTTGAAAGGACTAGGTAAGGTAAATGTGGCGAGAATGTTTCCTCAAAATTAATGGACAACCATTTAGAACAGAAGTAAGGAGGAACTTTTTTAGCCAGAGTGGTGAATGTGTGGAATACTCTGGCACAGACTTTGGTGGAGGCCAAGTCTGTGGGTATATTCACAGTGGAGGTTGAAAGATTCATTATTGGTCAGGGCATCAAGGGATATAGTGTATGGGGTGTATGGGGCTGAATGGGATTTGGATCAGCCATGATGAAACGGCAGAGTGGACTCGATGGGCTAAAAAGCCTAATTCTGCTCATGTGAAATAGGGAGACGCAACCCACAGAGGACGAAGTATTCTAAAGGCAAGATGACACAACCATGGCCAACAAGAGAAGTCAAAGCCAACATAAAAGCCAAAAAGAGGGCATATAACAGAGAAAAAAAATAGTGGGAAGTAGTGGATTAGGAAGATTTTAAAATTAACAGAAGGCAACTAACAAGTCATTAAGAAGGTCAAGATGGAATATGAAAGTAAGCAAGCCAATAATATTAAAGAACATAAGAAGTAGGAGCAGGAGTAGGCCATCCAGTCCATCGAGCCTGCCCCGCCATTCAATAAGATCATGGCTGATCTGTCCATAAACTCAGCTCCATTTACCTGCCTTTCCCCATAACCCTTAATTCCCCTACTATGTGAAAATCTATCTGTTTCTTAAATATATTTCATGAAGAAGCCTCAACTGCCTCCCTGGGCAGAGAATTCCACAGATTCACCACTCTCTGGGAAAAACAGTTTCTCCTCATCTCTGTCCTAAATCTTCTCCCCTGGATCTTGAGGGAACGTCCCTAGTTTTAGTTTCACCTACCAATGGAAACAACTTTCCTTCTTCTATCTTATTTATCCCCTGTATGTTTCCATAAGATCCCTTCTCATTCTTCTGCATTCCAGAGAGTATAGTCCCAGGCAACTCAATCTCTCCTCATAAGTTAATTCCTTCATCTCTGGAGATGAACCTGGTGAACCTCCTCTGCACTGCTTTCAAAGCCAGACAGTACTCCAGGTGCAGTCTCACCAGTACCCTGTATAGTTGCAGCATGACCTCCTAGCTCTTGAATTCAATCCCTCTCTTTTTGCGATTCATGCAAAGCACTCCCAAGCCCCTCTGCACAACAGCATGCTGCAATCTTTCACTATTTAAATAATGATCTGCTCTTCTATTATTCCTTCCAAAATGGATGATCTCACAGTTACCAATGTTGTATTCCATCTGCCAGAGCCTGGCCCACTCACTTATTCCTCTGCAGACTCTCAACATCCTCTGTACAATTTGCTTTTCCAATCAGTTTAATGTCATCAGCAAATTTTGCTACGCTACACTCAGTCCCCTCTTCCAAATCATCAATGTAAATGGTAAACAACTGCGGGCCCAGCACTGACCCCTGTGGCACCCCACTCACCATTGACTGCCAACCAGAGAAACACCCATTTATACCAACTCTCTGCCTTCTATTTGTTAACCAATTCAAACACCTTCTGGAAATCCAAGTATATGACATCCATTTGTTCCCCTCTATCCACTACACTCATTATGTTCTCAAAGGACTCTAGAAAGTTTGGCAAACAGGACCTGCCCTTTCTGAATCCATGCTGCATCTGTTTAATGAAATCACCCCATCTAAATATTTTGCTATTTCTTCCATAATGACAGCTTCAAGCATTTTCCCGACTACAGATGTTAAGCTAACTGTCCTATAATTGCCCGTCTTTTGCCTACATCCTTTTTAAAAAAGTGGCATGACATTTGCTGTTTTCCAATCCGCCAGGACCTGCCCAGAGTCTAGAGAATTTTGGTTAATGATTACCAACATATCTACTTTTACCTCTGCCAATTCCCTCAGCACCCTGGGATGCATCCCATCAGGACCAAGGGACTTATCTATCTTCAGGCCACTAGTTTGCTCATCACTATCTCTTTAGTGACAGTGATTTTATCAAGGTCCTCACCTCCCATTTCATCCATAACATCTTCTTTGGCATATTAGACATGTCCTCCACCATGAAGACCAACACAAAATAGTCATTCAATGCCTCAGCCATTTCCTTATCACCCAATATCAATTTCCCCTTAACTTCCAAGAGACCTACATTGACTTTAGCTACCCTCTTCCGCTTTATATAAAAACTTTTGCTATCTGTTTTTATATTTTGTGCTAATTTCGTACTCTATTCTCCCTTTCCTTATTTCTTGTTTAGTTGTTCTTTGTTGCTTTTTAAATTTTCCCAATCCTCCAGTCTCCCACTACTCTTCGCGACTTTGTACACGAGCTTTTAATTTGATACTATCTTTTATTTCCTTAGTTATCCAAGGTTGGCTCTCCTCACACTTACTGTCCTTACTTTTGACTGGAATATAGTTTTGTTGAACACTGTGAAAAATCTCTTTGAAAGTATTCCACTGTTTCTCAACTGTCCTACCAAATAGCCTGTGTCCCAATCCACATTAGCCAACTCTTCCCTCACCCTGTTGTAGTCAGGCCAAAGGACCTGTATTGTGCTGTAGGTTTTCTATGTTTTTATGAACCTTAGCATTGCATTTGCCTTCCTCACCACTGACTCTACCTTTCTGCACAGGAACTCCCGAGGCCCTTTGCATCTCAAATTTTTGGACTTGCTCCCTGTTTAGAAAATAGTCTGCCCATTTATTTCTTCGACCAAAGTGCATGACTTTGTATTTCATTTGCCACTCTCTTGCCCATTCACCTAATCTAAGTCTTTCTGCAGCCTACCTGTTTCCTCAACACTGCAAGCCCTTCCACCAAACTATCATCTGAAAACTTGCATCAAAGCCATCTATTCCATCATCTAAGTCATTGATATGCAGCATAAAAAGAAGCGGTCCCAACATCGACCCCTGCGGAGCACCACTAGTCACTGGCAGCCAACCAGAAAAGGATCCTTTTATTCCCACTCACTGCCTCCTACCGATCAGCCAATGCTCTAATAATGCCAGTAACTTTCCTGTAGTAGCATAGGCTCTTAACTGGTTAAGCTGCCTCATGTGTGGCACCTAGTCATAGGCCTTCTGAAAGTCCAAATCTACAACATCCACTGCATCCCCTTTATCTATCCTACTTGTAATCTCCTCAAGGAATTCTCAGAGCTAGGGTGTTGAATCAGAGGGACATTAGGACAGCGTGTGTCCTTTGTTTCACAGAATCCTGGTTAACCCCTTCTGTACCAGATGCAATGATTCAGACCAACTGGTTTACTATACACTGTCAGGATAGATCTATAGAGTCTCTCAAAAGCAGAGGGATGGAGGAGTATGCCTCATGATTGGCATGGTTCCGGAGGACTGGAAGGTCACAAATGTAGTTCCGCTGTTTATGAAAGGAGGGAGGCAGCAAAAAGAAAATTACAGACCTATTAGTCTGACATCGGTAGTTGGAAAGTTATTGGAGTCCATCCTCAAGGACAAGGTTATGAAATACCTCGAGGTGCATGACAAGATAGGCCCAAGCCAGCATGGTTTCATGAAGGGAAGATCCTGCCTCACCAACCTATTGGAATTTTTTGAGGTAATCTCAAATGAGATTGACAAAGGAGGGGCTGTGGATGTTGTGTATTTGGATTTTCATAAGGTGTCACATAAGAGGCTGCTTAATAAGATGAGAGCCCATGCAATTACAGGAAAGATATTGGAATGGGTGAAGCATTGGTTGATAGGTAGAAAGCAAAGAGTAGGAATAAAGGGGTCCTATTCTGGTTGGTTGCGGGTTACTGGTGGTGTTCCGCAGGGGTCGGTGTTGGGGTCGCTTCTTTTTACACTGTATATCAATGATTTAGATTATGGATTTGTGGCTAAGTTTGCGGATGATGCCAAGATAGGTGGAGGAGCAGGAAGTGTTCAAGAAATGGAAAGGTTACAGAGAGACTTGGTCAGTTTAGGAGAGTGGGCAAAGAAATGGCAGATGAGATACAATTGAGAAATGTACAGTTGTACATTTTGGAAGAAGAAGTAATCGGGCAGATTATTATTTAGATGGAGAGAAAATTCAAAAATCAGAAGTGCAAAGGGACTTGGGGGTCCACATGCAGGATACCCTAAAGGTGAAACACCAGGTTGGATTGGCAGTAAGGAAAGCGAATGCTATGTTGGCATTCATTTCAAGAGGAATAGTGTATAAGAGTAAGGAGGTGTTGATGAGACTCCATGGAGCACTGGTGAGACCTCATTTGGAATACTGTGTGCAGTTTTGGGCCCCCTATCTGTGAAGAGATGCAAGTGATGTTGGAGAGAGTTCAGAGATTTACAAGGAGATTTCCTGGAATGCAGGGGCTAACATATGAAAAGCATTTGTCGGCTCTTGGACTGTAATCATCAGAGCATAGAAGAATGAGAGGGGATCTCAGAAACATTTTGAATGTTGAAAGGGTTGGACAGAGCAGATGTGGAAAGGCTGTTTCACTTGGTGGGTGAATCCAGGACAAGAGGCCACAGTCTTAGAATTAGAGGGTACCCATTTAAAACAGAGATGAGGAGAAATTTTTTTAGCCAGAGGGTCGTGAATTTATGGAATTTGTTGCCACATACATCTGTGGAGGCCCGATCATTGAGGGTGTTTAAGGAGGAGATTGATAGGTATCTAATTAGTCAGGGTATCAAGGGATAGGGGAAAAAGCTGGAAACTGGAACTAGATGGGAGAATAGTTTAGCTCATGGTGGAGTGGCAGAGCAGACTCGATGGACCGAATGGCTACTTCTGCTCCTCTGTCTTCTGTTGTGAACTTGTGTTGTGTTATAATCAACTCTTCTTGGTGCACAAACATCAGTGCTGTCCTAATTCTGCTCACTAGACCTGGAATATATAGCAGTTTAGTGCTGTCCTTTTTACCTACCACAGGAGACTTCTGGGGTCATTTTGGTAGTAGCATACATTCCACCTCAGGTTAGGAGATTTCCAGGGTCATTTTGGTAGTGCCATACTCAATGTCAATCAAGCTTTAGATGATCTTAGCAATGGGATCAACCTGCATGAAACAGCACACCCTAATGCCTTCACCATCATTTTGGGGGATTTTAACCAGGCCAGTCTGAAACAATCACTTGCAATACCAAAGGAAACAATACACTGGACCACTGTAACACCACCATCAAGAATGCCTACCATGCTATTCCATGCCCTCACTTCGGGAAGTCTAATCACCTGGCTATACTACTTCTCCCTGAGTATAGGCAGACACTGAAGACTGCAGCACCTGTAGTGACGACCAAGAAGATATGGAAAAAGGAAGCACAGAAGTGCTTATAGCACTGTTTTGAATCAGTGGACTGCTGCAGTTGTTACTGACTTTATTAAAACCTGTGTGGATGAGTGTGTGCCTATAAAGATTTACTGTACATTCCCAAACCAAAAGCCCTGGATGAACCAGGAGGTATGTCATCCGCTGAAGGCTAATTCTGTAGCATTCAGGTCTGGCGACACAGGTCTGTACCAGAAAACCAGGTATGATTTACGGAGGGCTATTTCAAGGGTGAAGAGACTATTTCAAATGAGGTTGGAGGCGACATCTGATGTACAATAACTCTGGCAGGATTTGCAAGACATTACTTCCTACAAAGCGAAACCCAAGAGCATAAGACCATAAGACATAGGAGCAGAAGTAGGCCATTCGAGTCTGCTCTGCCATTCAATCATAGCTAATCCAATTTTCCAGTCATTCCAACTCTCCTGGCTTCTCCCCCATACCCTCTGATGCCCTGGCTAATCAAGAACCTATCTATATCTGCCTTAAATACACCCAATGACTTGGGCTCCACAGCCATTCGTGGAAACAAATTCCACAGATTTACCACTCTTTGACTAAGGTAATTTCTCTGCAACTCTGTTCTAAATGGATGTTCTTCAATCCTGAAGTTGTGCCTTCTTGTCCTAGACTCCCCGACCATGGGAAATAACTTTGCTATATTAATCTGTTCAGGCCTTTCAACATTTGGAATGTTTCTATGAGATCCCCCCTCATTCTCCTGAACTCCAGGGAATACAGTCTTAGAATACAGGCTGCCAGACATTCCTCATACAGTAATCCTTTCATTCCTGGAATAATTCTTGTGAATCTTTTCTGAGTCCTCTCCAATGTCAGCATATCCTTCCTAAAATAAGGAGCTCAAACCTGCACACAATACTCCAAATGTGGTCTCACGAGTGCCTTATAGAGCCTCAACATCACATACTTGCTCTTATATTCTATACCTCTAGAAATTAATGCCAACATTGCATTCGCCTTCTTCATCACTGACTCAACCTGGAGGTTAACCTTTAGCGTATCCTGCACAAGGACTCTCAAGTCTCTTTGCATCTCTGCGTTTTGAATTCTCTCTTCATCTAAATAATAGTCTACCCGTTTATTTCTTCCATCAAAGTGCATGATCATACAATTTCCAACATTGTATTTCATTTGCCAATTCTTTGCCCATTCTCCTAAACTGTCTAAATCTCTTTGCAAGCTCCGTTTCCTCAACACCAATCGCTCCTCCACCTATCTTTGTATCATTGGCAAATTTAGCCACAAATCCATTAATCCCATAGTCCAAACCATTGACAGAAAAAAGCAGCCGACCCAACACTGACCCCTGTGGAACTCCACCTGTAACAGGCAGCCAGACTGAATAGGATCCCTTTATTCCCACTCTTTGCTTTCTGACGATCAACCAATGCTCCACCCTTGCTAGTAACTTCCTTGTAATTCCATGGGCTCTTATCTTGCTAAGCAGCCTCCTGTGCGACAGCTTGTCAAAGGCCTTCTGAAAATCTAAGTACATCAATTCACTGCATCTCCTTTGTCTACCTTGCTTGTAATTTCATCAAAAAAATTGCAGTAGGTTAGTCAGGCAGGATTTTCCTTTCAGGAAAAATTTCCTTTGGCCTATCTTGTCATGTGCCTCCAGGTACTCCATAATTTTATCCCCAACTACAATGGACAACAATTTTTTTCAAAAGTGTTGCTTCCTCAGAATTTTTTTCTGTTTATGATAGACTGCTTGAAGATGAACACAAATATAATTTCAGACTACTTGTATCATGTAGGAATTTGGAGAAACAACAAATTAACTTTTATTGAATATAATGTGTTTAATTACATAATGGTGCTGATGCTTTGTAATAGTTCAACTAAGTTAAAATATTTTGTTAATGATTTTCATTTGTACTCAGTGTCTGAGGCTTCTCACTTAAGTGTCCAATAACAATTCTCCAGCATTGATGGTATATTTTCTCCATGACCGCAAAGTCCTGGTGAAACCTTTCACCATGCTTGTCACTAACAGCACCAAGATTTGCAGGGAAGAAGTCTAAATGGGAATGCAGAAAATGAATCTTTAGTGACATGTTGCATTTCATGATTTTGTATGCTTGAAGCATGCTATCAACCAGTTGCATGTAGTTTGGTGCTCCGTAGATGCCGAGAGAAATTTCAACAACTTCCTTGAATGCCTTCCATGTGATTTTCTCCGGTCCCAGTAGAAATTCTTCAAATTGCCTGTCTGATTTGTAGACCAACAAAAATGTTTTCCTTAATCTTGGCATCAGTTATTCTGGGAAGCATCTGTCTCAATCAAAATCCTTCATAGAAATTTTTGTGCCTGGTGACAGCAAATTCCATCCTTACAGTCCTGAACCTAATAATTATTACTAAAACCTGTCCTGCCATGCAGCAGCCGTGCCACCAAAGCATGCCCAAGCTTGCCTGGACAAGATAGGAATCTTTCCAGTTTACATTGTAGACAACATTTTAATTGACTTGAATTATGAATTGAAATAGTAAACATAAGTTTATTTTTTAAAATGGTGTATGATAGGAAAATTTCATGGTGATTTTCATGATCAGAAGCCCAAAATTCAAAAGATACACCTAAAGGTATTCAGGAAGCAAAGTCTTTGTCATCCAGTGCTATCAATTAAAACAACTTTCCAACCACTGATGTCAAGCTAACAGGTCTAGTTTCTTTTCTGCTGCCTCCCACCCTTCTTAAATAGGGGAGTAACATATGCAATTTTCCAGTCATCTGGTACAATGCCAGAATCTATCGATTCTTGAAAGATCATTTTTAATGCCTCCGCAATCTCTCCAGCTACTTCCTTCAGAACCCAAGGGTGCATTCCATCAGGTCCAGGAGACTTATCCACCCTCAGACCATTAAGCTTCCTGAACACCTTCTCAGTCATAATTTTCACTGCCCCTACTTCACTTCCCTGACACTCTTGTATGTCCGGTGTACTTCAGATGTCTTCCGTGTGAAGACTGATGCAAAATACGCATTTATTTTCCTCTGCCATCTCTGCATCTCTCATTACAATATCTCCACCATCATTTTCTATTGGTTCTATATCTATCCTCAACTCTCTTTTACCCTTTATAAACTTAAAAAAGCTTTCAGTATCTTCTTTGATATTAGTCACCAGCTTCCTTTCATAATCCATCTTTTCCTTCCTAATGACCTAATTTTCCTTCTGCAAGTTTTTAAAAGCTGTCCAATCCTCTATCTTGCCACTAGCTTTGGTTTCATGCTATGCCCTCTCTTTTGGTTTTACTTTGGCTCTGACTTCACTTGTCAGCCACTGTCGTGTCCTTCTTCCATTCTATGAATGGCAGTGATGCTTCAATACCAGATGAACTCAATGCCTTCTGTGCCCACTTTGAAAGGGAGAATATAACTACAGCTGTGAAATACCTGCTGCACTTGATGACTCTGTGATCTCTGTCTCAGAGATCGATGTTAGGCTGTCTTTAAAGACTGTGAACCTTTGCAGGTTCCAACGGAGTACCTGGTAAGGCTCTGAAAAACCAATTGGCGGGAGTATTCAAGGACATTTTCAATCTCTCACTGCTACGGACAGAAGTTCCTACTTGTTTCAAAAAGGCTACAATTACAGCAGTGCCCAAGAAGAACAATGTGAGCTGCCTTAATGACTATCGCCCAGCAGCACTCATGTCATCAGTGATGAAATGCTTTGAGAGGTTAGTCCATGACCAGATTGAACACCTGCCTCAGCAAGGACCTGGACCCATTGCAATTTGCCTATCGCCACAATAGGTCAATGGCAGATGCAATCTCAATGGCTCTTCACACATCCTTAGACCACCCGGACAACACCAATACCCATGTCAGGCTGATGTTCATCAACTATAGCTCAGCATTTAATACCATCATTCTCACAATTCTGATTGAGAAGTTACAGAACCTGGGCCTCAGTATCTCTCTCTGCAATTGGATCCTTGATTTCCTAACTGGACGACCACAATCTCTGCAGATTGGTGTACTATCTCCTCCTTGCTGACTATTAACACTGGTGCACCTCAAGGGTGTGTGCTTAGCCTACAGCTCTACTCTCCCTATACCCATGACTGTGTGGCTAGGCATAGCTCAAATACCATCTATCAATTTGCTGATGATACAACCATTGTTGGTAGAATCTCAGATGGAAACAAGGGGGTGTACAGGAGCGAGATAAGCCAATTGGTGGAGTGGTGTCGCAGCAACAACCTTGCATTCAACGTCAGTAAGATGAAAGAGCTGGTTGTGGACTTCAGGAAGAGTAAGACGAAGGAACACATACCAGTCATCATACAAGGATCAGAACTGGAGAGAGTGAGCAGTTTCAAGTTCCTGGGTGTCAAGATCTCTGAGGACCTAACCAAGTCGCAACATATCAATGCAGTTATAAAGGCGGCAAGACAGCGAATATACTTCATTAGGAGTTTGAAGAGATTTGGTACATCAACAAATACACTCAAAAACTTCTACAGATGAACATTCAGACAGGCTGCATTACTGTTTGGTCTTGAGGGGTGGTGGTGGGGCTACTGCACAGGACTGAAAGAAACTGCAGAGGGTTGTAAATTTAGTTGGCTCTGTCTTGGGTACTAGCTTACAAGGTACCTAGGAAATTTTCAAGGAGAGGTGGCTCAGAAAGGCAGTGTCCATGAATAAGGACCTCCAGTACCCAGGGCATGCCCTTTTCTCACTGTTACCATCAGGTAGGAGGTACAGAAGCCTGAAGCCACACACTCAGCAATTCAGGAATAGCTTTTCCCGTCTGCCATCCGATTCCTAAATGGACATTGAAACCGTGAACACTACCTCACTTTTTAAATATATATTATCTCTGTTTTTGGCACGATGTTTAATTTATTCAATGTACCTATTCTGTAACTGATTTACTTATTTATTATTTTCTTCTTCTTCAATATTATTTATTGCATTGAACTGCTGCTGCTAAGTTAACAATTTTCATGACATATGCCAGTGATAATAAACTGGATGCTGATTCCTTCCTACGTGTAATCCCCTCAATGAATTCCAACGGGTTTGTCAGGCAGGAATTTCCTTAAAGGAAACCATGCTGACTTTGTACTATCTTGTCCTGTGTCATCAACTACTCAATCACCTCATCCTTAACAATTAGCTCCAACATCTTCCCAACCACTGAGGTCAGGCTAACTGGTCTATAATTTCCTTTCTGCTGCCTCCTCCTTTCTAAAAGAGTGGAGTGACATTTGCAATTTTCCAGACCTTTGGCACCATGCCAGAGTCCAATGATTTTTGGAAGATCATTATTAATGCCTCCACAATCTCCATCGCTACCTCTTTCAGAACCCTAGGGTGCAGTTCATTTAGTTCAGGTGACTCATGTACCCTTAGGTCTCTCGGCTTTTTGAGCACCTTCTCCCTTGTAATAGTAACTGCATTCACTTCTAATGTCTTCCACGGTGAAAACTGAGGCAAAATACTCATTTAGTTCATCTGCAATCTCCTTGGCCTGTTATTATTTCTCCGGCCTCATTTTCTAGTGATCATATATCCACACATCTCTCTTTTACTTCTTACATGCTTGAAAAAGCTTTTTACTATCCACTTTGATATTGTTTGCTAGTTTGCTTTCATATTTCATCTTTCTTCTCCTAATGATTCTTTAAGTTGCACTCTGTAGGTTTTAAAAATTTCCCACTAATTTTTGCTCTGTTGTATGCCCTCTCTTTTGCTTTTACATAAGCTTTGACTTTCCTTGTCAGCCACGGTTGCACTATTTTGCCAGTTGAGTATTCCTTCATTTTTGGAATACATCTATCCTGCACCTTCCTCATTTTTCCTAGAAACTCACACCATTGCTGCTCTGCTGTCATCCCTGCCAGCATCTCCTCCAATTTACTTTGATCAATTCCTCTCTCAGACCACTGTAAATTCCTTTACTCCATTGAAATATTGTTACGTAAGACTTTACTTTCTCACCATCAAATTTCAAGTTGAACTCATATTGTAAACACTGCCTCCCAAGGGTTCTTTTACCTTAAGCTCCCTCACCACCTCTGGTTCATTTCATAACACTAATCTAGTATAGCTGATCCCCCAGTAGGCTCAATGACAAACTGCTCTAAAAAGCTAACTCATACGTATTCAACAAGCTCAGTCTCGTCAGATCCATTACCAACCTGATTTTCCCAATCGACCTGCATGTTAAAGTCTCCAATGACTATCATAACATTGCCCTTTAGACATGATAGATAGATAGATAGATAGATAGATAGATAGATAGATAGATAGATAGATAGATAGATAGATAGATAGATAGATAGATAGATAGATAGATAGATAGATAGATACTTTATTCATCCCCATGGGGAAATTCAACTTTTTTTCCAATGTCCCATACACTTGTTGTAGCCAGTAAAAAATATGATATGCATCTAAATCACTATCTCAAAAAGCATTAATAATAGCTTTTAAAAAGTTCTTAAGTCCTGGCGGTTGAATTGTAAAGCCTAATGGCATTGGGGAGTATTGACCTCTTCATCCTGTCTGAGGAGCATTGCATCGATAGTAACCTGTCATTGAAACTGCTTCTCTGTCTCTGGATGGTGCTATGTAGAGGATGTTCAGAGTTTTCCATAATTGACCGTAGCCTACTCAGCGCCCTTCGCTCAGCTACCGATGTTAAACTCTCCAGTACTTTGCCCACGACAGAGCCCGCCTTCCTTACCAGCTTATTAAGACGTGAGGCGTCCCTCTTCTTAATGCTTCCTCCCCAACACGCCACCACGAAGAAGAGGGCGCTCTCCACAACTGACCTATAGAACATCTTCAGCATCTCACTACAGACATTGAATGACGCCAACCTTCTAAGGAAGTACAGTGCCTTCCTGTGCTCGACTCTGTGCCTTCCTGCACAAGGCATCTGTGTTGGCAGTCCAGTCTAGCTTCTCGTCTAACTGTACTCCCAGATACTTGTAGGTCTTAACCTGCTCCACACATTCTCCATTAATGATCACTGGCTCCATATGAGGCCTAGATCTCCTAAAGTCCACCACCATCTCCTTGGTCTTGGTGATATTGAGACGCAGGTAGTTTGAGTTGCACCATATCACAAAGTCCTGTATCAGTTTCCTATACTCCTCCTCCTGTCCATTCCTGACACACCCCACTATGGCCGTGTCATCAGCGAACTTCTGCACATGGCAGGACTCCGAGTTATATTGGAAGTCTGATGTGTACAGGGTGAACAGGACCGGAGAGAGTACGGTTCCCTGCGGCGCTCCTGTGCTGCTGACCACCGTGTCAGACCTACAGTCTCCCAACCGCACATACTGAGGTCTATCTGTCAAGTAGTCCACTATCCAATCCACCATGTGAGAGTCTACTCCCATCTCCGTTAGCTTGTGCCTTAAGATCTTGGGCTGGATGGTGTTAAAGGCACTACAGAAGTCAAGGAATGTAATCCTCACAGCACAACTGACCCCATCTAGGTGAGAGAGTGATTTGTGCAGCAAATACGTGATAGCATCCTCCACTCCCACCTTCTCCTTATACGCAAACTGAAGAGGATCCTGGACATGCCTTTTTAATTTCCTTTTGTAATCTGTGGTCCACATCCAGGCACTGCTGGGAGGCCTGTATGTAATTGTCATCAGGGTCCTTTTACCCTTGCAGTTTCTAACTCACCCAACATGGATTCAACATCTTCCAATTCTATGTCACATGTTTCTACTGATTTGATGCCATTCTTCACTTGCCTACCTTCCTACATATGATTAGACCTGGCCAAGTTGGGGAAGGCTCATCATAAATTAAGACTCTTCATGTCCATAAAATTTTCATAACCCTCTAAACAACAGCAGGATTACTCTAATTCTCGTCACCAGATCTTGAAAGGATGCAGTGGCCCTAAGGCTTTCTCTGATGATTGCATCCAGAGATGATGGACTTCAACTACAAGGTTAGAATATTGTACCTTTAAAAACAAAAGATTCAGGAGATATGATCAATACCTATAAGATTATGGCAGATTTAAATAGGGTAACTGGAGAGCTGCACCACTTAACAAAAGCCAGGAGATTCAAGTTTAAAGAAATCAGCAAAAGGCACAGGCAGAAAAATATGCAGAATGGTCATGACCCAACTATGAGATTGCCATAGAAGGAAGCAGGGCTTTTTAAAAGGGAATTAATTTTCTTGGCTATTGGGTAGAAGCAGAGAAATAGAACCTAAGTGATTCCTCTTGAAGGTATAGATTCAGTGGGCTCTAGTGAATTCAAGATTACACGCAGGTTCATTCCAATGGAAGCTGTAATCTGCAAAATAAAAATTAATTCCTACTACATCCTGCAAGTTACGACAAATAGAGCACAGGACCTATGATAAGAACTGCCTTATTTATGAATTAAAAATACAAGCTGACATTTATTATTTTTGTTCATCTGAAAATTACACAGTCAGGAATAATAAAAAAATACTTACCTAAATGCGTCAGTGCATACTGTGCTGCCAGCTCTTTGGCATCTTCCAGCATTGTGCAGAGTTTATCAGGCATAAAATGGCTCAGCGTACCTTCTGAACTGTTTATAAGGGATGGAATAACTATCTTATAAACAAGCAGTTGTTTTCCATCCTGACTTGTAGTAGAATATAAGTAATATTCTGGTGGTGCCCAATTATTTTTGTTGCAGTAATATTCCAAGTGTGTAACTGAAGAATGAAAATGACTGGGCTTTAAGGAATAAATGCTCAAAGGCATGAGCTTTATGCCTGGAAATAGAGGATATGTGCATCTTTCCAGTTCAGGAGAGCATGGACTATGATGACCATTCAAACGTGCTGGTAAACTTGGAGATCTTCCTGGTGTTTTAGGTCCTCCATCTTCTTTGTTTGTAAATGTCAGTCGTTGACTTTCACCATTAAGAGTGACTTGATTACCTTGAGTGTATTTCCAAGACCCATCTTTATTAACTGGCTTTGCAAGGGTGACTTCAATGCTAGCACCATCAATATATTTCCCATTCATAATATTCATAGCTGTAACAGCATCATCTCTGTCAAAGAAGTGCACAAATGCATAATCTCTGAGTTTTTTCACACGTTCAACTGCTCCAGGTTTGATTTTGTTAAACTCCATCTTGATTGCTTCCTCTGTTGTAGATATCATCAGGTTTCGCACATAAAGAACCTTAACTTTTTGCATAGTTTCCTCATCAACTTCTTTTTCAGGGTCTGCCCAATCAACTTGAATAGTATGTCCCCACAACTGAAAAGTACCTGAAAAATTTTAAAAAGCAACATAATCATAAATTTATGTTGTTAAGTGTAAAGAGTATTGATAATCAGAATCAGAATTAGGTTTATTTATCACTGTTTACTATGATGAGAAATTTGCTGCTTTAGGGCATCTGTGTAATGCAGACATAAACTTACAAAAATAAATAAATCACACAAAAAAAGTTATAATTAGGTAGCATTCATGAACCAATCAGATTTTGAAAACTTCTATAGATGTGTGGTGGGAAGTCTATTGACTGGTTGCATCACCACCTTGTAAAGGATCTCCAATGTTCTTGAACATAAATCCTACAGTCCATTATGGGTAAAGCCCTCCTGCCACTTAGCTCATCTGCACAGAGCATTGTCGCAGGAAGCAGCATCAAATACCCACACCACCCAGGCCATGCTCTCTTCTCGCTGCTGCTCTCAGGAAGAAGGTACAAGAACCTCAGTGACAGGGTGAGTGAAGTTATCCCCACTGATTCAAGAACTTGATGGTTAAGGGGCAATAAGCTAGTTTCAGGAAGTTATCACTCCTAAACCATCACATTCTTGAATCAGTGGGGATTCAACTCACCCTGTCACTGAATTGATCCAACAGCCTATGGACTCACTTTCAAGGATTCTTAATCTCGTGTTCTCAAAATTTATTGCTTCTTTATTTATTATTTCATTTATATATTTAAATAGCTTTTTGTCTTTTGCATATAGATTGTTTCTACATCCTGTTGGTTTGGGTCGTTCATTGATTCTCTTATCTTTCTTAGACTTACTGCATATGCCCACAAGAAAATGAAATTTTAAGGTTGCACATGGTGACATATATGCACTTTGATGATAAATTTACTTTGAACTTTTGAGTTTTTGAATTAATGGCGGAGGGGTAGATTGTACACAATGAAAATTTGGCAAATTAATTACAGACATTAGCAAGTTATAGAAAAATAATGCTAAGCAAGAGATGCAAACATAAACCATCAAGGTGAAATTACATCAATTTATATCATTTGGTGCATTTTCAATAAAAAAATACAGAACACCAAAATTCTTTCAATGATGCAACTATAGAGATTTTTAGCATTAGTTAACTCAGTGATTAGTAAGTTTGGAGATAATAAAAACTTTGGTGGAGTTTTAGTTAGTAAAGAATGTTGATAAGTGTGCTGTGGGAATTAGTAAAGTTGGGCACAACAATCACAGAAAGAACTTAATTCAGAAAAATGAAGAAATATACTTTGGGAAGTCATATTCTGGTAATGTGTAGAATAAGTGACAGGGATCTTAGAAGTGTTAATGTACAAAGAGACCTCTAAGTGACTTCATAGTTCACTAGAAGTAACAATATAGATGGATCAGGTAAAGTTCACAACACCAAGCTTGTGTTGGGTGACTTCAACCTCGTAAATATAGGATGCAGCCTCCTGAAAGCAAGACATAGGCTTCAGATAGACAGGTAAATACCAGAAGAAATAAGGGATGTCGGCAGTTCATGGAAGGTTCCCCTGTGACTATTAACCTCAGCAACAAGTATGTCCCTTTTAGATATTGCCTCTTTGAATCTGATGTGTTTGTTTAAAGACCAACTGCACAGAGTACATAACAGGTACATTCCAGCAAACTGAAAGCACAAGGATGGCAAGGGTATCTTACATTAAAAGCAAGATGATACTTAGGAATAGGTAGGACCACTCAAGGATAGAGGAAGGAACATGTACTGGGGGGATGGAGTATATGGGTGAGATCCTAAATGAGTACCTTGCACTTACCAAGGAGAAGGATGCATAGGGTAGGCAGATCACTGTGGAGCATGCTTATTTGCTTAGAGTATTGGGATATACCCCAGGTTATTGAAAGGTAGGAAATTATATTGATTGGGCCTAGTCCAATATCTTTGTGAACTTTCCAGCCATGGGCACATTTTTGGAGGATTGCTGAGTTGCTAATGCTGTTCCTTTGTTCAAGAAGGGAAATATGGATAATCCAGGAAATTATAGACTGATGAATCTTATGTCAGCAGTATAGAAGATACTGGAGAGAATCTGTCCTGCCAAAGGGTTTCAGCCCGAAACACTAACTGTACTTTTTTCTACAGATGCTGCCTGGCCTGCTGAGTTCCTCCAGCATTTTGAGTATGTTGATTCTAAGGGATAGGATTTATGAGCAAATGGAAAATCATGGCTTAATTAAGTACAGTCAATATGGATTTGAGTGGGTAAAGTCTGGCTTTACTAACGATAGTGTTTCTCAAGGAAGCTAATGAAAGTAAACCCATGAATGTTTCAACTGGATTTTAGTAAGTCATTTGACAAGGTCCCTCATGGGAAGTTCTGCATTAGATTGAGATGCACAGATTCTACAGTGACTTGGCCATTTGGATTCACAATTGACTTTCCATTAGAAGACAGAAGGTAATGGTCAATAGGGCTTATTCTTGCAAAAGGAACAAAGCTTCTGGTGTTCTGCAGGAAGCTGTGCAAGGACTTCAACTGATTGTGATACAGTATATATAAATGACATTCATGAAAATGTAAACAGGTGGATTTGTAATCTTGTAAATGATACAAAGACTGGTGGTATCTGCAGAAGATTGCTAAAGAATACAGCAGGATATAGATCAGTTGCAGATATGGTTGGAGAAGATGCAGATAGAATTTAATACATGAAGTGCATTGAGAGATTGGTCAAGGCTAGAAACAACTCCTGCCTCAGCAAGGACTTGGAGCCACTGCAATTTGCCTATTGCCACAATAGGTCTACAGCAGACGTGATTGCATTGGCTCTCCACATGGCCTTGGATCACCTGGACAATACAAATATCTATGTCAAGATGCTGTTTGTTGACTAGAGTTCAGCGTTTAACATCATTCCTACAGTCCTGATCAAAAAGCTATAGAACCTGAGCTTCTGTTCCTCCCTCTGCAACTGAATTTTTGACTTCCTAATCAAAAGACCACAATCTGTGCAGATTAGTAATAACATCTCCACTTCACTGACAATCAACACTGGCACACCTCAAGGATGTGCGCTTAGCCCACTGTTCTATTCTCTCTACGCCCATGACTACATACAGCACAAATGCCAGCTATAAATTTGATGATGATGCAATCATTGTTGGCAGAATTGCAGATGGTAAAGAGGCTTATGGGAGTGAGATATACCAGCTAGTTGAGTGGTGTTGCAGCAACAACCTTGCACTCAACACTGGTGAGCTGACTGCAGACATCAGAAGGGCAAGACGAGAGAACACACATCAATCAATCAATCAGAAGTGGAGAGAATGAGCAATTTCAAGTTCCTGTGAGTTAACATCTCTGAGGACCTAACCTGGTCCCAACATATTGATGCAGCTATAAAGAAACTAAGATAGCAGCTATATGTCATTAAGAGCTTGAGGAGATTTGCAATGTCACCTAAAACACATGAAAATTTTTACAGATGGAGAGCATATTGACTGGTTGCATCACCATCTTCTATGGGGGGGGGGGAGGCAGCTACTGCACAGGTTCGTAGTAATCTGTAGAGAGTTATAAAATTAGTTAGCTCCATGTTGGGTACTAGCCTCTGTAGTATCCAAGACATCTTTGAGGAGTGGTACCTCAAAAAGGGTACCATCCATTATTGAGGACCCCCACCACCCAGGACATGCCCTTTTCTCATTGTTACCATCAGGAAGGAGGTGCAGATGCCTGAAGGCACACACTCAGTGATTCAAGAACAGCTTTTTACCCTCTGCCATCAGATTTCTGAATGGACATTGTAACCATGAACATTACCTCACTATGTTTATATTTCTGTTTTTACACTACTTATTTAATTATTTGATATACATATATAAACATATTGTAATTCTTCAGATTATTTCTTCAGCAGTCTGAACGGGGCACGACTGCGCAAGCACGTGAGGTCGGCCAGTGAGAACAGCGGGAAGAGTTTAAAAGGAAGACAGATTTACAGAGCAGGCGTCGGCGAAGCGGGCATCAGAGTTGAGGGAGACAGAGTAGGAAGTCTTTGGCTCAATGGGGCTTCGGCAATAAGGGGTCGAGGCCAGATAGGTTATCTGTTTAAAATAAAGACAAAGTATTGTGTGTGAGGCAGGTTTTCTGTGCTCAGTGTCAGATGTGGGAGGTCCTGGAGATTCCCGGCCTCCCGGACAACCACATCTGCATCAGGTGTGTCGACCTGCAGCTCCTTAGGGACTGCATTAGGGAACTGCAGCTGCAGCTCGATGACCTTCATCTGCTCAGGGTGAGTGAGGAGGTGATAGGAGCTATAGGAGGGTAGACACCCTGTGACCATAGGAGACAGAGAAGTGGGTAATAGTCAGGAGAGGGAAGGGCAAGAAGCAGGTACTAGAGACTACCCCAGTGGCTGTCCCCCTTAACAATAAGTATTCCTACTTGAGTACTGTTGGAGGGAAAGGCCAACCTGGGGGAAGCAAGAGAGGTCATGCCTCTGGCATAGAGTCTGGCCCTGTGGCTCAGATGGTTAGGGAAAGGAAGAGGATGGCAGCAGTGATAGGGAACTCTATAGTTAGGGGATCAGATAGGTGATTCTGTGGACGCAGGAAAGAAACTCGGATGGTAGCTTGCCTCCCAGGTGCCAGGGTCTGGGATGTTTCTGATCACATCCACGATATCTTGAAGTGGGAAGGAGAACAACCAGAGGTCGTGGTACATATTGGTATCAACAATATGGGTAGGAAAAGGGAGGTCCTGAAAAAAGATGACAGGGAGTTAGGAAAGAAGTTGAGAAGCAGGACCTCAAAGGTAGTAATCTCAGGATTACTGCCTGTGCCATGTGACAGTGAGCATAGGAATAGAATGAGGGGGGAGGATAAATGTGTGGCTGAGGGACTGGAGCAGGGGGCAGGGTTCACATTTCTGGATCATTGGGACCTCTTCTATGTGACCTGTACAAAAAGGACAGGTTACACTTGAATCCAAGAGGGACCAATATCCTGATGTGAAGGTTTGCTAAGGCTATTGGGGAGAGTTTAAACTAGAATTGCTGGGTGTAGGAACCGAACTGAAGTGACAGAGGAAAGGGAGGTTGGCTCACAAATAGAGAAAGCTTGGAGACAGTGCAAAAGGGAGGATAGGCAGGTGATAGAGAAGGGACATGCTCAGTTCGATGATTTGAGATGTGTCTATTTTAATGCGAGGAGTATCATGGATAAAGCAGATGAGCTTAGAGTGTGGATCAGCACTTGGAGCTATGATGATATGGCCATTACAGAGACTTGGATAGTGCAGGGGCAGTAATGGCTACTTCAAATGCCGGGTTTTAGATTCAGAACAGATTCAAATCCTCTCCCGTTCTGAATCGGTGTTTTACCGGGGGATCCTCTCCTGTTCTGAATCACTGTTTTACTGAGGGATCCTCTCCTGTTCTGAATCACTGTTTTACCGAGGGATCCTCTCCTGTTCTGAATTGGCTGTTTTACCGAGGGATCCTCTCCTGTTCTGAATTGGCTGTTTTACCGAGGGATCCTCTCCTGTTCTGAATTGGCTGTTTTACCGAGGGATCCTCTCCTGTTCTGAATCACTGTTTTACCGAGGGATCCTCTCCTGTTCTGAATTGGCTGTTTTACCGAGGGATCCTCTCCTGTTCTGAATCACTGTTTTACCGAGGGATCCTCTCCTGCTCTGAACCAGCTGTTTTACCAAGGGATCCTCTCCTGTTCTGAATCGGTGTTTTACCAAGGGATCCTCTGCTGTTCTGAATCGGTGTTTATGGTGAAGGCATATGGTGCACTGGCCTTCATCAATTGTGGGATTGAGTTTAAGAGCTGGGAGAAAACGTTGCAGCTAAATAGGACCCTGGTCAGACTCCACTTGGAGTACTTTGCTGAATTCTGGTTGCCTCACTACAGGAAGGATGTAGAAATCATAGAAAGAGTTCAGAGGGGATCTACACGGATGTTGCCTGGATTGGGGAGCATGCCTTATGAGAATAGGTTGAGTGACCTTGGCCTTTTCTCATTGGAGCGACGGAGGATGAGAGGTGACCTGATAGAGGTGTACAAGATGATGAGAGGCATTGATTGTGTGGATAGTCAGAAGCTTTTTCCCAGGGCTGGAATGATAGCATGAGAGGGCACAGTTTTAAGGTGCTGGGAAGTAGGTTCAGAGGAGATGTCAGAGGTTAAGTTTTTTTTTAAAAATGCAGAGGGTGGTGAGTGCGTGGAATGGGCTGCTGGCAATGGTGGTAGAGGCGGAAACAATAGGGTCTTTTAAGAGACTCCTGGATAGGTACATGGAGCTTAGAAAAAATAGAGGGCTAAAGATAACCTTAAGTAATTTCTAAGGTAAGGACATGTTTGGCACAGCTTTGTGGCATTTCTATGTGTATTCTCTCCCAACGATCTCCAGCCTTGGCCTGAGTTGAGCTGAGCAGAGCTGGGAGTGCTAAGCAGACTCAGTCACTCACTCACCAAGTGAGTTAGTAGTTGAAGATCACTCCTACTCGCACTCCTGCCAGAGCTATTCTGTCAAAGCATAGAATGGTGCAACACAGGAACAGGCTCTACCACCCCCCGACAGAGCATTCCAGATACACACCACTCATTTAAAACTTGCTCCACAATCTCAATTGAACTTAGCCCCTCTCACAAGTATTAGACCTTCTGACTCAGAAAATAATATTGTCTCATAATCTCATTAATTTCTAACAGATCCTCATCCTCTGCTGCTTCAGAGAAAATAACACAATTTTGGCTTACCTCCTATTATAGCACATTTGCTTGAATCCAGGCAGCATCCTGCCAAACCATCTCTGCACCCTCTCCAAAGCCTTCATGTCCTTCCTAAAATGAGGTGACCAGAAATGCCTGCAATAATCCAGATGGAGTCCAAACAGTTTTATAAAGCTGCAACATAACTTCTTGCCCCTTGAACTCAGTGCTTCTACTAATAAAAATCAAGCAAGCTATATGCTGCCTTTACCACCTTATCAAACTGTGCAGCCAGTTTCAGAGAGCTATAAACTTGGATCCCAAGATCCATCTACTAAGGAACTTCCTCAGCACTGCTAAGGAACTTGCTGTAAACAGAGTGCTGTCTCTTTACATTTGATTTTCTCGTGTTTCAGAATCAGATTCAGGTTTAATATTGCTGGCATATGTTGTGAAATTTGTTGCCTTTTCAGCAGTTGTATAGTGCATATGATAATTTAGGGAAAAACTGTATTACATAGAAACATAGAAAAACATACCGCACAATACAGGCCCTTTGGCCCACAAAGCTGTGCCAAACCTTCGAACTACTGAGGCTTTACACGCAGCCCTCTATTTTTCTAGGCTCCACGTAGCCATCCAGAAGTCTCTTAAAAGACTCTATTGTTACCGCCTCCATCACAGCCGCTGTCAGCCATTTCCACGCACCCATCACTCTGCGTAAAAAACTTACCCCTGATATCTCTTCTGTAGCTACTTCCGAGCACCTTAAAACTGTGCCCTTTCATGCTAGCTATTTCAGCCCTGGGAAAAAGTCTCTGAGTATCCACACAATCAATGCCTCTCATTATCTTGTACACCTCTATCAGGTCACCTCTCATCCTCCGTCGCTCCAATGAGAAAAGGCCAAGGTCACTCAACCTATTCTCATAAGGCATGCTCCCTAATCCAGGCAACATCCTTGTAAATCTCCTCTGCACCTTTCCATGTCCTTCCTATCATGAGGCGACTAGAATTGTGCACAGTACTCCATGTGGGGTCTGACCAGGGTCCTATATAGCTGCAACATTAGCTCTTGGCTCTTAAACTCAATCCCATGATTAATGAAAGCCTTCTTAACCATAGAGTCAACCTGCGTAACAGTTTTGAGTGACCTATCGACTTGGAACCCAAGATCCCTGCCAACAGTCTTACCAGTAATGCTACATTCTGCCATCATATTTGACCTACCAAAATGAATCACCTCACACTTATCTGGGTTGAACTCCATCTGCCACTTCTCAGCCCAGATTTGCATCCTATTAATGTCCTGCTGTAACCTCTGACTGCCCTCCACATTTTCCACAACACCCCTAACCTTTGTGTCATCAGCAAATTTTCTAACCCATCACTCCACTTCCTCATCCAGGTCATTTATAAAAATCACAAAGAGTAGGGGTCCCACAACAGATCCCTGAAGCAGAACACTGGTGACCAACCTCCATGCAGAATATGACCCGTCTACAACCACTCTTTGCCTTCTGCGGGCAAGCCAGTTCTGGATCCACAAAGCAATGTCCCTTTGGATCCCATGCCTGCTTACTTTCTCAATAAGCCTTGCATGGGGTAGCTTATCAAATGCCCTGCTAAAATCCATCTATGGCTCGACCTTCATCAATGTGCTTAGTCACATCCTCAAAAAATTCAATCAGGCTTGTAAGGCACAACCTTCCTTTAACAAAGCCATGCTGATGCTGACTACAGATACTGTATGTTACAAATAATGCGAAGATTTCAATGCAACAGGGTAGTTGTAGATGATATCTTTAATTTCACTTAGTACGGGAAGATTAGAGGAGGCATAATTTGTAAAGAGTATCCAGAGTGTTTCTTGACACAGTACATTGATAATCCAATTCAACTAGTTTTGGGAAATAAGCTTGGCCAGTTTCAGTGAAAACTGTAGGTTCTTAGAATGTAGTGGATAAGGATAAGATCAATTGGTATATTAGACAGGAGCTGGAGAGCATTGACAGGACAATAGCTGAATTGGTTAAGTCTATATGCGTGAATTGTTTAAACGGACAGCTGGACGGAAGTCAGAACTAATATGTGCCTGTGTGGAAGAAAGACAAAATTGGCAAGGTTTGGGAACCTTGGATGATGAGAGAAGCTGCAAATTCAGTCAAAATCGAAAAGGAAACACATGTAAAGTTTAGAAAGCTGATAAGGCTAAAACTAGCCATGTAATCTTCTTGGTGAGTTAGATTAAAAAGAATCTCAAGCCATTTTATACACATATTAAGAATGATAGAGCAAATGGGGAGAGGCTAAATCACTGAAGAACAAAGGAAGGACAGTATTCCCAGAGCCAGAAAGTGTATTAAGATCAAAAAGAGCAGTTTGTATTTGTATTCACCAAGAAGACACAGAGGGATGGTGGGATATTTATTTTTTTTATTTAGAAATTTAGCATGGAATAGACCCTTTGACCCACATCACCCTACAACTCACTAATTACCCTAACATAATCATGGGACAATTTACAATGACCAATTAACCTACTAACTGGCAGGTCTTTTGACAGTAGATGGAAACCCATGCACATACAGAAAGGAACGTACAAACACTTACAGGAAACATGAGAACTGAACTCCGACGCTCTGAGCTGTAATGTGCCACACTATGCCCCAAGGGGGTGTGCCAATATTCTACATTTTATCATCAAGGAGGATGTATTGGGACTCTTGAAGAACATTAATGTGGTTAAGTCTCAAGGTCTGATAGAAGAGAGGCAAGATAGGAGATTGAGGAGCAAGCAAATTGTGCATTGTAGGAACAACGTATTAAAAAGCAAACAGGGCCATTTGAGACATACTGCATGCTTGGGATCATGCAGTGATTAGGCACTTGGCAAGGGCTAATAAAAAGAAGTTAGGTTTATTTGGAGCAGCCATTGTTGGAGTGGGATAGTATTGCAGAAAGAGCTTGAGGTTTCAGCTTCAGAGGCTTTGGCAAGGAGAGATGGAAGATTGTAGGTAGATTTCAGGTAAGTTTCTTTCATTCCTGCTTTCTTAAGCAGTGAGAATGCCAAGCAGGATAGTGAAATACTCCTTTTCGGGATGTGGGAAGACAGAGAGACTTCCAGTTTTCTAACAACTACACCTGCAAGAAGTGCAAATGCTTTGAGAGTCTGGTCAAGGATTACATCTGCAGCATGCTACCACCCAAACTGGATCCCCTATAATTCACCTACTGACACAACCGATCGACAGATGCAATAGCTACTGCTCTAGGTATTGTCCTTACACATCTGGAGAAGATGGATGTTTATGTGAAAATGCTGTTCTTGGACTATAGTTCAGCATTCAACACCATAATTCCATCCAGGCTCGACAGGAAGCTCAGGGACTTCAGTCTTGACCCCACCTTGTGCAGCTGGATCCTGGATTTCCTGTCAGATCGCTGGTAGGTGATAAGAGTGGGCTCCCTCACCTCCACCTCTCTGACTCTCAATACAGGAGCCCCTCAGGGCTGTGTACTAGATCTCCTCCTTTACTCCCTGTATATCCATGACTGTGAAGCTACCCACAGCTCTAATCTGCTCATTAAATTTGCCGACAACACTACATTAATTGGCCTAATCTCAAAGAATAATGAGGTGGCCTACAGGGAAGAAGTCATCTCTCTGACACGGTGGTGTCAAGAAAACAACCTCTCTCACAATGTCATAAAAAAAAGGAGCTGGTTGTGGATTACAGGAGGAATGGAGACGGGCTAACCCCTGTTGACATCAATGGATCTGGGGTTGAGAAGGTAAACAGTTTTAAATTCCTTGGCATCCACATCACCGAGAACCTCATGTGGTCTGTACACACCAGCTGTGTGGTGAAGAAGGCACAACAGCACCTCTTTCACCTTAGACAGTTGAGAAAGTTTGGTATGGACCTCCAAATCCTAAGAACTTTCCACAGGGGCACAATTGAGAGCATCCTGACAGGCTGCATCACTGCTTGGTATGGGAACTGTACCTCCCTTAATCACAGGATTTTGCAGAGAGACGGTGGACAACCCAGTACATCTGTAGTTGTGAACTTCACATGATTCAGGACATTTACAACGTCAGGTGTGAGAGGGTCACTGGAGACACAATTCACCCCAACCACAAGCTATTCCAGCTGCTACCATTCAGGAAACAGTACTGCAGCATAAAAGCCAGGACCAACAGGTTCCGGGACAGCTTTTTCCACCAGGTCATCAGACTGATTAAATTACGCTAACTGGAGTGTATTTCTATGTTTCATTGATTATTCTATTTCTTATAAATTATTATGATTGCACGTTGGACATTTAGATGGAGACGTAACCTCAAGATGTTTACTCTTCATGTCTGTGAAGGATATAAGAAATAAAGTCAATTCAATACACAGTTGCAGCTTCTTATTGACACTGTTAGAGAAATGGAGCTGGAGCTGGATGAACTGAGATTATTCGGGACTCAGTAGGCTGAAGGGTTGATTGACAGGAGATACTAGAAGGTAGCTGCACCTAAGATGAGGGACACAGGTAACTAGGTGACCCTCAGGAGAGGGAAAGGAGATAGGAAGCCCATACAGGGACCTCTGTGGATGTTCTCCTCAATTTACAAGTATACCACTTTGGATACTGTTTGTAGGGGAAGGGAGGAATGACCTACCAGAGGAAGGTCACAGCAATTAGGTCTCTGGTAGTGAGAACAACTCTGTGGCTCAAAAGGGAAGGGGGAAGAGAGGCTAGCTATGGTGGCAAAAGATTAATTTGTTCGGAAAAGGTAGGAGATTCTGTGGACAACAACAAAATTCGTCTTGGGTATGTTCCCTCCCAGGTGTCAGGGTCAGGGAGATCTCAGATCAATATTGTAAGAGGGAAGGTGAGCAGCCAGAGGTCGTGGCTAACATTGGTAGTAATAACAAAGGTAAGAAAGATTATGAGGTCCTGTAAAGTGAATTCAGGGAGTTAGGAGCTAAACTAATTGATAAGATCTCCAAGGTTGTGATCTCAGAATTGCTACCTGTGCTATGTAGTACTGAGGGCAGAAATAGTAAGATGATACAGTTTAACATACGGCTCAGGTGATGGTGCAGGAAGGAGGGCTTCAGATATTTGGACCATTGGGCTCTATTCCAGTGAAGGTGGGACCTGCACAGATGAAACAGTTTGCAACTAAACTGGAGGATTAATATCTTCGTGGGAAGCTTTGCTCATGTTGTTCGGGGGGGGGGGGGGGGTTTAAACTGAAGTTGCAGGCGAATGGGAACTAGTGTGTCATGGCAGATTACTGTTTAGTGCATTTATGTAGTCCTGTGCAGGTCTGTAGTCTCGTGTAGTTTTTGTGTTGTTTTACATAGTCTAGTGTAGCCTTGAGTTGTCTCACATAGTCTAGTGTAGTTTTGTGTTGTTTCATGTAGCACCATGGTCCTGGAGGACCATTTTTACTGTGTACTGTACCAACAATTTATGGTCAAAATGACAATAAAAAGTGACTTCACTTGACTTGAGACAGTGAGGTGGTTTTGGGGAAAGATGCTTTTAAGCCTGCATACTGTTACGTACCTGTGGGTATCTTGTGACTGTCACATGACCATGATGTAATTGAGTCTCTGCTGGGCATGATGTAATGGTCTTGTGATGGTGGAGTGATGTAATTTTCCCACCAGTGAGAGGTCATGTGATGGCCTGTTTCAACAGGTATAAAAGAAGCATGCCTCGCTGTGACGCAGGTCAGTTCATGGCTTAATTCATCAGTGACTCCGTTCTGCTGTGTATTTGATTTTATGATGCAGTTTCGTTTAAAAGTGGAGTTTTAATTTCTTCCATAAGAATCATTGTGCTGGCAGTTCTGAAAATCACTACCAGTTAAAGTCCAGTCGGAGAGTGAAGAATTATTGAAGTTCAGGAAGCTGAAGGATCGAGTAAAGTTGGTGTCAGCAGCAAAACAGGTTCAACCTTATGGAATCTTCATTCAGAAGGTAGTAATCTGCACCCACGATAGTCCCTGCTGTAAAAGCAGAAAGGACTGGGGCAGTGAGCTATTCGCCAAAAGGAAAAGGTCAGTCCATTTAAGCCGTTTTTATTTCCTTCATCGTAAATCCTTCAGACAAGGCATATTTTGGCTGGGATCAGCAGTAACGTCACGTCGTAAGAGAATTTATTACTTCAAGGAAAGTCTTTCCAAATTGACTGTGTAAATCATTTGGACTTTTGCATTTACTACTTTTAAGAATTGTGTTCGCATTTCTCGTTTTAAGAACTGTTCGAGCTGCCATATAGCAGCTGACTTCAAGTTAGTCGTTTGTTTACTCTTGGATTTTTTTTGAGCAGTGTTTAATAGAAGTTTTATTTGTTTATAAAAAAAAACTGTCTCAATTATATATTCATTGGTGCCGTATCGTAACAATACAATCACAGGAATCAAAACGTTGACCATAGTGGGAATACTTTTCTGAGTTGCATCTATTTCAATGTTAGAAGTATTGAAAGTAAGGCATATGAACTTAAAGCGTGGATCAGCATTAGAACTATGTCATTGTAGTCATAGGCGAAACATGGTTGCAGGAGGGGCAGGACTGGCAACTTGATGTTCTGGGGTTCCAGATTGCTTTAGACATGGTAGAGCAAGAGGGTTTAAAGCAGTGGTTCCCAACCTTTTTTTGGCCATGCCCCACCTAATCACCTCTAAAATCCTGATGCCCCCTGTGGTGATATATAATTCTTATTATTCAAAAAGTGAACTCCTATTCACCTGGAGGAAGCCTAAAAGACCATTAACTTGGTTTAAACAAGCTTCCAAAGAACATGGCATTCAAGAAAGAGAAAAATAAAAGAACCAAAGGACTGTTAAAGTTCTGAGGAAGAAATTACTAAGAAATTGTAAAAAAAAGAACATTAAGTGATATTAAAATAATAATAATAATAATAAATAAATAAAACAATGCCGATTCGTTTCTACAGCATACAAAGACAGATACACCGTTTAAAAGAGATGACGCAATGTACACACCTTCACACCACCAAGAACCGAAAGCTACTGCAAAAAGCAGCATTGGCGCGACCTCGTACGAGTTTCTTACGCATTTGGACCTGTTCATTCGCTCCTTCCTACATCAGTCAATTCATTAATTTAATTATGAAAGCCATTTGACGGTTGTAATGATGGTGATACACTATATATACAGTACATACGCAATTACACATGTACATACACACAAGTATTTTTATGTATGCATACTGTATATACACATATACAGTGCGCACACACACTCATACTCACAGAGACTTACTAGAAAAAATTCACTGTTAATAACTCATTCTCGAATTGCCCCCCTTAAAAATCAAATTACCCCCCTGTGAGGCGTATGCCCCACGTTGGGAACCACTGGTTTAAAGGATGAGGGATGGCATTTTGAGTCATGGAATATGTCACGGCTCAGACTAAATGGGTGGAACTGAGGAATAAGAAAGGAACGACCACTTTAATGGTAATACTATATATCATCCCAATGTCAATGGGATTTAGACGTTGCAGACAGTTGTAACCAAAGAAAGATTGCGATAGCATGTGATTTTTTAAAAAAGTTAAAAGTGTGTCCCAAGCCTTATAAGCTCATCAGGCTCATAAGGTTTCCGTGACGTGAAGCAACTGAGAGTACGAGACCTCCCCCCCCCCCCTCCCGCCCCAGATAGGACGCCAGTCTATCGCGAGGTTAACCCCCATCATTTTGCTGGTACCCATTTTCAGCTGGGTGGACTGGAGCAATGTGTGGTTAAGTGCCTTGCTCAAGGACACAACACGCTACAGATCACTAGTCCAATGCCTGAACCACTTGGCCGCATGCCACACAGGTGGTTTTAACTTTCGACATATTGATTGAGATTGGATCTATCACGGGCTTGATGGGCCAAAGGGCTTGTTTCGATGCTGCAGTGCTCTATGACTCTGTTGCTGAACAAAACCTTTGTATGTCTCATGACAGGCAAGGTGTTTCAGCAAGGTCAAAATAGCCAAACCAGATATTATGACAATCTTTCAGATGTCATTAGAAACGGGGATTGTGCCGGAGGATTGGCGTATTGCTCATGTGGTTCCATTGTTTAAAAAGGGTTCTAGAAGTAAGCCTGGCAATTATAGACCTGTCAGTTTGACATCAGTGGTGGGTAAATTAATGGAAAGTATTCTTAGAGATAGTATTTATAATTATCTGGATAGACAGGATCTGATTAGGAGTAGCCAGCATGGATTTGTGCGTGGAAGGTCATGTTTGACAAACCTTATTGAATTTTTTGAAGTAGTTACGAGGAATGTTGACGAGGGTAAGGCAGTGGATGTAGTCTATATGGACTTCAGCAAGGCCTTTGACAAAGTTCCACATGGAAGGTTAGTTAAGAAGGTTCAGTCGTTAGGTATTAATGCTGGAGTAATAAAATGGATTCAACAGTGGCTAGATGGGAGATGCCAGAGAGTAGTGGTGGATAATTGTTTATCGGGATGGAGGCCGGTGACTAGCGGGGTGCCTCAGGGATCTGTTTTGGGCCCAATGTTGTTTGTAATATACATAAATGATCTGGATGATGGGGTGGTAAATTGGATTAGTAAGTATGCTGATGATACTAAGGTAGGAGGTGTTGTGGATAATGAGGTGGGTTTTCAAAGCTTGCAGGGAGATTTATGCCGGTTAGAAGAATGGGCTGAACGTTGGCAGATGGAGTTTAATGCTGAGAAGTGTGAGGTTCTACATTTTGGCAGGAATAATCCAAATAGAACATACAGGGTAAATGGTAGGGCATTGAGGAATGCAGTGGAACAGAGAGATCTAGGAATAACAGTGCATAGTTCCCTGAAGGTGGAGTCTCATGTAGATAGGGTGGTGAAGAAGGCTTTTGGAACGCTGGCCTTTATAAATCAGAGCATTGAGTACAGAAGTTGGGATGTAATGTTAAAATTGTACAAGGCATTGGTAAGGCCAAATTTGGAATATTGTGTACAGTTCTGGTCACCGAATTATAGGAAAGATATCAATAAATTAGAGAGAGTGCAGAGACGATTTACTAGGATGTTACCAGGGTTTCAGCACTTAAGTTACAGAGAAAGGTTGAACAAGTTAGGTCTCTATTCATTGGAGCGTAGAAGGTTGAGGGGGGATTTGATCGAGGTATTTAAAATGTTGAGAGGGATAGATAGAGTTGACGTGAATAGGCTGTTTCCATTGAGAGTAGGGGAGATTCAAACGAGAGGACATGATTTGAGAGTTAGGGGGCAAAAGTTTAAGGGAAACACGAGGGGGTATTTCTTTACTCAGAGAGTGATAGCTGTGTGGAATGAGCTTCCTGTAGAAGTAGTAGAGGCCAGATCAGTTGTGTCATTTAAGGTAAAATTGGATAGGTATATGGATAGGAAAGGAGTGGAGGGTTATGGGCTGAGTGCGGGTAGGTGGGACTAGGTGAGATTAAGAGTTCGGCACGGACTAGGAGGGCCGGAATGGCCTGTTTCCGTGCTGTGATTGTTATATGGTTATATGGACTCTTGCATCAGTGGTAGAAATTCTTAGAAATCAGAGAAAATTCTTAAGAATAGGATCTTGTGAAGCTGGAAAAGTATAAATATTAAAGTCAGTTCACGGGAGGTCATCATGTTTCACAAGCTTCATTGAACACAGAACATAAAAATCAACAGCACATTATAGGCCCTTCAGCTCACAATGTTGTGCTGACCATGTTGTGCTACTCTAGAAACTGCCTAGAATTTCCCTACCGTAAAGCCCTCTATTTTTCTAAGCTCCATGTACCTATCTAAGACTCTATTGTATCTGCCTCTACCACCATCGCTAGCAGTGCATTCCACGAGCCCTCCAGCCGCTGGGTGAAAACCTTACCTCTGACATTCCTATTGTGCCTACTTCCAAGCACTTTAATAACTATGCTCCATCATGTTAGCCATTTCAGCCCAGGGAAAAGCCTCTGGCTATCCACACAATCAATGCCCCTCATTATCTTATACACCTTAAGGACAAAAGACCAAGTTCACTCAACCTAACCTCTTAAGGCACACTCCCCAATCCAGGCAACATCCTTGGAAATGTCCTCTGCACTCTCTCTATAATATCCACATTCTTCCTGTAGTGAGGTGATCAGAACTGAATACAGTGCACTGAGTGGGGTCTACAGTCTTATATAGCTGTAACATTACCTCATGGCTCTTGAACTCAGTTCCATGTTTGATGAAGACCAACACGCCATACACCTTCTTAACAACACTGTCAACTTGCACAGCAGCTTTGCGTGTCCTACAGACATGGACCCCAAGATCTCTCTGATCCACAATACTGCCAACAGTCTTACCATTAATATTATATTCTGTATCAAATTTGACCTATCAAAATGAACCTCTTCACACTTAACTGGTTCGAACTCTATCTGCCACTTCTCAACCCAGTTCTGCATCCTATCGATGTCCCGTTGTAAACACTGACAACCCTCCAGACTATACCCACAACACCCCCAACTTTTAGGTCATCAGCAAACTTACTAACCCACCCTTCTACTTCCTCATTCCGGTCATTTATAAAAATCACAAAGAAGAGGTCCCAGAACAGATCCCTGTGGAACACCACTGGTCATCGACTTCCACCCAGAATACGAACCATTTACAGCCACCCTTTGCCTTCTGTGGGCAAGACAATTCTGGATCTCCTTGGATCCCATGCCTCCTTGCTTTCTGAATGAGTCTTGCATGGGGAATCTTATCAAAAACCTTACTGAAATCCATATACACTACATCCACTGCTCTACCTTCATCAATGTGTTTTGCTTTGTTCTTAAAGAGTTCAATCAGCCTCGTAAGGCATGACCTGCCCTTGACAAAGCCATGCTGACTATCCGTAATCAGATTATATCTCTCCAAATGTTCATAAATCATGCCTCTCGGGAGTTTCTCCAACAACTTGCCCACCACTGAAGTAAGACTCACTGGGTTATCTCTACCCCCTTTCTTGAACAAGAGAACAACATTTGTAACTCTCCAATCCTCTGGTACTTCTCCCGTCCTTATTCATGACGCAAAGATTATTGCCAGAGGCTCAGCAATATCCTCCCTTGGTTCCCACAGTAGCCTGGGATATAACCAGACCCAGCAACTTATCTAACTTAGTTGAAGAGTCTCGACCTGAAACATTGACTGTACTCTTTTCCATATAGGCAGCAGCCTGGCCTGCTGAGTTCCTCCAGCATTTTGTAGGGTTGTTTATTTTCCAGCATCTGCAGATTTTTTCTTGTTTGTGACTTAACTAACTTAATGCTTTTCAAAAGCTCTTTTTTAATGTCTATAGGTTCAAGCATTTCAATCCACTGTAAGTCATCCCCACAATTGCCAAGATCCTTTTCCCTGGTGAATACTGAAACAAAGTATTGATTAAGTACCTCTGCTGCCTCCTCCGACTCCAGGCACACGCTTCCACTATTGCACCTGATTGGACCCATTCTCAAACATTCTTGTTCTTCACATACTTGTAGAATGCCTTGGGGATTTCCTTAATCCTGCTTGCCAAGGCCTTCTAGGAGAGACCTTCTATGTCTCATAATTTCATTCTCCTTCCTGGTAACCTTGTAATTTTCTAGAGTTCTAACTGTACCTAGTTTTTTTGAACCTTTCGTCAGCTTTTCTTTTCTTCTTAGCTAGATTTTCTACATCTATTGTACACCATGGTTCTCTTACCCTACCATCCTTTACCTGTCTCAATGGAACATGGCTATCCAGAATGCCATGCAAATATTCTCTGAACATTTGCCACGTTTCTCTTGTGCATTTCCCTGAGAACATTTACTCCCAAGTTTCAGCCTAATAGCATATTTTCCCCTACCCCAATTAAACATTTTCCAAAATTGTCTGCGCCTGTCCCTCTTCAGCGCCATGGTAAAGGAGATAGAGTTGTTATCACTACCTCCAAAATGCTCTCCTACCAAGAGATCTGGGTTTATTTCCAAATACCAGATCAAGTACAGCCTCTCCTCTAGTTAGCTTATCTACATCTTGTGTCAACAAAACTTCCAGAACATACCTAACAAACTCCACCCCATCCAAACCGTTTGCTCTAAGGAGACGCCAGTCAATATTAGGGAAGTTAAAATCACCCATCACAACAACGCTATCACATACAACATAGAAATTTACAGCACATTACAGGCCCTTCAGCCCACAAGGTTGTGCCGACCATGTAATCTACTCTAGAGATTACCTAGGATTTTCCTAGTGCATAGCCCTCTATTTTCCTAAGGTCCATGTACTTATCTAAGACGCTCTTAAAAGACCCTACTGTATCTGCTTCTGCCACCGCCACCGGCAGTGCATTCCACGCACCCATCACTCTCTGTGTGAAAAACTTAGCTCTGACATCCCCTCAGTATCTATTTCCAAGCACCTTAAAACTATGCCCCCTAGTGTTAGACATTTCAGCTCTGGGAAAAAGCCTCCGGCTATCCACATGATCAATATCTCTCATCATCTTTTCCGTCTCTATCAGCTCACCTCTCATCCTCCGTCATTCCAAGGAGAAAAAGCCAAGTACACTCAACCTATTCTCATAAGGTACATCCTCCAATCCAGGGAACATCCTTGTAAATCTCCTCTGCATTCTCTCTATGGTATCCACATCTTTCCTGTAGTGAGGTCACCAGAACTGAACACTGTACTCCAAGTGGGGACTGGCCAAGGTCTTATATAGCCATAACATTACCTCATGGCTCTTGAACTCAATCCTATCGTTGATGAATGCCAACATACCATACGCCTACTTAACAACACTGTCAATCTGTGCAGCAGCTTTGAGTGTCCTATCGACACGGACCCCAAGATCTCTCAGATTCTCCACACTGCCAAGAGTCTTACCATTTATATTATATTCTGTCTTCAAATTGGACTTACCAAAATGAACCACCATATTTAGAGCAGAAGACATTGGAGCAGAATTAGGCCATTTGGCCTATCGAGTCTGCTCCGTCATTCAGTCATGGCTGATCCCTTTTTTTCCTCGTCCTTAATCCCATTTCCCGGATTCTCCCCTTAACCTTTGGCGCCATGCCTGATCAAAAACCTATCAATCTCTACCATAAATACACCTAACGACCTGACCTCTACAGCTGCATGTGGTCATAAATTCCACAAATTCACCACGCTCTGGCTAAAGTAATTTCTCTGCATCCCTGTTTTGAATGGACTCCCCCTCTATTCTGAGGCTGTGCCTTCTTGTCCTGGACTCTCCCACCATGGGAAACATCCTTTCCACATCTACTCTGTCTAGGCCTTTCAACATTCGAAAAGTTTCAATGAGATCCCCTCTATCCTTCTAAATTCAGGTGAATACAGACCCAGAGCCATCAAATGTTCCTCATATGATAACCTTTCATTCCTGGAATCATCCTTGTGAACGTCCTCATCACCCCCTTCAATGCCAGCACAACTCTTCTAAGATAAGGAGCCCAAAACTGTACAGAATACTCAAGGTGATGCCTCAGTGATGCCTTATAAAGCCTCAGCATCACACCCCTGCTCTTGTATTCTAGACCTCTTAAAATGAATGCTAACATTGCATTTACATTCCTCATCACCAATCCAACCTGCAAGTTAACCTGGGTTGAAGTCCATCTGCCACTTCTCAGCCCAGTTCTGCATCCTATCGATGTCCCGCTGTAAACTCTGACAACCCTTCAGAATATCCATAATATCAACCTTTGTGTCATCAGCAAACTTACTAACCTACCCTTCTACTTTTTCATCTAGGTCATTTATAAAAATCACAAACAAGAGGGGTCCCAGAACAGATCCCTGCAGAACACCACTGGTCACCGACCTCCATGCAGAATACGAACCATCTACAACAACCATTTGCCTGTGTGGGCTAGTAAATTTTTGGATCAACAAAGCAAGGTCTCCTTGCTTCTTTACTTTCTTGCATGGGGAATCTTATCAAAAGACTCACTGAAATCCATACATCCACTGCTCTACCTTCAATAATGTGTTTTGTTACATCCTCAAAGAATTCAATCTGGCTTGTAAGGCACAACCTACCCTTGACAAAGCTATGCTGACTGTCCATAATCAATTATTATTCTTCACCATTCCAGAAAATGCCTCCCTATCTGCTCCTTGATGTATCTGTTACTATTGGGGGGGGGGGTCTATAAAATACACCCAGGAGTTATTGCCCTCTTCCTGTTTCTTTCCACCAACACTGACTCATCTTTTCTGCCATACCCCCACCTCCTTGAGTTTTCTGAGGAGGCTGCAGAGATTATTAATGAGCAAAGGGCACTACATGTTGTCTAGATGGACTTCAGTAAAGCTTTTAATAAGGACTATCATGGTCAGCTTGAACTAGAAGATTATGATCTATGGGATCCATTGTGACTTGGTAGCTTGGATTCCAGCTATAGAAGGTGACATGTAGTGGTGGAGTGGTATTATTCTGACTGGAGGTCAAGGACCAGTAGTGTTCTGCAGGTATTCATTAAGACTTCTTTTCTTTTACAAAATTATAGGTGGACTGATTAGAAAATTTGTAGACAATACAGAAATTGGCGAGTGAAGAAAGTTTTAAAGTGACTTGGCAAGATAAATATTGTTTGGGAATGGGGCAAAAATGGTAGATTTTTTATGGTAGATTAAAAGACTTCAGATTTTTAATGGTAGAAACAGTAGATTAAAAAACTTCAGATTGCCAGGTATGATGTTGTGGCCATTACTGAATCGCAGCTGAAGGATAGTTGTAGTTGGGAGCTGAATGTCCAAGGTGACACATTGTATTGGAGGGATAGGGAGATTGGCAGAGGGGGAAGCATAGCTCTACTGGTAAAGAATGGCATCAAATCAGTAGAAAGATGTGACATTGAATTGGAAGATGTTGAATTCTTGTAGGTTGAGATAAGAAACTGCAAGGATAAAAGGACCCTGATGGCAATTATATACAGACCTTCAAACAGTGGCTGGGAAGTGGACCACAGATTACAACAGGAAATAGAAAAGGCATGTCAAAAGGGCAATGTCATGGAGATTTTAACATGCAGGTCGATTGGGAAAATCAGATTGGTAATGGATCTCAAGAGAGTGAATTTGTTGAATGCCCAAGATATAGCTTTTTTAGAACAGTTTGTCATTGAGCCTACTAGGGGATCAGCTATCAGACTTGGTGCTATGTAATGAACCATAGGTGATTAGGGAACTTAAAGTAAAAGAACCCTTAGGAACCAGTGATCACAATATGATTGAGTTCAACTTCAAATCTAATAGGGAGAAAGTAAAGTCTGACATAGCAGTATTTCAGTGGAGTAAAGGAAATTACAGTGGTAGGTGACAGGAGTTGGCCAAAGTAAATTGTAATGAGATGCTGGCAGGGATGACAGTGAAGCAGCAATGGTGTGTGTTTCTGGGGGGAAAAAGGAAGGTGCAGGACATGTGCATTCCTGAAATGAAGAAATATTCAACTGGCAAAATTGTATAACCGTGTCTGACAAAGGAGGTCAAAGCTACTGTAAAAACAAAAAGAGGGCATACAACAAAGCAAAATTAGTGGGAAGACAGAAGATTGGGAAGTTTTAAAAAACCCACAGAGAGCAAATAGAAAAATCATTAGAAGGTAAAAAATGAAATATGAAAACAAGCTAGCAAATTATATCAATGTGGATAGTAAAATCTTCTTCAAGTATGTAAAAAATAAAAGAGAGATGAGAGTGGATATACGACCACTAGAAAATAAGGCAGGAGAAATAATATTAGGGGAACAAGGAGACGGCTAATGAACTAAATGGTGTTTTGCATCAGTATGCACTGTGGAAGACACTAGCAGTGTGCCAGATGTTGTAGTGTGTGGAGGAAGAGAAGTGGGTGGAGTTACTATTACAAGGGAGAAGGTGTTTAAAAAGTTGTAAGACCAAAAGGTACATAAGTCACCCGGACCATAGAACCATAGAACATTACAGCACAGAAACAGGTCTTTTGGCCCTTCTTGGCTGTGCCGAACCATTTTTCTGCCTAGTCCCACTGACCTGCACCTGGCCCATAACCCTCCATACACCTCTCATCCATGTACTTGTCCAAGTTTTTCTTAACTGTTAAAAGTGAGCCCGCATTTACAACTTCATCTGGCAGCTCATTCCACACTCCCACCACTCTCTATGTGAAGAAGATCCCCCCAATGTTCCCTTTAAACTTTCCCCCCTTCACCCTTAACCCACGTCCTCTGGTTTTTTTCTCCCCTAGCCTCAGTGGAAAAAGCTTGCTTGCATTCACTCTATCTATACCCATCATAATTTTATATACCTCTATCAAATCTACGCTCCAGGGAATAAAGTCCTAACCTATTCAACCTTTCTCTGTAACTCAGTTTCTCAAGTCCCGGCAACATCCTTGTAAACCTTCTCTGCACTCTTTCAACCTTATTAATATCCCTCCTGTAATTCAGTGACCAAAACTGCACACAATACAAATTCAGCCTCACCAATGCCTTCTACAACTGCACCATAACATCCCAACTCTTATACTCAATAGTTTGATTTATAAAGGCCAATGTATCACCAGCTCTCTTTACTACCCTATCTACCTGTGACGCCACTTTTAGGGGATTATGTATCTGTAGTCCCAGATCCCTCTGTTCTACTGCACTCCTCAGTGCCTACCATTTACCTTGTATGTTCTACCTTGGTTTTTCCTTCCAAAGTGCAATGTCTGTATAAAACACTGTCTGTCACACTTGTCTGTATAAAACTCCATCTTCCATTTTTCAGCCCATTTTCCCAGCTGGTCCAGATCCCTCTGCAAGCTTTGAAAACCTTCCTTACTGTCCACTACATCTCCAATCTTTGCATCATCAGCAAATTTGCTGATCCAATTTACCACATTATCATCCAGGTCATTGATATAGATGACAAATAACAATGGACCTAGCACTGTGGCACACCACTTGTCACAGGCCACCACTCAGGGAAGCAATCCTCCACTACCACTCTCTGACTTCCATCATCTGCATCCTAGAGTTCTGAAAGAGATTGTGGCTGCATTAGCAATGATCTTTCAAAAATCATTGGATTCTGCCATGGTGTCAAAGGACTGGAAAACTGCAAATCTCACTCCACTCTTTATGAAAGGAGCAATGCAGCAGAAAGGAAATTATTGAACAGTTAGCCTCACCTCAGTGGTTGGGAAGACGTTAACGTCAAAATTGTTAAGGATGAGGTGATGGAGTAGCTAGTGACACAGGACAAGATAGGAAAAAGTCAGCATGGTTTCCTTAAGGAAAAATCCTGCCTGACAAACCTGTTGGATTCTTTGAGGAGATTACAAGTATGGATAGATAAAGGGATGCAGTGGATGTTGTATATTTGGACTTTGACAAGGTGTCACACATGAGGTTGCTTACCAAGTTAAGAGCTCGTGGTATTACAGTAAAATTACCAACATGGTTAGAGCATTGGCTAATTGGAAGAAGGGAGCGAATGGGAACAAAAGGATCCTTGTCTAGTTGGCTGCCAGTGACTAGTGGTGTTTCACAGTGGTCAGTGTTGGGACCACTTCTTTTTATGCCGTATATAAATGATTTAGATGATAGAATAGCTGGCTTTGTTTCCAAGTTTGCAGATGATACGACGATTGGTGGAAAGGATGTTGAGAAAATGTAGGATGCAGAAGGTCTTAAGCTGATTAGGAGAATAGTCAAGAAAGTAGAAAATGAAATATAATGTTAGAAAATACATGGACATGCACTTTGGTACTAGAAATAAATATGCTGATTATTTTCTAAATGTCTGGGATGCAAAGGGACTTGGGAGTCCTTGTGCAGAAAACCCTAAAGGTTAACTTGCAGGTTGAGTCAGTGGTGAGGAAAACAAATACAATGTTAGCATTCATTTCAAGAGGTCTAGAATACAAGAGCAGGGATGTGATGCTAAGGTGAGGCCTCACCTTGAGTACTGTGTACAGTTTTGGGCTCCTCATCTTAGAAGAGATGTGCTCACATTGGAGAAGGTCCAGATGAGGTTTACAAGGATGATTCCAGGAATGAAAGGGTTATCATATGAGGAACATTTCATGGCTCTGGGTCTGTATTCGCTGGAATTTAGAAGGATGAGGGGGGATCTCATTGAAATATTTTGAATGCTGAAAGGCCTAGACAGAGTAGATGTGGAAAGGATGATTCCCATGGCGGCAGAGACCAGGACAAGAAGGCACAGCCTCATGATAGAGAGGCATCCACTCAAAACAGAGATGTGGAGAAATTTCTTTAGCCAGACCATGGTGAATTTGTGGAATTTGTTGCCACGTGTTGTTGGGTGCGAAGGCCAGGATGTTGGGTGCATTTAAGGCAGAGATTGATAGGTTCTTGATTGGACATTGCATCAAAGGTTACAGGGAGAAGGCTGGGAAATGTGTTTGAGGAAGAGAAAACAAAAGGATCAGCCATGATTGAATGGTGGAGCAAACTCGATGGGCCAAATAGCCTAACTCTGTTCCTCTGTGTTATAGTCTTATGGTCTAAGTTGGAAGAACGGGCAAAAAAAAATGCCAGATGGAAATGTGTGATAATGCATTTTGGTAAAAGAGCAGAAGAAACAGTCGTGCGGACTGATATTTAATTGGGGAGAAGGTTCAAACAGAGGTGCAGAGGGATTTAGGAGTCCTCGTGCAAGACTCCCACAGGTGGAAAGTATTCTTAGAGATAGTATTTATAATTATCTGGCTGGACAGGATCTGATTAGGAGTAGCCAGCATGGATTCGTGCATGGAAGGTCATGTTTGACAAACCTTATTGAATTTTTTGAAGTAGTTACGAGGAATGTTGACGAGGGTAAGGCAGTGGATGTAGTCTATATGGACTTCAGCAAGGCCTTTGACAAAGTTCCACATGGAAGGTTAGTTAAGAAGGTTCAGTCGTTAGGTATTAATGCTGGAGTAATAAAATGGATTCAACAGTGGCTAGATGGGAGATGCCAGAGAGTAGTGGTGGATAATTGTTTATCGGGATGGAGGCCGGTGACTAGCGGGGTGCCTCAGGGATCTGTTTTGGGCCCAATGTTGTTTGTAATATACATAAATGATCTGGATGATGGGGTGGTAAATTGGATTAGTAAGTATGCTGATGATACTAAGGTAGGAGGTGTTGTGGATAATGAGGTGGGTTTTCAAAGCTTGCAGGGAGATTTATGCCAGTTAGAAGAATGGGCTGAACGTTGGCAGATGGAGTTTTATGCTGAGAAGTGTGAGGTTCTACATTTTGGCAGGAATAATCCAAATAGAACATACAGGGTAAATGGTAGGGCATTGAGGAATGCAGTAGAACAGAGAGATCTAGGAATAACAGTGCATAGTTCCCTGAAGGTGGAGTCTCATGTAGATAGGGTGGTGAAGAAGGCTTTTGGAACGCTGGCCTTTATAAATCAGAGCATTGAGTACAGAAGTTGGGATGTAATGTTAAAATTGTACAAGGCATTGGTAAGGCCAAATTTGGAATATTGTGTACAGTTCTGGTCACCGAATTATAGGAAAGATATCAATAAATTAGAGAGAGTGCAGAGACGATTTACTAGGATGTTACCTGGGTTTCAGCACTTAAGTTACAGAGAAAGGTTGAACAAGTTAGGTCTCTATTCATTGGAGCGTAGAAGGTTGAGGGGGGATTTGATCGAGGTATTTAAAATGTTGAGAGGGATAGATAGAGTTGACGTGAATAGGCTGTTTCCATTGAGAGTAGGGGAGATTCAAACGAGAGGACATGATTTGAGAGTTAGGGGGCAAAAGTTTAAGGGAAACATGAGGGGGTATTTCTTTACTCAGAGAGTGATAGCTGTGTGGAATGAGCTTCCTGTAGAAGTAGTAGAGGCCAGTTCAGTTGTGTCATTTAAGGTAAAATTGGATAGGTATATGGACAGGAAAGGAGTGGAGGGTTATGGGCTGAGTGCGGGTAGGTGGGACTAGGTGAGATTAAGAGTTCGGCACGGACTAGGAGGGCCGGAATGGCCTGTTTCCGTGCTGTGATTGTTATATGGTTATACGGTTAATTTACAGGTTGGATCTGTGGTAAAGATGGCAATTGCAATGTTGGCATTTATTTCAAGGGGAATCGAGTATAAAAGCAAGGAGATGGTGCTGTGGCTTTGCAAGACACTAGTCAGGCTGCACTTGGGGCTCAGTATTGGGCTCATATCTCAGAAAGGATGTGTTGTCATTGTAGAGAATCCACAGGAGGTTAACAAGGATTATTCTGGGAATGAAGGGGTTAACCTATGAGAAGCATTTGGCAGCTTTGTGCCTGTATTGACTGGAATTTAGAACATTGCATAGGGATCTCATTGAAACCTACTGAATGTTGAAAGAACTCGATAGGGTGGATGTGGAGAGAATGTTTCCTATGGTGGTGGTATCCAGAACTAGAGGGCACAGTCTCAAAATTGAGGGGTGATCCTTTCAAACAGAGGTAAGGAGGAATTTTTTTAGCTAGACAGTAGTAAATCTGTGGAATGCTCTGCCACAAACTGCGGTATTTTTAAGGCGGAAGTTGATAGTTTCCTGATCGGTCAGGGCATCAAAGGATATATGGGGAATAGGCAGGTCTATGGGGTTGAGTGGGATCTGGAAATCAACCGTCACGGAATGGCGGAGCAGACTCAATGGGTCAAATGGCCTAATTTTGCTCCTATGTCTTATCGTCTTATGAAGAGCGGTTGAACCAACTTAGACTATTTTCACTGGAGCATCAGAGGCTGAGAGGAAACCTGACAAGGTAAATGAAATTAGAAGCATGAAATAAAATGCTTAATCCAGCATGAAAATGTCAAGTACTTGAAGGCACAGCCTTAAGGTGAGAGGACTGAAGTTTAAAGGACTACTACAAGAAAGCTTTTTATCACAAAACAGTGGTAGAAGTTTGGTTGTGTTGACAGAGGAAGTGATGGAACCAGAAATGATGACAGCATTTAAGAAAGAGCCATATGGTAGGCAGGGATATGACCCACGACGTAATAGGGGAGTATTAGTGTGAAATTTCGATTTATTTTTAGACACAGCCAAGTAAAAGGCTTACAGTGGAAATTGTGAAGTCTATCCGAGTAACCTGATAGAGCGGCTGCAACATTAGACCTCTGCCTGGGGAATCATCTGGGGCAAGCAGAAGAATTGAAGAACTGTCTGTCGGACAGCACTTTGGGTCTTGTGACCATAATTCTATTCGTTTTAAAATGCTAATGCAGAAGTATTGAAAAAGTAAGGAGGCATGGGATCCAAGGGCATATTGCTCATGTGGATAGTCAGAGGCTTTTTCCCAGGGCTGAAATGGTTGCCACAAGAGGACACAAGTTTAAGGTGCTGGGGAGCAGGTACAGAGGGGATGTCAGGGGTAAGTTTTTTTTACTCAGAGTGGTGAGTGTGTGGAATGGACTGTTGGCAACGGTGGTGGAGGCGGATATGATAGGGTCTTTTAAGAGACCTTTGGATAGGTACATGGAGCTTAGAAAAATAGAGGGCTATGGGTAAGCCTAATGATTTCTAAGGTAGGGACATGTTCGGCACAACTTTGTGGGGTGAAGGGCCTGTATTGAGCTGTAGGTTTTCTACGTGTCTAAATACAAGGCTGGTGCACAGATTAGGGACCTGAAATGCGGCACTGAACACCAGTCCACAAGTTAAGCTCTCCATAGAATTTCTTGTGACAATTTTCATTAATAGAAAATAAATTTACACTTGCAAAATTGGTGATTCAACAGTGAAGATCTGCTAATTCATTAAATTAAATTCATTAAATTCTAAAAGAATTCCAGTACCTGGAATAAGCTTTCTTCTGGCCATTGCAGCAGCTCTGTGAGATTCATATTCTACAAATGCAAATCCACGGTTCTTTGTTTTGTCAGTGGCACTGGGGTAGACAATGACATCAACAACACCTTCAGTAACCTTTTTCATTTCTTCCAGGATTTCTTCTTTTTTTCTCTCTTTTGGAATTGCCCCAATGAACAGTCTACAGTTGTCCAAGCTAACACAGACACCAATAAATTTTCCAGGACGAATTTCAAAATTGTTCAGCATTTTGATTGCATTCTGGGATTCTTCTCTTGTAGTATACATAACAAATGCATAACCTCGATTCTCACCACTGAATTCCATCATCAGTCTAAACTCATAAATTTTTCCTGCTCTCTGGAACACAGGTACCAATTCATCCTCGTACATGTCCCGAGGAATCTTTCCCACAAATACTTCACATCCACGAGGTGGTGGTGGGCCTTCCCAACCTTGAAAAAAAATCTTTTATCATTTATCATATCAAATTCATTAGTATGAGTTAAGGAACAAGTTTAAGGTGTACATTTGATTACGAACAGGTGCAATAATGCAATATTACTTGTAATATTATTTTTAAAGCCAAAAATCAAATTCAATATACAATACAACTACAGTAAATACCTGAACAGAATAAGATCAAGGTGCTTATGTTTAAACCATCTCATACCCTTACGATAACTTGACACTTAAAAAGTGATGTTTCAAAAGTAGTAGGCTAAAATGGTCATTTAGAGATTCTTGCAGTCTTGTTTTAATTTTACAGCAGAAATTTCCTCAAAACCCCAATACCATTATAATCAACTTTCTTATTCTAATGAAAAAATCATGCAAATTTCCATTAGGAAAAGCCATTTTGGAGATTTGAGGAAAGGTCAATCAGGAAGATTGGACATCTGAGAAGACATAATTCACTCAGGTTCACTGATCAAGTAGAAAAGGCAGCAACACACGACAGTATTGGAGTTTTGAGCAGCGCCCAATCAGCATTCAGGATTCATTATCAAGAACAAATTAAAGTAAGGCAGGAGCAAATGGAACGGCCATCATCAGAGTGGGCAGAGTTAGAGTGAAGATTTGAGGCTTTAGCTCTTCCAGGTTTTAGTGAAGAGAGGCTTCAGTCAGAGTAGATAGAGTTCCCCTACCCCTTTTTTCATATGTGCTCAGTTAGAACAGTAAAGATGCCAGGGTGGATAGTGGAATGTTTCTCTTGCAAAATGGGGAAAGGTAGGGGAGACCTCCAGTGTCCCTAACAACTAGATGTGTGAGAAGTTCATCCAGCTGTAGCTTCTATCAATCTCCTTTAAAGAGATGGAGCTGGAAATGTATTAACTCCAGATCATACAGGAAGCTGACAATGTGATAGATAGGACATATACTGAGCTGGTTACATCCAAGGTGCAGGACACAGGAAACTGGGTGACAGGCAGGAAGGGGAAAGGGGTTAAACAGCCAATGGACAGTACCCCTGTTACCAATCACTCAACAACAGGTATATCACTTTGGAAACCACTGGGAGGGCGGGGGGCAATGACCTAGCAATGGAAAGTCACAATGGTCAGGTCTCTGGCACTGAGTCTGACTGTGAAGCAGAAGGGAAGGTGAGAGAAGAGGCAAGCTTCTTCTGATAGGACAGAGTTCTATCTTCTGTCCATTAGTTATGAGAACAGAGAGGAAGTTCTGTGGATGCGAACAAGATTCCTGGATAGTATGTTGCCTCTAGGGTGCCAAAGTCTACAACATCTTGGATTGAGTCCTCAGCATTATTAAGTGGGAGGGTAAACAGCCAGAGGTAGTAGTGGTCCATGTAAGTACCAATGACATAGGCAGTAAGAGTGACAAATTTCTGCAAAGGGAGTTCAGGGAGGTAGATGCTAAATTAAAGGGCAGAATCTTCAGAGTTGTGGATATCAGGATTGCTACTCATGTCATGAGCTAGTGAGACCAGAAACAGGAAGAGTATACAGTTTAGCATGTGGTCAAGGAGTTAGGAGTAGGAGCGAGGACATAAAATTTTTGGATCAATGAGCTCTTTTACAGGGAAGGTGGAATCTATACAGAACAAACTGTCATGGTCCGGTCTGTGAAGTCCATGTTCTGGTTCATGGTCCGGTCCGTGGACTCCGGACTCCAGGTCTTCTGGCTGTCCGTTGTTTCAGTTGGGCTTAATCACAGGCACCTGATTCTCATATTGGGGCTGGAATATAAGTGGCCCTGGGTTCGACTGTGTTGCTGGTTTGTCTTGTTGGTGTCCTGTCCTTGCCTCTGTGGGGTAAGTCAGGCAGTTCTTGCTGTTACCCTATGGTGGGATCTATCCCTTCCTGTCCTTGCCTCTGTTGGGTAAGTCAGGCCATCTTTGCTGTTACCCTGAGGCTGGACTGTTCTCTTCCTTCCCACTGAAATCTGGCCTGAAGCCTTGCTGGCTACCCATGCTGGCAACCCTCGTCCATGTCCTCGCCTGTATCGCCATCAAGTTCAGCCATCAGAGTGAGACTGGAGCCTTGCCATGCCAACAGAAGGAACTATCTATCATTGAACTTGGAACTTTCTCTTTGTGTCCCTGTGTTTACTGTCTGTGTATGAGTCCCGGCCCTATGTCCTGTCCCCAAGGAGGGTTCCCGGCTCTGTGTTCTGTGTTCCTGTGCTCCAGTCCAAGGCTCCATGGAGGTTGCAGTCCGTGTCCAAGGCTCCATGGAGGTTCCAGTCCATGTCCAAGGCTCCAAGGAGGTTCCAAGTCCAAGTCATAGCCTAGGTTCTGAGTCCTGGTCTTATCCAGGGCTATGTCTGTTTCCAACTACGCCTTTCCCCGCTTCTGCTTTGCTCTCCCTTGACCTAGGCTCTGCATTCCTGCTCTCTGTTCCTGGTCACCCTTGATCAAGACCAAGCATGAGCTTCATGTCCTCATCCAAGTCTTAGCTTCATGTCCTCATCCTGCCCCCATGTCCGGTCCTCACCTGGATCCGGAGTCCGAGCCAGAGACAAGACCCAGGTTCCGGGTCCCTGTCCACTCTCTGGCTCGGAGTCCTTGTCCTAGTTCCTAATCTAGGTCCCACTTTCCTACTCTACTCCTAGCCCATTCCCTGTCTTCTAGTCTTGTCCAGGGCTTCTGTCTTGTCCAGCATCGTTTCTTCCCCACTTCCCTTGCTTTCTTGATGCACCTAGTCCTCTCCCTAGTACTTCAGTGTCAGGGTCTTGCATATGGGTCCGTTCCCAATTACCACCTTATGACACAGATACTTTTCATGTGAACCAGAAGGAGATTAATATGCTCTCGGGATGGATTGCTGGTGTTGCATGATGGAGTTTAAACTAGAGATGCAGGGAGATGGGAACCAAAGTGCCAAAACAGTTAATAGAGAGGTTGTGGAGACAGATGTTGGTCAGACCTCAGACAGAGTCAAGAACAAAAGGTTCAGCCTGGTGTGACTAGTGTCTTGAGCTGCATATACTTCAATCCAAGAAATGTCATAGGAAATGTGATGAGCTCAACACTTAGAATTATGATACAAGTTTCCCCTGCTATTCAAAGGTAGAGTGTTCCTATGAAATAGTTCATAAGCCGGAATGTTGTGAAGTGAAAAAGCAATCACCATTTATTTATATGGGAAAAATTTGTGAATGTTCACAGACCTAAAAGATAACCTACTGTTATGAGTGATGAACAGACCTGACAGAAAATGGGGTGCAGAGTTAACCATTCCCCCCCCCCGAGATCTATGAATTATTGCTGTTGCTATACTGCTACTGAGAGGGAGAGATGAAGCCCAGGCAACGACATCTGCTGCAGATAAGAGGGAGAGAGAGACTGTTGATCTATTGTATTTTGACTCTTCCTGGATTATTTACCTTTCACTACAAGGACTTTACTCTGCTCATTAACATTCCTCAGGAGACAGCAGGAGTGGCTTGATTTGATGGAAACAGTCATTTAGAGTTGATGGATAGCTGAGACCCCGTTAGTAGGGATAAAAGACAGGTCTGGAGAGACACCCTTCAGACACACCAGTGGACACTGACTGAGTGTTGTGAACCCACAGAAAGGTGGGGGTTTCGGAGACCGAATCAGGAGATCGGTCAATAAAGCTCACTGTGTGACAGCAGGGCTGGTGGGGTCTTGTGTGTGTGTCCACTCATGCCAGAGTGACGAGTCCACCACAGAAGAACGGTCTAGCTGAAGAACAGAGGGGTCATAACTGAATGGCCACAACAACACGACGGGCAAAGAAAGCCACAGAAGGTTTGCATGCTGCAGCTACCTAATCTCTCACTCTCTCTCTCTCCAACGATTACAACACAACAACCATAACTACCTCAGCATGTATGAACTGAACTTTATACTCTTCTATGACAATTCATTTATGCCTAGACATCGATAGAGCTTGTTTATTATTGCTTATTATTATTCCTACACTTTTACGTTTATTATTGCTAACTTGTTTTATATGTATATTTGCATTTTTGATACAGTATTGTGTAGTTTACTAATAAACATCTTTAGTTTTTGGTACCACCAGACTCCAACGGATTCTTCTTTCTCTGCTGGTCTGACACCCAGTTACGGGGTACGTAACACTACCAAATCATGCCAAGTAACACATAAAATCTAAATTAATAATAACATATAGTAAAAGCAGGAATGATCTGATAAATACACAGCCTATATAAAGTAGTAATACTTCTCTGCAATTATTGCAGCACTGTCCACCGTAGCGAAAATCTCACGCAAGCGCTCACGGCACAAAGACTCGGTGCGAGCGCTCTCGGCAGAAGCAGTCTTTCCAGTCACCTGTAAGCTATGAAGCTGCCAAATCATACCAAATAACACAGGGCACAGGCAGGTCATCTTCTTCTACGTCTGCCTGCCTCGATGTCGAAGGTCGAGTTTCGCCGTCTGCTGTGGCTGATGTGGAAGGCTTGAAAAATGATAAGCTTGACTGCTTAGCCTCGCGCATTTTTCTATCATACAGTTTTTTGTAAGCACTCAAACCATGCTGCAAGTATGCCCTAAACCTATGTACCTTTCAAAATTAAAGTCATATTTTTCTGCAATCATTGCAATGTTGTCAATCGCAGCGAAAATCTCACGCAATTGCTTCATGTTCAGTTCCTGGACGACTTTACTTTCGGTTTCAATTGTTATCCTTTCCTCTTCATCAGCTCTTCATCTGTCAGTTCTTGGTCATGGGATGCCAAAACCTCTTCAACATCATCTTCGTCAACTTCCACAAATCCTTAGCCAAACTTACTATATCCTTACTTCATTCACCACGTTCGAAATGCTTTATTATGTCTAGTTTTACACTAAATGTAACACCCTTACGTGCTCTTTTAGGTTTTTCTGATACCTTAGAACTCATCTTGCTAATGGATGCACAAAATAAATCAAGATAAAACACAAATGCTCACAGGCACGTGTTTAAGCAATGCCGGCTAGAATGCAGTTCTGGGGGAGGAGCTTGGCTGCTCGGCGCGCCCACTGCCTTTTTTCACACGCTACATTTTTCATGCACTGCCTTTTTTCATAACAGTAAAAACACCTTCTGTTAGCGTAAGCAGGTAACTAATGTAGGTTTTTCGTAACAGCGAGGTGTTGTAAAGCGAACGTTCAAAAAACGGGGGACGCCTGTATTGTAGTTACTGGTGAGACTTGGTTGCAGGAGAGGCAAGAATGGTAGCTCAGTATTCTAGGGTTCTATTGTTTTAGACATGACAGAATGGGAGGGATTAAATGGAGGAGGAGTGGGGTTACGAATCAGGGAAAATGTTGTGGCAGTAGTAAATCAGGACAGACTGAACTCATCTGGTGAGGCGTTATGGGTGGAACTGAGAAATAAGGAAGGTATGGCCATGTTAATGAGACTATATTACAGCCCGAGGGATTTAGAGGAATACATTTGTAGTGAGATTGCAAGAAACACGAGTTTGTTTTCGGAGGTGATTTTAACTTCCCACATATAGATAGATAGATAGATACTTTATTCATCCCCATGGGGAAATTCAACTTTTTTCCAATGTCCCATACACTTGTTGTAGCAAAACTAATTACATACAATACTTAACTCAGTAAAAAAAAAATCCCATATTGTAAAAGGACTAGATGTGATAGAGATGATCACATATGTTCAGGAAACTTTCCTTAATCAGTCCCAACTAGACAGTGCACGATACTTCATTTGATATTAGAGAATGTCACAGGACAGATGACAGAAATTTCACCTAGTGATCACAATGCCATTACTTTCAATGTAAATATGCAATAAGATAGATCTGGTCCATGGGATGAGATTCTAAATTAGAAAAAGGCCAATTTTTGATGGTATCAGAAATGATATGGCAAGTGTGGATAGGGACAGTCTGTTTTCTGGAAAAGTGTACATGGTAAGTGGGAGGCATTCAAAAGTGAAATTTTGAGAATACAAAGCTTAAATGTGCCTGTCAGCATAAAAGGTAAAAATTACAAGTGAAGGGAACCTTGAAATTCAAGAGCTATTGAAGCAGTGATTAAGAAAAAAAGGAAGTACATAACAAGTATAGGCATGTAAGAACAAATGAGGTGCTTAAGGAGTCAAAAGAAATGCAAATGAACATTTAAGAAATCAGGAGGGCTAAAAGGAGTCATGAGGTTGTCCTTTCAAACAAAGTGAAGGAGAATCCGAAGGGATTCTACAGATATGTTAACAGCAAAAGGATTGCAAGGGACAAAACTGATCCTCTGGAAGAAAATCAGAAATTGCCACGGCCCTAGCAGAGATGTTAGTGACAGGAGAGAGACCAGTGGACTGAAGGTTAGCCAATGTTATTCTGCTGTTTAAGACCATAGATAAAACCATAAGGTATAGGAGCAGAATTAGGCCATTTGGCCCATTGAGTTTGCTCCACCATTTTACCATGGCTGATCCATTTTTCCTCTCAGCACCAATCTCTCCTTATCTCCCTATCCCTCCATGCCCTGACCAGTCAAGAATCCATCAACCTTTTCCTTAAATATACATATACTGTATTCCAGTGATAACAAGAATACATACAATCATACGTGATAACAGGAGCCATTCAATCCTAGAATCATTTTTGTGAACTTTAAACACTCTCCAGTTTCATCCTTTCTAAGATAAGGGGCAGTTTTTGTTCACAATACTCCAAGTAAGGCATCACCAGTGCTTTATAAAGTCTCAACATTACATTCTTGCTTTTATAATCTAGTCCTCTTAAAATGAATGCTAACATCACATTTTCCTTCCTCACCAAAGACTAAACCTGCAAATTAACCTTTAGGGAATCCTGCACAAGAACTCCCAAGTCCCTTTGCACCTCCATTTTTATATTTTCTCTCTATTTAAAAAATAGTCAACCCTTTCATTTCTTCTATCAAAGTGCATGACCATACACTTCCCATTACAATTGTATTCCATCTGCCACTTCTTTGCCATTCTCCTATTCTGTTTCAATAGATTTCAATAGGTACATTTAATGTCAGAGAAATGTATACAATATACACCCTGAAAATCTGTTTCTTCACAAACATCCATGAAAACAGAGGAATGCCCAAAAGAACGAATGACAGTTAAACATCAAAACCCCAAAGCCCCCACCCCAGCTTCCCCCTTCCATGCACAAGCAACAGCAAGGCAACAACCACTCTCCCCCACCAGCAAAAAAAAGCATCGGTGCCCTCCCCAAGCACTCAAGTGGGCACCAAAGCATCAATAAAGACACGGACTTGCAATACCCAAAGACTACCACAGGCTCTCTCTCTCCCCCTAACAAGGGTAAAAGAAGTTTCCCTGGTTTGTCTTTCTCTTGCCTCTTGACTTCCTCAAAACTATCTGACCCTCCACGTAACTTCCTATCGTGTGCAATCTTTGCAACAAAGCCATAAATTCCATTATCCAAATCATTAATATATAATGTAAAACAAATTGGTTCCAACACAGACTCCTGTGGAACACCACTAGACACGGCAGCCAACAAGAAAATGTCCCCTTTACTTCCACTCTTCGTCTCTTGCCAGACAGCCAATGCTTTATCCAGGCTAGAATCGTTCCTATAATACCATGGTCTCACAGCTTGTTAAGCAGCCTCATGTATGGCAGCTTGTCAAAAATCCTCTGAAAATCCAAGCACACAGTGTCAGCCGATTCTCCTTTGCCTATCCTGTTTGTTATTTCTTCATAGAATTCCAACAGATTTGTCAGGCAAGATTTTCCCGAGGAAACCATGTAGACTACGGCCTATTTTATCATGTGCCTCTAAGTACCCTGTAACCACATCCTTTATAACCTACTTTAGCATCTTCCCAACCATTGAGGTTAGACTAACTGGCTTATAATGTCTTTTCATCCTCTCCCTTATGGAGTGACATTTACAATATTCCAGTCTTCCAGAACCATTTCAAAATCTAATAATTCTTGAAAGATCATTACTAATGCCTCCACGATCTCTTCTGCCACCTCTTCTACACACCAGAACCCTAGTGTGTACACCATCTGGCCCAGGTGACTTATCTAACTTCAGACCTTTCAGTTTTCCAAGAACCTTCTTCCTAGTAATGGTAACTTGACACACTTCATGATCCTTAACACCTGGAACTTCCCCAATACTGCTAATGTCTTCCACGAAGACTGATGCAAAATACGTATTCAGTTCATCCGCCATTTCCTTGTCCCCATTTTTACCTCTCCAGCTTCATTTTCCTGTAGTCCATTATACCATTCTCGCCTCTCATTTACACTTTAAGTATCTAAAGAAACTTTAGGTATCCCCTTTAACATTACTGGTTCGCTTATTTTTTTAGTAGTCTTCTATTGCTATTTGAAAGCTTCCCAATCCTCTAATTATCCATTAATTTTTGCTCTATTTTATACCCTATCTTTGGCTTTTATGTTGGCTTTGACTTCTTGTTTGCCATAGTTGTGTCATCTTGCCCTTCTTCCTTTTGGGATGTACATATCCTGTGCCTTCTGAATTGCTCCCAGAAATTCCAGTCATTACGGCTCTGCCTTTATTGCTGCCATTGTCCTTTTCCAGTCAATTCTGACCAACTCTTTTCTCATGCCTCTGTAATTCCTTTACTCCACTGTAATAATGATATATCTGATCTTAATCATATATAACCATATAACAATTACAGCACAGAAACAGGCCATCTCGGCCCTTCTAGTTCATGCCGAACGCTTAGTCTCACCTAGTCCCACCGACCTGCACTCAGACCATAACCCTCCATTCCTTTCCTGTCCATATACCTATCCATTTTCTTTTAATGACAATATCGAACCTGCCTCTAACACTTCTACTAGAAGCTCGTTCCGCACAGCTACCACTCTCTGAGTAAATAAGTTCCCCCTCGTGTTACCCTAAACTTTTGTCCCTTAAACTCTCAACTCATGTCCTCTTGTTTGAATCTCCCCAACCCTCAATGGGAATAGCCTATCCACATCAACTCTTATCTATCCCCCTCATAATTTTAAATACCTCTATCAAGTCCCCCCTCAACCTTCTATGCTCCAAAGAATAAAGACCTAACTTGTTCAACCTTTCTCTGTAACTTAGGTGCTGAAACCCTGGTAATGTTCTAGTAAATCTCCTCTGTACTCTCTCTATTTTGTTGACATCTTTCCTATAATTCGGTGACCAGAACTGTACACAATACTCCAAATTTGGCCTCACCAATGCCTTGTACAATTTTAACATTACATCCCAACTCCCACACTCAACGCTTTGATTCATAAAGGCCAGCATACTTCACCACCCTATCCACATGAGATTCCACCTTCAGGGAACTATGCACCATTATTCCTAGATAATTCTGTTCTACTGCATTCCTCAATGCCCTACCATTTACCATGTATGTTCTATTTTGATTAGTCCTACCAAACTGTAGCACCTTACACTTATCAGCATTAAACTCCATCTGCCATCTTTCAACGCACTCTTCTAACTGGCCTAAATCTCTCTGCAAGCTTTGAAAACCTACTTCATTATCCACAACACCACCTATCTTAGTATCATCTGCATACTTACTAATCCAATTTACCACCCCATCATCCAGATCATTAATGTATATGACAAACAACACTGGACCCAGTACAGATCCCTGAGGCACACCACTAGTTTACCGGCCTCCAACCTGAGAAACAGTTATCCACCACTACTCTCTAGCATCTCCCATCCAGCCACATTTTACTACTTCAATATTAATACCTAACGATTGAACTTTTCTAACTAACCTTCTGTGTGGAACCTTGTCAAAGGCCTGACATGACATAATGGAGGAGAGCCAATAGAAAATATTAGGCGGATTAGATTCTTTCCAGTATAACATGATAGCTCTCCTAGCCAGTAAAGTTGAAAAGGCTATCACATGTTGAGCGGAAGCAGATACTCTACCTACTTCCTCTGGAATAATGGAACAACATGAGCAATACGCCAATCCCCATTTCTAATGACATTTGAAATATTTCTGTCAGAGCCCCTGCTATTTCTACACTAACTTCCTTCAAGGTCCTATGGAATATCCTGTCAGGAACAGGAGACTTATCCACTTTTATATTCTTTAAAAGTGCCAGTACTTCCTCTTCTTTAATCATCATAGTTTCCATAACCACTACTTGTTTCCCTTACCTTACACAATTCAATATCCTTCTCCTTAGTGAATACCGAAGCAAAGAAATTGTTCAAAATCTCTCCCATCTCTTTTGGCTCCACACATAGCTGTCCACTCTGATTCTCTAAAGGACCAATTTTATGCCTCACTATCCTTTTGCTATTAATATAACTGTAGAAACCCTTTGGATTTATTTTCACCTTACTTGCCAAAGCAACCTCATATCTTCTTTTAGATTTTCTAATTTCTTTCTTAAGATTCTTTTTACATTCTTTATATTCCTCGAGCACCTCATTTACTCCATGCTGCCTATATTTATTGTAGAACTCTCTCTTTTTCTGAACCAAGTTTCCAATATCTCTTGAAAACCACGGCTCTCGCAAACTTTTAACCTTTCCTTTCAACCTAACAGGAACATAAAGATTCTGTACGCTCAAAATTTCACCTTTAAATGACCTCCATTTCTCTATTACATCCTTCCCATAAAACAAATTGTCCCAATCCATTCCTTCTAAATCCTTTCACATCACCTCAAAGATAGCTTTTCTCTAATCAAAAATCTCAACCCTGGGTCCAAACCTATCCTTCTCCATAATTATATTGAAACTAATGGCCTTGTGATCACTGGACCCAAAGTGCTCCCCAACACATACCTCCGTCACCTGATCTATCTCATTCCCTAACAGGAGAGCCAACACTTCTCTAGTTGGTACTTCAATGTATTGCTGCAAAAAACTATCCTGCACACATTTTACAAGCTCCAAACCATCCAGCCCTTTTACAGAATGGGCTTCCCAGTCTACGTGTGGAAAATTAAAATCTCCCACAATCACAACCTTGTGCTTAGCTTCTCCTTCTCAAAATTCAGGGTGAATTTGATCATATTATGATCCACTGCCCCTGGGTTCTTTTACCATAAACTCTCTGATCAATTCCGGATCATTGCACAACACCCAATCCAAAAGTAGCTGATACCCTAATCCTCTAGTGGGCTCAACTACGAGCTACTTTAAAAAGCCATTTCATCAACATTCTCGAAATCACCCCCCCTCAAAATCCAGCACCAATCTGACTTTCCCCAATCTACCTGCATATTGAAATCCTTCAACATAATGTAACATTCTGTTTAAGAAAGGCTCTAGCATATTAAACAACTCAAAGCTGACATTGCTTTCCTTCAAGAAACTCATATTTGTAGTTTTGATAATTCTCGGCTTTTGTCAAAGTGGGCGGGTCAGCATTTTCATTCATCCTTTGCCACCAAAGGTGGTCTCCATCCTTATTAATTCAAATATTCCTTTTGAACTCCATAATAAGATATCTGATACAAATGGCCATTTTATTATTGTTTCTGGTAAATTATACAACACTAAAGTTGTACTAGCAAACCTGTATGCTCCCAATTTTGATGATGTTAATTTTTTTGAATGTTTTTTCTCCTCACTACCAGATTTAAACTCATACTCTCTTATACTGGGTGGTGATTTTAATTGTTGGTTAGATCCTAATTTGGATCGATCATCCTCTGTTACTAGATTACCTACTAAATCTGCCTTAGCTATTCACTCTTTTCTTTCTAATTATGGTATCTCAGATATATGGTGTTTCCTTCATCCTACTGAGAGAGATTATTCTTTTTTTTCACACGTTCACCATACCTTTACTAGAATTGACTATTTTTTTTACTGGATAATCAACTTATTCCATTTGTCTATTATTGTGATTATCAGAGTATACTGATTTCTGACCATGCCCCAATTACTTTGTCTTTAAATTTTCCTGGTCTCCCTCAGAGGAATAAACACTGGCATCTTGACTCGACTTTATTATCGGATGATGATTTTCTAAAATTTATTAAGGATCAGATAACCTTTTATTTTAACACCAATACGTCATCTGAAATGTCATCCCAGATTGTCTGGGATGCCATGAAAGCATATTTGAGGGGTCAAATAATCTCCTATACAGCAAATCTTAATAGAAAGTCCTGTACAGATTGATTAGACCTCATTAATCAGATTAAAGAATTAGATCAACTGTATGCTCAAACTAAGAATCCTGAATTATACAAGAAGCGTGTAGAACTTCAAACTAAATTTAATCTTCTGTCTACTCAACCTGTTGAACGCCAACTTCTTGAAAGTAAGAGTCGCTTTTATATTCATGGTGACAAATCTGGTAAATTTCTAGTCAATCAGCTGAGGTGTCTAAAGCTAAACAACATATTACAAAGATCCGGAAGGAAAATGGAGACTTTACATCGGATCACTTAGAAATCAATGACGTATTTAAAATTTTTTACTCTCGACTTTATTCCTCTGAATCTCTGAATGAGAATATTTCTGTTGATCTTTTTTTAAATAATCTGAATATTCCTTCACTTTCATCTGATTTTAAAGCCAAACAATGCGCCTATATCATCAGAAGAAATATCTTTTGCAATTTCTGCATTGTCTTCAGGGAAATCTCCTGGACCTGATGGGTTCCCCATAGAATTTTATAAATCATTCTCTTCACTTCTTTCTCCTCAGTTACTCTCAGTACTATCTGACTCGTTTAATCACGGTAAATTGCCACCCTCTTTTAATGAGGCATCTATTATTCTTTTATTAAAAAAGGGTAAAGACCCAACAGAGTGTTCCTCATATAGGCCGATTTCTTTGCTTAATGTTGATGTTAAAATCTTGGCCAAAGTTTTGGCTTATAGATTAGAAACTGTTATTCCCTCTATTATTTCTGATGATCAAACTGGTTTTATTAAAAACCGTCTTCCTTTTTTTAATATTCGGCATTTATTTAACATTTTATATTCACCTTCAACTGGGATTCCTGAATGTGTTATTTCCCTCGATGCGGAGAAAGCATTTGATCATATAGAGTGGAACTACCTTTTTGCAGTTTTAGAAAAATTTGACTTTGGTCAAAGTTTTATCTCTTGGATCAAATTGCTGTATCTGTGTCCTACTGCCTCTGTTTTGACTAATTTTCAGAAATCCCAGTTATTTAACCTCAAACGTGGCACCTGTCAAGGATGCCCTTTAAGTCCCTTTCTCTTTGATTTGGCTATAGAACCTTTGGCGATAGCATTTTGAAGCTGTCCTGAATTGACCGGGATTTGGAGGGGGGGGTGTTGAGCATAAAGTTTCTCTTTATGCTGATGACTTATTACTTTTTCTTTCAAATCCGTCTACTCCTTACCTCCAATGTTCTCACTTCTTGATCAGTTTAGCCAGTTTTCTGGCTATAAACTTAATTTACATAAGAGTGAACTTTTCCCAATTAATAAAGAAGCACAAGAACTAACATTTCGTGACCTCCCTTTTAAAGTAGTTCATAATCAATTTACTTATCTTGGGATTACAGTCACAAGGAAGTTTAAAGATCTTTTTCGTGAAAATTTTGCCAATCTTTTATATACTACAAAACAGAGTCTGTCACAATGGTCACCTCTATCTATGTCTTTGGTAGGTCGTATTAATGTTGTTAAAATGTATGTTCTCCCTAAATTTTTATATTTATTTCAATCAATCCCAATTTTTATTCCTAAATCTTTTTTTGATTCCTTAGATTATTATTTTGTCATATCTGTAGAAGAATAAGCGTTCCAGAATTAATAAAGTTTATCTCCAAAAATCTAAAAAAGAGGGTGGCATGGCCTTACCTAACTTTCGTTTATATTATTGGGCAGCCAATATACGTTGTGCTACCTTTTGGTCTTTTTTCCATAGCCAACCCGAGTGCCCTAATTGGGTGGTAATGGAGTTGAGTTCCACTAAAGATTTATCTATTTCTGCACTTCTTGGCTCTGTACTCCCTAGTAGTTTGTCCAGATCAATTGTTAATCCTCTTGTTAGACACACTTTGCAAATATGGGCTCAGTTTAGGAAATTTTATGGTTTCTATGGTTTTTCCTTTTCTAGTCCTATCTTACATAATCACATTTTTTTACCTACTAAGTATGATTCAACATTCCATGATTGGTATAGGAAGGGCATTAGACATTTTGAAGATCTTTTTATTGATAATCGCTTCGCACCTTTTCAACAGCTCTCTGCTAAGTTCAATCTGCCTAATGCTCATTTTTTTAGATATCTCCAAGTTAGACACTTTAATTCCTAACTTCCCTGAAATGCCTGAGAAAAATGTTATGGATTTCTTTCTTTCTATTAATCCACTGGGTAACGGTTTAATATCATTTATTCGTGATAAATTAGCATTCTTACGGCGTGCCCCTGTGGATAAAATTGGAATGGCTTGGGAGCATGATTTAAATATCTCTTTATCTGATGACACTTGGGACTCGATTCTCAAATCGGTTAATTCAACCTCTCTTTGTGCTCGCCATTGCCTTTTACAGTTTAAGATTGTTCATAGAGCCCATATGTCTAAATCTAAATTATCTCGATTTTACCCTAATATTAGTCCTCTTTGTGATAAATGCAAAAGGGGCGAGGCCTCTCTTATTCATATGTACTGATTCTGTCCTAGCTTAGAGAAATTTTGGAAAGATGTCTTCATAACTTTATCCTATATTCTGAATCACCACTTAGAACCTAACCCTTTAATTGCTTTGTTTGGTTTTTTGGGTGAGACAGATTTATGTTTGAGTTCGACTAAGTGTCGAATATTATCTTTTGCTTCTCTCCTGGCCAGACGTTTAATCCTCCTTAGATGGAGAGATGTTGCCCCGCCCACGCATGCTCAATGGCTTAATGATATTATGTCCTGCTTAGACCTTGAAAAAAAATCATTATTCAGTTCTTAATTCGGATATAAAGTTCCATAAGGTCTGGGGACCTTTTATTGAGTACTTTCATAACCTTCCTCTTAACTAAGGTTTTTTTTTCGGTCCCTTGCTTTCAGCTTTTTTATTTGGTAGTAGGCATTATTATCTTCAGTTTTTAAGTGTATTTACAGTTTTGGGGGTTTGAATGTCCTGATTTATATTCTCTATATTGTGTTGTGGTTGATCTGGAGTTTTTTTTTGTTGCGGGGCTTGGGGAGGATACTAACTTTACATGTCTTCAATTTGGGTGCTTTCTCAATTACCTTTTTTGTATTATATTATTATTGTATGTTTATTTTTGCACTGTATTAATTTTCTTCATTTTGATTTGGGGTTTTTTTTCTATCTGTAGTGATGTAGAAAATGCATAAAAAAACTAATTAAAAAAAGGCTCTGAATATAAATCAGGAAATTATAGGCTGGTGAGTTTGACATGAGTTGTGGGAAAGTTATTAGTATTCTAAGGGATCGATATACAAGCACTTGGAGAGACATGGACTGACTAAGGATAGTCATGATGACTTCGTATATCATAGGTCACATTTAACCAATCATAAGTTCGGCACAGATTCGAAGGGCTGAGAAGGCCTGTTTCCGTGCTGTAATTGTTATATGGTTATAAGAGTTTTTCAAGGAAGTTACGAGGAAAGTGAATAAAGGCAAGGCACTGCATGTTGTCAACATGGACTTTAGCAAGGCATATGACAAGTCCCCCATGGGAGGTTGGTCAAGAAGGTTTATTCCTTTGGTATTCAAGAGGAGTAGATAAATTGGATTAGACATTGGCTTTGCGGGTGAAGCCAGATACCAAGTACTGTAGATGGTTGCTTCTCTGACAGGAAGCCTGTGAATAGTGGAGTGCCGCAGGGATTGATGCTGGGTGCATTTTTGTTAGTCAGATGACTATATGAACAATCTGAATGATAATGTGGTTAACTGGATCAGCAAATTTGCAGATGACACCAAGATTGGGGGTGCAGTAAACAGCGAGGAAGACTATTATGGCTTGCAGTGCGATTTGCATCAGCTGGAAAAAATGGCTGAAAGATGGGAGATGAAATTTACTGCACACAAGTGCAAAGTGTGCAGTAGAAACTGTGACTTAAACAGCAGGGCACCAAGGAGTGTGGTAGAACAAAGGGATCTAGGAATACAGGTCCTTAATTCATTGAAAGTGGTTCCACAGGTAGACAGGCTCGTAAAGAAAGCTTTTGGCACATTAGTCTTCATAAATCAAAGTGCTGAGTAGAGGAGATGGGAAGTTAAGTTGAAGTTGTATATGATATTGGTGAGGCCTAATATGAAGAATTGTGTGTCGTTTTGGTCACCTAGCAACAGGAAAGATGTAAATAAGGTTGAAAGAGTGCAATAAAAGTTTACAAGGATGTTGCTTTGTCTAGAGGACCTGAGTTATGAAGAAAGATTGAATAGGTTAGGACTGTTTTCCCTAGAACATAGAAGAATGAAAGGAGATTGGATAAAGGTATACAAAATTATGTGAGGTAGAGATAGGGTAAATGCAAGCAGGGTTTTTCCACTGTGGTTGAGTGGGACTACAACCAGATGTCATGAGTTAAAGGTGAAAGGTGAAAAGTTTAAGGGGAACATAAGGGGAAACTTCTTCACTCATTGGGTCGGAGAGTGTGGAAAGTGGTGTATGTAAGCTCGATGTTGATGCTTAATAGAAGTCTGGAGACGTATATGGATAGTAGGGGTACAGACTGCTATGGTCCTGATGCAGGTCAATGGGAGTAGGCAGTTTAAATGGTTTTGGCATGGACTAGATGGGCCAATGGGCTGGCTTCTGTGCTACACTCCTCTATGACTCAAATTGATTCTGCAAGCAATAAGGGATGTTCTGCCCAAGCCACCAAACCAAATAATTAAAGCTATTTGACTTAGCTACAATTCAGTTCAAAGACGAATAGTTGAAATATTTGAGAACATGTAAGCCATACTGTGCAACATACTTAGGACAACAAAATTTGCTCTGCAGTTGGATGAATCAACTTTGCAGGTTATGTTCACTTCATCAGCATGGATCAAGTGTTGTTACTTGCATGGGGACTAGAAACAGATACGAAGAGGAGTAAATACTTCGGGTTACTGAGCAATTTTTCAAAGAGGAGGACATCAGCTCACCAACATTTTCACTTGTGCAATAGATGGGGCACAATCAATGACAGGATGCCACAGTCGGGTTATTACTTTCTTGAAAAAAAGCTGTACCTAACATATTTAACATACACTGTGTAATTCATAGACAACTGCTTGTTGCAAAAATATAACTGTGATTTTGCCATTTAGTTTGAAAGGCTCAGCACAGACGAGATTGGCCAAAGGGCCTGTTTCTGTGCTGTAGTTTTCTATGACTCTATGATTGGCTGCACAAATCATTAACCACTATTTTCACAGCAGTAGATGACATTAAGTCCCATGCTCTCAATTATTGAAAACTTTAAGAGCTTTGCATTGAGAATAATGAACAGGTTGAACACTTGCTGTTGCATACAGAAGTCAGATGGCTCTCAAAACAAAACTGCCTGAGACACTTTAATACACTATTTGAAACTGTAGTAATTTTGAAGACTTGAATGCTTAATTCAGTAATCAATTTAAGAATATTGCTATGCTTCTCACTGTTCAGCTGTAGACATATCTGCAATATGTTTTTGGCAGATTCTTCCTTATATTATGGGCAGCATGGTTAGTGTAGCAGTTAGGGCATTGCTTTACAGAGATTACCAATTGAAGCTCAATTCCCACTGTCCCCATAAGGAGTTTTTACATTTTGCCCATGTCCACATAGGTTTCTTCTTATGCTTTCCTCCCACATTCCCAGGAAATATGGTTAGGGTCAGTGAGTTGTGGGCATGCAGTGCTGCCACTAGAAGCATGGTGACTGACACGTGATGGTCAGCACATTCCTTGATTATTTGATTTGATGCAAAGAACACAATTCATTGTATGTTTCGTTGTATATGTGACAAATAAGGTTTATAGTTATCTTTATGTTAATGAAATCGGCCTTCCTCCACTTTAATAATGAGCAATGAAATATATGAAGCATACAAACCATCACTGCTTTGTTGTGAAGTGCTGAAAAATATGTTTCAAAGTGTTTTGCATTTCTGAATGTTTTCAGAGTCACTGAAAATAAGTCAAGTTTGCTTTATCAGAGTGTATTCTCTTCAAATGTTCAAGTCGCCTAGATAGTTTCATTTCCTCATTAAAAACACTTGGAGTTTGAGGAAAAAAACTGTATGACACCAAAGATACTTGCAAATTACTGCAGATGTACCATGGAGAGCATTCTAACTGTAAGACATATTAGTTACTGATCCTACTGAAGTGCAACACCTTGCACTTGTCTGCATTAAATTCCATCTGCCATTTTCAGCCCATTTTTCCAGCTAATGCAGATCCCTCTGCAAGCGATGATAGATTTCCTCGCTGTCCACTACACCCATAATCTTGGTGTCATCTGTAAAACTGCTGATCCAGTTAACCACATTATCATCCAGATGACAAACAACAATGCACCCAGCACTGATCCCTGTAGCACAACACCATTCACAGGCTTCCAGTCAGAGAAGTAACCATCTACTACCACCCTCTAGCTTCGCTCTCAAAGCCAATGTCCAAACAAATTTACTACCTCACCTTGAATGCCAAGCACTTGAACCTTCTTGACCAACCTCCCATGTGGAACCTTGTCAAATACCTTGCCTTAATCTACTTTCCTCACTTCGGGAAGTCTGATCACCTAGCTGTACTTCTACACCCTGAGTACAGGCAGAGACTGAAGACTGCAGCACCAGCAGTGAGGACCAAGAAGGTATGGACAATGGAAGCACAGGAGTGCCAACAGGACTGCTTTGAATTGGTGGAGTGGACAGTATTCAGAGATTCATCTTCGAACCTGGATGAGTATACTGCAGCTGTTACCAACTTCATTAAAACCTGTGTGGATGAGTGTGTGCCCACAAAGACTTACTATACACTCCCAAACTAAAAGCAGTGGATGAACCAGGGGGTACGTCGTCTGCTGAAGGCTAGATCTGTGACATTCAAGTCTGATGACCCAGGCTTGTAGCAGAAAACCAGGTATGATTTGTGGAGGGCTATTTCAAGGGTGAAGAGACAATTTCAAACTCTGGCAAGGTCTGCAAGACATTACTTCCTGCAAAGCAAAACCCAATAGCATGAATGACAGCAATGCTTCACTACCAGATGACCTCAATGCCTTTTACGCACACTTTGAAAGGGAGAACACAACTACAGCTGTGAAGATCCCTGCTGCATCTGATGACCCTATGACTGGCATCTCAGAAGCTGATGTTAGGCTGTCTTTAAAGAGGGTGAACCCGAAGGTCCCAATGGAATACCTGGTAAGACTCTTAAAACCTGTTCCAACCAACTAGCGGAACTATTCAAGGACATTTTCAACCTCTCACTGCTATGGGCAGAAGTTCCCACTTGCTTCAAAAAGGCAACAATGATACCAGTGCTTAAGAAGAAGAATATGGGCTGCCTTAATGACTATCGCCCGGTAGCACTCACATCAACAGTGATGAAATGCTTTGAGAGGTTGGTCATGACTAGACTGAACTCCTGCCTCAGCAAGGACCTGGACTCATTGTAATTTGCCTATCACCATAAAAGGTCAATGGCAGATGTAATATCAATGACTCTCCTCATGGCTTTAGACCACCTGGACAACACAAACACCTACGTCAGGATGCTGTTCATCGACTATAGCTCAGCATTTAATACCATCGTTCACTCAATCCTGATTGAGAAGTTGCAGAACCTGGGCCTCTGTACCTGCCTCTACAATTGGATCCTCGACTTGCTAACTGGAAGACCTGAATCTGTGCGATTGGTAATAACATATCCTCCTCACTGATGATCAGCACTGATGCACCTCAGGGGTTTGTGCTTAACCCACTGTTCTACTCTCTATATACACATGACTGTGTGGCTAAGCATAGCTCAAATATCATCTATAAATTTGCTGACAATACAACCATTGTTGGTAGGATCTCAGGTGGTGACGAGAGGGCGTACAGGAGTGAGATATGCCAACTAGTGGAGTGGTGCTATAGCAACAACCTGGCACTCAACATCAGTAAGACTAAAGAGTTGATTGTGGACTTCAGGAGGGGTAAGATGAAGGAACACATATCAATCCTCATAGAAGGATTCTATGAGCAGCTTCAAGTTCCTGGGTGTCAGGGTGTTAGGAGTTTGAAGAGATTTGGCATGTCAGCATGTCAACAAATACACTCAAAAACTTCTATAGTTGGAGCATGGAGAGCATTCTGACAGACTGTATCACTGTCTAGTATGGAGGGGCTACTAAACAGGACCATAAGAAGCTGCAGAAGGTTGTAAATCCAGTCAGCTCCATCTTGGGTACTAGTCTACAAAGTACCCAGGACATCTTTAGGGAGCAGTGTCTCAGAAAGGCAGTCTCCATTGTTAAGGACCTCCAGCACCCAGGGCATGCCCTTTTCTCACTGTTACCATCAGGTAGGAGGTACAGAAGCCTCTGTGATTCAGGAACAATTTTGGCTCCACACATAGCACGTTTTTGTTAACCTATTCAATATACGTAATTGATTTAATTGTTTATTTATGTATTGCATTGAAGTGCTGCTGGTAAGTTAACAAATTTCATGTCACGTGCCAGTGATAATAAACCTGATTCTGACTCTGACTTCCCTGGAAACGTCTTTTAAAAACTCTAAGATCAGTTAGACATGACCCAACACATACAAAGACATGATGACTATCCTTAGTCAGTCCACATCTATTCAAATACTTGTATCTCCAGACCTTTGGAATACCCTTCAACAACTTTCCCACAACTGATGTCCAATTCACTGGTGTATAATTTCTGGCAATTTCTGCACTTGTAGTTTCCAAGGGAACACATTGTCAGGCACTGGGGATTTATCCACCCTGATTTGCCTCCTCCTCTATAATCAATACAGAGTCCATAAAGTTGATGCCAGTTTGCCTCACTTTTATAGACTCTGTGTCCATCTCCTGAGTAAATACAGATGCAAATAAAGTACTTAAGATTTCCCTCATCTGTTTTGGCTCCACACATGGATTACCATTCTGATCTTAAATAGGCCTAATTTTGTCCCTTGCAATCCTTTTGCTCTTAACATATCTGTAGAATCCCTAAAGATTCTCCTTCACCTTGTCTGCTACACTAAGTTCATGCCTTTCTTTAGCCCTCCTGATTTCTTTCTTGTGTTCTCTTGCATTTCTTATACTCCACAAGCACCTCAATTATTCTTACCTTCCTATAAATACACAGCCTATATAAAGTAGGAATATTTTTCTGCAATTATTGCAGCACTGTCCACCGCAGTGAAAATCTCACGCAAGCGCTCTCGGCAGAAAGACTTGGCGCAAACACTCTTGGCAAAAACACTCGGCAGAAGCACACGGCGCAAGCGCTCTCGGCAGAAGCACTCTTTCCAGTAACCTTTAAGCTATGAAGCTGCCAAATCATACCAAATAACACATAAAAATACATAGCCTATATAAAGTAGAAATAATGTACGTCCAGTGTAGTTTCACTTACCGGAATCAGGAAGACAGTGAGCACACTGAAGATGGTGTGTTAGGCTGAGTCGTCAGAGGTTGGGGTGGTGGGAGGTAGAGGAGACTGGGGTGTCATCTCATCGTCATCTGTTTCCATCAGGGCAGGCAGGTCACCTTCTTCTATGTCTGCCTGCCTCGATGTCGAAGGTCGAGTTTCGTCATCTGCTGTGGCTGATATGGAAGGCTTGAAAAATGACAGTATGCTTGACTGCTTAGCCTCATGCATTTTTCTATCATACAGTTCTTTGTAAGCACTCAAACCATCCTGCCTTAAACCTATGTACCCTTTCAAAATTAAAGTCATACTTTTCTGCAATCATTGCAGTGTTGTCAATCGCAGTGAAAATCTCATGCAATTGCTTCACGTTCAGTTCCTGGATGACTTCACTTTCCAGCCGTTCGCTACTGTGTTTGGTTTCAATTGTTATCCTTTCCTCTTCATCAGTTCTTCATCTATCAGTTCTTGGCCATGGGATGCCAAAACCTCTTCAACATCATCTTCATCAACTTCCACAAACCCTTAGCCAAACTCACTCTATCTTTACTTCGTTCACCACGATCAAAACGCTTTATTATGTCTAATTTTACGCTAACTGTAATACCCTTATGCACTCTTTTAGGCTTTTCTGATACCTTAGAACTCATCTTGCTAATGGATGCACAAAATAAATCGAGATAAAGCACAGATGCTCACAGGCATATGTTTAAGCAATGCCGGCTAGAATGCAGTTCTGGGAGAGGAGCTCGGCTGCTTGGCATGCGCGCTGCCTTTTTTTGCATGCTGCCTTTTTTCGTAACAGTGAAAACACCTTCTGTTAGCGAAAACAGGTAACTAATGTAGGTCTTTCATAAGAGCAAGGTGTTGTAAAGCGAACGTTCAAAAAATGGGGGACACCTGTCACCAATTTCAGTTCCGGCAGATGCAAGCTGACTAATGTTTGGTACTTTTAAGTATTTTTGTTTGGTGTTCTTATTGTTGTAGGTTGCAGCGAAACAAATTATATTTTTTGTGTATGAAGTAATTTAATGCTGAGAAAAAATCAATACAGAAGAAAAATAAGTGGGGAGATATTTCAAAGTCTTCATATTCACCTTCATCTGATGCACTAATGCTCAAACATGTGCTTGCAGTGATCTCCAATATTGTGGATTGTATACATGGATGCCACTTTTTAAATTTCCATATGAATATGTGCAACCGGCAACATCTTTGAACCACACACTGATTGAGTTTTTTTGAAGAAATTACAAAAGTGATTGATGAGTGTTCAGCTGTGGATTTTGTCTATGTGGATTTTAGCAAGGAAAACTCTCCCGTGGTAAGCTTATTCAGAAGATTAAGATGCACAGGATCCTTGGTCACTTGAGTTCAGAATTACTTGCCTGTGGAAGACAGTGGGTAGTGGTCAATGTGACTTACTCTGATTGGAAGACTGTGGTGGTGTTCCAAAGGGATCCATAATGTGATCTCTGTTAGATAGATAAATATAAATTACTTGGGTGGGGCATTAATAAGTTCGTATAAGATGCAAAAATTACTAGTGTGGTGGATAGTGTAGAAGATTGCTAAATGATACAGTGGGACATAGATCAGTTACAGATAAAGGTGGAGAAATGGCAGATGCTCGTTTAATCTGATCGTGTGAAGTATTGCTCTTTGGGAGGTTAAATGTCAATGGCAAATCCCTTAACAGTATTGATTTATGAAGTGGTTTTGGGATACCAGTCCACAGTTCCCAGAAAGTAACTGCACAAGTTGATAGGCTGATAAAGGAGGCGCCTGGCCAGCTTGACTTTATTATTCAAGTTGTTGTGTTCAAGAGCCAGAAAGATAACTTGCTGCTTTATTAGACCACCTCTGTAGCATGACACTCACTTCTGATCACTCCTTTATAGAAAAAACGTGGAGGCTTTGGTGTGGGTGCAGAAAAGGTTTACCATGTTGCATGGATTAGAGGGCATGTGAAATGAGGAGAAACTTAACAAACTTGGAGCGTTCTCTCTGGAGGCTGAAGGGAGACCCAAGAGAAGTTTGTAACATTGTTGTAACAAGTTTGTAACTTTTTTCTCATGGCTAAAATGTCTAATACAAAAGAGGTGGGGTGTGGCATTGCTAATTAGGGATAGTGTCACAGCTGCAGAAAGAGAGGAAGTCATGGAGGGAGTATCTACTGAGTCAGTGTGGGTGGAAGTCAGAAACAGGAAGGGGGCAATAACTCTACTGAATGTTTTTTTATAGTCCCCTCCCAACAGTAACAGATATATCGAGGAACAGATAGGGAGGCAGATTCTGGAACAATGTAATAATAGGGTTGTTGTGCTGGGTGATTTTAACTTTTCTAATATTGACTGGCATCTCCTTAAAGCAAAGGGTTTAGATGGGGTGGAGTTTGTTAGGTGTGTTCAGGAAGGTATCCTGTGCAATATGTAGATAAGCCTGCAAGAGGAAAGGCTGTACGTGATCTGGTATTGGGAAATGAACCTAGTCAGGTGTCAGATCTCTTGGTGGGAGAGCATTTTGGAGGTAGTGGCTACAACTCTATCTCCTTTACCATAGCACTGGAAAGGGATAGGAGCAGACAATTTTGGAAAATATTTAATTGGGGTAAGGGGAAATACAATGCTATTAGGCATGAACTTGGGAGCATAAATTAGGAGAGATGTTCACAGAGAAATACATGGCAGAAATGTGGCAAAAGTTCAGGGAACATTTGCATGACATTCTATATAGGTATGTTCCATTGAGGTAGGGAAAGTGGTAAGGAAGAAGAACCATGGTGGTACAAAGGATGTAGAAATCTAGTTAAGAAGAAAAGCTTACGAAAGGTTCAAGAAACTAGGTACTGATAGAGCTCGACAAAATTACAGAGTTACCAGGAAGGAGCTTAAAATGAAGTTAGGAGAGCTAAAAGGGGCCATGAGAAGGCCTTGGCGAGCAGGATTAAGGAAAACCCCAAGGCATTCTACAAGTATGTGAAGAGCAAGAGAATGGGACCAATCAGTTGTGATAGTGGAAAAATGTGCATGGAGTTGGAGGATTTAGTGAAGGTACTTAATGAATACTTTGCTTCAGTATTCACCAGGACCTTGGTAACTGTGGGGATGACTTACAGCAGACTGAAACACTTGAGCATATAGACATTACGAAAGAGGATGTGCTGTAGTATTTGAAAAGCGCTAAGTTAGATAAGTCACTGGGACAGGATGAGATATACCCCAAGCTATCATAGGAACCATGGGACAAGATTGCTGAGCCTCTGGCGATGATCTTTGCATCATCAATAGGGACAGGAGAAGTACCGAAAGATTGGAGGGTTGCAAATGTTGTTCCCTTGTTCAAGAAAGGGAGTAGGGATAACCCAGGAAATTATAGACCAATGAGTCTTATGTCAATGGTGGGCAATTTGTTGGGAGTAGATCCTGAGAGGCAGGATTTATGAGCATTTGGAAAGACATAATCTGATTAGGGATAGTGCATTACAAGTCTGATTGAATTATTTTGAGAATGTAACAAAACACACGTTACAATGTTATATATTACACAGGTAATGTTACAATTATACAAGACCTTGGTCAGACCACACCTAGTGTACGGTGTTCAGTTCTGGTCACCTCACTACAAGAAGAATGTGGATACAGGTTTCCCCGCAATCCGAAGGTTGAGCGTTCCTATGAAACTGTTTGTAATCCAAAATGACGTAAAGCGAAGAAGCAATTACCATCAATTTGTATGGGAAAATTTTTTGAGCGTTCCCAGACCCAAAAAAAACCTACCAAATCAAAGCAAATAACACATAAAACCTAAAATAACACTAACATATAGTAAAAGCAGCAATGATATAATAAATTTACACCCTATATAAAGGAGAAATACTGTAGGTACAGTGTAGTTTCACTTATCAAACTCGGGAAGGCAGCAAACCAAGATCGATTTGGAGAAAAAAAATCAGCACGTACACGCATGCGCAAACAACTGCCCACACAAGGCTTCACGGTCATTGTAGTCTTTCTCGGGGTAAACACACGTATAAAGCGGGCATCTTTTTCGTAAAAGCAAAAATCCTCTTTGGTTAGCGAAAACAGGTACTAATTTAAGTCTTCCGTAACAGCGAGTTGTCGTAAATCGAACTTTCGAAAAGCAGGGGCCACCTGTACTATAGAAAGGGTGTAGAGGAGACTTACAGGGATGTTGCCTGGATTGGAGAGTGTGCCTTATGAAAATAGGTTGAGTGAACTTGACCTTTACTCCTTGGAGCGACAGAGGATGAGAGGTGACTTGATACAGGCGTATAAGATGATGAGTGGTATTAATTGTGTGGATAGCCAGAGGCTTTTTCCCAGGGCTGAAATGGCATATTTTTTAAAGTGTTTGGAAGTAGACACAGAAGGGATGTCAGGGGTAAGTTTTTCATGCAGAGAATGGTATGCGTGTGGAATGCACTGCTGGCAAGGGTGGTGGAGGTGGATGCAGTAGGGTCTTTTAAGAGACTCACAGGTACATGGAGCTTAGAAAAATAGAGGGCAATGTGGTAAGGAAATTCTAGGCAGTTTTTGGAATAGATTACATGGTCAGCACAACACTGTGGTGTGATGTGCTGTGATGTGACAGCCTGTGATGTGCTGCAGATGTTTATGTTCTATGTTCTAATACATTTAAGGTGAGAGGGGTTAAATTGAAAGGAAAGTGTGGTGGGTGCTTGAAAATGCCACAAGGGGTGGTCGTAGAGGCAAGTACAATAGGGGTATTTAAAAGCTTCCTAGATAGGCACAATAATATGCAGAAAATGGAAGGATACGGGGATTGCTCAGGCAGAAGTGATTAGTTGGTTAGGCACTTAATTATCCGTTTAATTAGTTTGGCCTAACATTGAGGATCAAGATGTCTGTTCCTGTGCTGGACTGTTCTATGTTCAGGCAGAACCCAGCTTTCACAGCCTCTGCAATGCTTAGCTGACAATAAAGTACCAGAACAAGAAGCATTTCAAGTATGAACAGTAATTCCACAGGTTTGTCATGACAATGCATCTGACTATAACAGACATGGCCCTACATGAACAAAGATTTTATAATTCACTACCCACTGACTCTTTCTACAACTTTCAGCTTTCCTCAGTTCCAAAGAGGAATTTCAAACTGAAGCATTATTCATTTTACCACAGAAGTTGCCTCACCTGCTGAGTATTTACAACATTTTCTGTTTTTATTTTAGACTCTTATCATCTGTAATTTTTTGATTTTTCAGTATCGTAACACATGATTGAGTTACAATATCATAACCACATATTGAGCAACCTATGATATAAACCCTTCTTTGAAGAAAGTTACGAGTAACCAGCACCATATTTAAATAAAATATTCTGCGGTAAGGAGTAAGTGGAGAGGTGCAGTAATCAGGTCAATAAGTACCTGCATGGATTTTCATTTACCTCAAGCCGAGAAGCATAATTGTAATAACTTTTATTTAAAAAGAATTTATGCTAAGTAGAACCAGCAGGTATGATTCCAGCATAACTTTTCAGGCTGTGCTTTATGCTTGAAATGGTACAGCAAAAATTCAGAGAAGTTTTCATCTTATCGAAGACAGGACATTTTTTTTGGCCAATTTTGTGCAGGAAAAAAATGGGAACCCCTCACGGTTTGGTGAAAATTTGTATATTATTCTTACCTGGTGGCGGTCCTCCAAATTTTCTTTGTCCATTTTCTTGTATCATGGTGTAACCTGTTTGTTCCATCAAGGCAAGTAGTGCTGCTTCATTCTGTGTCACAGAACCAAGTTTATTGGTGCCATTGGTCATGTCAAGGTTTTCTGCTGTCATGGTCATAAGGACTATTTTAAAGCTGCACAAGAGAACAATAAAACAAGTTTTATTCCACAAAAAGAATATGACACCTGCTTTTATACTTGCACATCTCTCATATTTCAGAATGACGCAGAAGGAGATCATTGCCAGCTTTCGTGGCAATTTCTTGACATATAATCCTTGTAACTACTCTCTCTTGAATATCCACCAAAACCAACAGCCACATAAACAACACACAAATTCCACACAGGCAGCAACTAAGGTCAGGATTGCACCTGGCATTGCACCACAGCAGCATCACCTATTATGCCATGGCTGTGATAACTGTTAATAACTTAAAAGAATTATTTAGATTTCAGCAAGAGAAGAAATCATATTACAGGCAGTCCCCAGGTTACGAACGAGTTCCGTTCCTGAGTCCGCCTTTAAGTCGGAATTGTACATAAGTCAGAACAAGTACATCAGGTATTATTACCTAGTGTCAGTTAGTCAAACGTTTGTCTTAGTATATAGTATATATATTACCTTTCTATGCACATAAAACACTTAAGAAACTATGTATTCCAATAATTAAACCACTTCGTTGTTTAGTAATCATTGTAGCCTTCATCGGGGCAGGGCCTTTCACATGCTCCATTATTCTCACTTCATCTTTTAAAATTGTTCCAATCATTGACCGACTGTAGCCTAACACTTTTCCAATGACCGATGACATTTCACCTCTTTCCAAACGCTTTATTATTTCCATTTTATTTTCAATCGCGATCGCTTCCCGTCAATGGAACAGAAACACTACGGGCGGCGGGTCTCGAGCTCTGCCGGCTCCCAAGGTCCGCTGGGTCCTAAGGACCACCACACTGAATTCCCCAGGTCTGAAAGTCCACTGCAGGTTAAATGGGACAAATTGGGGCTGTGCTCGGTTTGGGTATTTGATCCTCCTCAATATTCCACGTGGGAATTTAAACTGGAGGTGGCAGTTCTTTTTAACGAGGTCGAGTTGCGAGCTCAACATCAACCCAGCGTGCTCGGGAGCAGTCTGTCACTGGATCGAACTCGGGAACCTCCATTCTCGAGCCCAGCGCTGATCTCACTGCCCCACCAGCCGACCGGAACTGGGGGGGGGGGGGGTCGGGGTGAATCTTGCTAAGAAAAATTTAAGCCAAATACAAAGTTACACACTCAAAACATTGTCAACAGACTTAAAGTCAAAATGACTTAAAATGGCAGACAGCGTCGCGATCCGACTTAAAATGGTGGACAGTGTCACGATCCGACTTAAAATGGCGGACGACGTTCTCCTTCCTCAGTCCGTAAGTATGAGTTGTTCGTAAGTTGGACGTTCATAACTCGGGGTCTACCTGTATCCACAAATGCATTTAATATGTATTATTTACTTGCAGCGGCTTGTTTTTAGAAACAAAATACAGAGATTCCAGTTAATTGGGATACATCAGGAACAGTACAGCTAGGCTCAGTTAAGTGGCTCCCCAATAAGACCAGCTGATGGTGTAGTGGCATCTGCACTGGACTTTGAGGTGAGTGGTCTGGGGTTCAAATCCGGCCAGCTGCTTGCACACTTTCCTTTTGTGCTGGGTTAGCAACTGGGCCTCATCTAAAAAAAGACAAAAATGCTGAAGAAATGGCAAGGCTGCCACCAGAAGGCACAGGAAAGTACAGCAACAAGAATAAGATGCAGTTTCATGGAGATAAAAGGTACAAGAAAAAAACTACCATTTAAGTAACAAATTATGTGGTTAACTGAAATACAGAACAAATTAGAACACTATGAGAGAGAGTACGATACTTGAACCACTTGTGGGGATGAGACGGCAGGTTTGAACGTGGGAATACTTTCTATCTAGTGATCATAATGCCATTTATTTCAAAGTAAATAAGGAAAAGGATAGGTCTGGTCCACGGGTGGAGATTCTAAATTGAAGAAAGGCAATTTTAATGGTATCACAAAGAATCCGGCAAGTGTGGATTGGGACAGGCTGTTTTATTCTAAGACCATAAGAGCACAAGATATGAGCAGAATAAGGTCATTTGGCCCAGCAAGCCTGCCCCACCATTTCATCATGGCTGATCCATTTCTCTCTCAGCCCCCAACAACTGCCTTCTTCCTCTATCTCTTCATGCTGGACTGATGAAGAATCTATCAGTCCCTGCCTTAAATACAACAAATGACTTGGCCTACACAATCATCTATGGCAACGAATTCCACAAATTCACCACTTCCTGGCTGAAGAAATCCCTCATCTCTAAACTAATTGAAGGACCCTCTCTTCTAAGGCTGGTCCTAGACTCCCCCACAATAGGAAACATTCTCTCCACATCCACTCTATTGAGACCTTTCAACATTTGATTGGTTTATTGAGATCCTCCCCCCATTCTTTTGAATTTGAGTGAGTAGAAGCCAGAGGCGCTAAAACACTCCTCATTTGACAAACAAGAAAAAATCTGAAGATGCTGAAAAGATGGGGTAAACGTAGAAACATAGAAAACCTACAGCACAATACAGGGCCTGCAACCCACAAAGTTGTACCGAACATGTCCCTACCTTAGAAATTACTAGGCTTACCTATAGCCTTCTATTTTACTAAGCTCATGTACCCATCTAAAAGCCTCTTAAAAGATCCTATCGTATCCACCTCCACCACCGTTGTTGACAGCCCATTCCACATACCTACCACTCTCTGAGTAAAAAACTTACCCCTGACATTCCTTCTACTCCCCAGCACCTTAAACCTATGGGAAAAAGCCTCTGACTATCCACATGATCAATGCCTCTCATCATCTTATACACCTCTATCAGGTCACCTCTCATCCTCCATTGCTCCAAGGAGAAAAGTTCACTCAACATATTCTCATAAGGCATGCTCCTCAATCCAGGCAACATCCTTGTAAATCTCCTCTGCACCCTTTCTATGGCTTCCACATCCTTCCTGTGGTGAGGTGACCAGAACTGAGCACGGTACTCCAAGTGGGGTCTGACCAAGGTCCTATATAGCTGCAACATTACCTGTCAGCTCCTAAATTCAATTCCATGATTGATGAAGGCCTTCTTAACCACAGAACCAACCTGCGTAACTGCTTTGAGTGTTCTATGGACTCGAACCTCAAGATCCCTCTGATCCTCCACACTGCTAAGAGTCCTACTATTAATACTATATTCTGCCATCATATTTGACCTACCAAAATGAACCACTTCACACTTATCTAGGTTGAACTCCATCTGCCACTTCTCAGCCCAGTTTTGCATCCTGTCAATGTCCTGCTGTAACCTCTGACAGCCCTCCACACTATCCACAACACCTCCAACCTTTGTGTCATAGGCAAACTTACTAACCCATCCCTCCACTTCCTCATCCTGGCCATTTATAAAAATTACGAAGAGTAGGGGTCCCAGAACAGATCCCTGAGGCACACTACTGTTCACCGACCTCCATGCAGAAAATGACCTGTCTACAACCACTATTTGCCTTTTGTGGGCAAGCCAGTTCTGGATCCACAAAGCAATGTTCCCTTGGATCCCATGCCTCTTTACTTTCTCAATAAGTCTTGCATGGGGTACCTTATCAAATGCCTTGCTGAAATCTATATACACTACATCTACTGCTCTACCTTCATCAATGTTTTTAGTTATATCCTCAAACAATGCAATCAGGCTCGTAAGGCACGACCTGCCTTTGATAAAGCCATGCTGACTATACCACATATACACTATACACTACACATATCCACATGCAGAGGATGTCACTGTGCTGAAAACCTTCACCGCACGTGGTAATCAAAAGACATGGATGACAACAGAGGTGCGTTCGCTACTGAAGGCCCGTGACACAGCCTACAGATCAGGGGACAGGAGTGCACTTCGCTCAGCCAGGTCTGCGCTTTCACTAGGGATCAGGAAAGTGAAAAGGGCCTATGCGGGTAAAATACATGGACACTTCTGTGACACAGGTGACACCAGATGGATGTGGCAGGGAATTCAAGCTCTGACAGACTACAAGATCAGGTAGAAAACTGATGACAGTGATGTCTCTCTTCCAGACAGGTTCAACAATTTCTTTGCACGCTTCGAAGCATCAAACACTACTGCAAGGGGGAGAGCCAGTCCCTTCTTACCATCTGACCAGCCAGCTCCAATCATTGATTCAGAGCACACACGGAGGACCCTTGCCGGGGTCAACCCACAAAAAGCGGAAGGTCCCGACAACATCCCTGGACGTGTGCTCAAGGAATGTGCTGATGTATTAGCAGATGTCCTGACAGACATTTTCAACATCTCTTTTAGTCAAGCCATTGTTCCCAGATGCTTCAAAACCTCAACAATCATCCCTGTAGCAAAGAAATCAGTTGTAGCCTGTCTGAATGATTACCATCCTGTCGCCCTGACTCCCATAGTGATGAAATGTTTTGAACAGCTTGTCAAGCCTCATATCACAGCCAGCCTCCGCTCATCGCTGGATCCTCTACAGTTTGCTTATCATCCCAAATGCTCTACACAATATCCACACAGTTCCTTCTCACTTGGACAATGAAGACATTTATAAAAGAATCCTATACATTGACTTCAGTTCAGCATTCAATACCATCATCCCGCAGAGACTAGCGGAGAAACTGTCGCTGCTTGGCCTTAACACTGCCATGTGTCGCTGGATTCTGGATTTCTTGAAGAGAGACCACAGTCAGTCCGTGTTGGCAGGAACATCTCTAACTCCATCACACTGAGCACTGGATCCTAAAAAGGCTGTGTGCTCAGCCCACTGCTGTTTACACTGCTAACACATGACTGTGCAGCTAGATTCAAGGGGAACCTGATCATTAAATTTGCTGATGATACCACAGTGGTGGGGCTCATCAACAAAAATGATGAAACAATGTACAGGGAGGAGGTCAAACACCTAGAGAGCTGGTGCAGTGACAACAACTTGATGCTTAATGTCACAAAATGATAGTCAATTTCAGACGGTCTCAGCCTGAGCACCTCAGCATCAGTGGCTCCACAGTGGAGAGAGTGGAAAACATCAAGTTCCTTGGGGTGCAGATCTTGGACAATCTCACCTGGTCCAGGAACACCACTGGGATTGTGAAACGGGCCCAGCAGAGATGACACTTTCTGAGAAAACTTAAACAAGCATCACTCCCCACTAACATTTTAACTATATTCTATAGAGGCGTGGTTGAGAGTGTGCTGACATTTTGCATCACAACCTAGTACTCCAGCTGCAGTGCTGCCGACAAAAAAGCCTTGCAGAGGGTGGTTAGGGGAGCAGAGAAGGTTATTGGGGTCTCCCTACCTTCTGTCCAAGACCTCTTTCAGAGTTGATGCCTCCAGAAGACACGGTACATCATTAAAGACCCCTCACACCCTCTCCATAAACTGTGTGTTCTTCTGCCATCAGGCAAACGTTACAGGAGCATCAAAACAAAAACCACAAGGCTACTAAACAGCTTCCTCCCACAGGCAGTTAGCCTGCTAAATAGCTGCTCTACCTGACTCTGCTTTGGACACGTTTAACTTGCACTGGACACTTATAACTTGATTTTAACCGACATGTGGCTGTTGTGTTTTACTATTTATTGTTGCGTTTGTTATGTTATGATTGCACTTGCCCCTGGGAAACGCTGTCTCATTCTGCCCTGCAGAGCTGATGTATGGTTGGAATGACAATAAAGTTTTTGAATCTTGAATCTTGAAAACCTATTCATATTATGACTCTCCAAATGTTCATAAATCCTGCCTCTCAGGATCTTCTCCATCAAATAACCAACCACTAAAGTAAGACCCACTGGTCTATAATTTCCTGGGCTAACTCTACTCCCTTCATTAAATAAGGGAACATCATCTGTAACCTTCCAATACTTGGGAACCTCTCCCGTCCACACTGATGATGCAAAGAGCATCGCCAGAGGCTCAGCAATCTCCTCCCTCGCTTCCCACAGGAGCCTGGGTTACATCTCATTTGGTCCCGGTTATTTATCCAACTTGATGCTTTTCAAAAGCTCCAGCACATTCTCATCTACATGCACAAGCTTTTCAGTCCACTGCGTCTTTTTTAAAAATCTTTTTATTAATTTTAAACAAACATAAATGAAACATGAATACAAAGAGCTTGAGAGTACATAATAAATAGGTTAAGGTATAAATACAAATAGATGATAATCCATATATAATAACCTCCCAAACTCATAGTAGTTACAAAAAATGGAGTAAATAAGAAAAGCCCCCCCAAAAAAAGAAAAAAAAACCTAACCAACATGGGCCATTCATTGCATTATGTCAAATATACACAGTAGCGTCAATAACTCCACACCTCCATCCAAATAATTAAGGATAATAAAAGTAAGGTTTAGGAAAAGTCAGTTTAGCTCATATGAAAATGTTGAATAAATGGTCTCCAAGTTTCTTCAAATTAAACTGAAGGGTCAAAGACAACACTTCTAATTTTTTCTAAACTCAAACAAGAAATAGTTTGAGAAAACCACTGAAATATAGTTGGAGGATTAATTTCTTTCCAGTTCAATAGGATAGATCTTCTAGCCATTAATGTAACAAATGCAATCATCCGTCGGGCTGAGGGATATAAACAATTATTATCCACCATTGATAAACCGAAAATTGCAGTAATAGGATGCGGTTGCAATTTGATATTCAGAACTGTTGAAATAATACCGAAAATAACTTCCCAATAATTTTGCAAACTGGGGCAAGACCAAAACACATGGGTCAATGAAGCGACTTCAGAATGACATCTGTCACAGGTTGGATTAACATAAGAATAAAATCGAGCAAGTTTATCCTTGGACATGTGAGCCCTATGTACAACCTTAAACTGTATTAGGGCATGTTTAGCACAAATAGAAGAAGAATTAACTAATTGTAAAATTTTCTCCCACTGCTCAGTGGGTATAAGACAGTGAAGTTCTTTTTCCCATTCTTTCTTAATTTTTTCTGATACTCCTGGCTGTATTTTCATGATCATATTATAAATGATGGCTACTAAACCCTTCTGGCAAGGATTCAGAGCTAAAAATTTTTCCGTAATGTCCGTTGGACATAATTTCGGAAAAGACTGTAACATATTATTCAAGAAATTTCTAACTTGCAAGTATCTAAAAAAATGAGTTTTAGGCAAATTATATTTATTGGATAGCTGTTCAAAGGACATAAAACTGTTATCTAAAAATAGATCACGAAAACATGTTATACCTTTTGTTTTCCATAATACAAAGGCTTTATCCATAAAAGAAGGCTGAAAAAAAAAGTTAGATATCATAGGGCTTGATAAGATAAACTTATTCAAGCCAAAGAATTTACAAAATTGAAACCATATTCGTAATGTATGCTTAACTATAGGATTAGTTATTTGTTTATTCAATTTAGATAAAGTAAAAGGAAGCAAAGATCCTAAAATAGAAAACAATGAGAAGTCTTGTACAGATTTACATTCCAAATTTACCCATTGTGGGCAAGGTGCTATAATCGATTTTGTGTCCAAAATATTAAATATCAAATATTAACAGCCCAATAGTAAAATCTTAGGTTTGGCAAAGCCAAACCTCCTTCCTTCCTTAGGCTTCTATAAATATTTTTTACTTAATCTAGGATTTTTATTCTGCCACACATACAAGGATATTTTGGAGTCAATAATATCAAAAAAAGATTTAGGAATAAAAATTGATAATGCTTGGAATAAATATAAAAATTTGGGTAATACTATCATCTTAATAGCATTAATTCCCCCGACCAATGACAAAGATAATGGGGACCACCTGGTAATAAGTTGCTTGATTTGGTCAATTCAAGGTAAAAAATTAACTTTAAATAAATCCTTATGTTTCTTGGTAACTTTAATACCCAAATAAGTAAAATGATCTGTGACAACTTTAAATGGTAAGTGTTTATAGATTGAAACTTGCATATTTACTGGAAATTGTTCACTCTTATTAACATTCAGTTTGTAGACAGAAAAGCTACTAAACTGAGCAAGCAAGGATAAAATAGCAGGAATAGATCTCTCGGGGTCAGATATGTATGGTAACAAATCATCAGCATATAATGATAACTTATAAGTCCCTTCCCTACGGGTAATACCAAAAATATTAGGTGATTCACGAATGGCAATAGCTAAAGGTTCCAAAGCAATGTCAAATAATAGAGGACTTAAAGGACAGCCTTGCTTCATACCATGGGACAACTGAAAATAAGATCTCTTATTAACATTCAGTTTGTAGCCAGAAAAGCTAAAAAGGAGATTGGTAAGAACCGAAGCCAAAGGTTTATAATATATTAAGTTAATCCATGATGTAAATTTCAAGCTAAAATTAAAATTCTGCAACATATTAAATAAATATGGCCATTCAACTCTATTGAACGCTTTTTCAGCATCTAAGGAAATTACACCTTCTGGTATTTTAGATGAAGGAGTATAAATTATATTAATTAATTTTCTAATGTTAAAAGATGAATAACGGTTTTTAATAAATCTGGTCTGATCTTCAGAGATAATTTGAGGTAATATATTTTCTAATCTAGTGGTCAAAACTTTGGTTAAAATCTTAGAATCCGTATTCAGCAAGGATATAGGCCGATAGGATGCACATTCAGTGGGGTCTTTATCTTTTTTGAAGAATTAGAGAAATGGAAGTGTCATAAAAAGATTGTGGTAATTTACCTACAGTTAACACATCTTTAAAAATTTTACAAAGCCAAGGAGAGAGTATAGAAGAAAAGGATTTAAAAATTCCACAGTATAACCGTCCGGACCAGGGGCTTTACCTGAATTCATTGAAAAAATAACCGCTTTTATTTCGGTTTCCGTAATAGGTGTGTCTAGAAGTACACAATCTTCTGCGGTTAATTTCAGGATATTCAATTTTCTTAAAAAATCATCCATTATGGAAGAATCCTCAACAAATTCTGATTGATATAAAGAATTATAAAAATCTTGAAAGGCTTTATTTTTCTCTTTATGATCAATCGTCAAAGTGCCATCTCATTTACGAATCTTAATGATTTGTCGTTTAACCAAAGCAGTTTTCAATTGATTAGCCAATAATTTGCCAGATTTATTTCCATGTACATAAAACTGGGTTCTAGATTTAATTAACTGATTTTCAATCGAGGGGGATAATAACAAACTGTGCTCCATTTGAAGTTCAACTCTCTTTTTATAAAGTTCTTTACTAGGGGTCACTGAATAAATCTTATCAATTTCTTTAATTTTATCGACCAATGTTAGTATTTCAGTGTTAGTTTGTTTCCTAACTCCAGCAGAGTATGAAATAATCTGTCCGCGAATAAATGCTTTAAAAGTGTCCCATAATATTCCACTAGAGATCTTTTCTGTAGAATTTGTTGAAAAAAACAAATCAATTTGTTGTTTAATGAAGTTAAGAAAGTCTGAATCCTGAAGTAGAGTTGAACCTCCAAGATTTAGCATTAGAAGATGAATCCATTGTCTTAATAGATAGCTTCAAAGGTGCATGGTTAGAGATGGTAATGGAATCATATTTACAATCAATAACATCTGTAAGTACATGATGATCAATAAAGTAGTCAATTCTTGAATAATTATGATAAACATGAGAAAAGTATGAAAATTCTGTGTCGTTGGGGTGTAAGAATCGCCAAATTTCAGAAATTCCAGAATCAACCATAAAGGAATTAATAAGGGAGGCCGATTTATTCCGAAGAACCTGAGTGGACCTAGATCTATCCATCGAGGGATTTAAGCAACAGTTAAAATCCCCACCCATTATCAACATATACTCATTTTAAATTAGGAAAGGATGTAAATAAACACTTAAAAATTCAGGACAGTCAGTGTTTGGAGCATAAACGTTAACTAAAACAACTTTTTGATTAAAAAGTGAACCAGTGAGAAGCAAAAATCTACCTTGTGGGTCCGAAATTGCTTCATAGTGTATAAAAGAGGTTGAGGAATCTATAAAACTGGAAATGCCTCTTACTTTGGCTTGGAAATCTGAATGATACTGTTGGTCTTTCCAAAACCTAATAAAACATTGACTATCCTCCTTCCTCACATGAGTCTCTTGTACAAAGATAATATTAGCATTCATTCTGTGGAATACTTTGAATATTTTTTTCCGTTTGATCGGATGATTTAAACTGTTAGTATTCCAAGAAACAAAACTGATAATCTTATCCATATTGCCAATATTTATCGCAATTAGCACATAAGGTTAAAAAAAAGATGAACTCATGAATCCAGAAGAGGGAAGCAAGTTCAAGGAGGAACTGGAAGTTACAACACTCCAACCATTTTGGTAGTTTCAAGTCAGCCCATGAAGTAAAACTAAGCAAGAAGCAAAAGCAAAAAAAGAATCTCCCTCCCCCCCCCCCACCCTCAAAACTCCAGAAAAAAGCCAGAAAGAGGCAAGCAGGCAAACTAATACAAATTTTACCCCCATGTCTCAAGACAGCAACTCAAATGAAAAAGTAAAAAAAACAGACACAAACCACCCATATTCAAAAAAAAGGTTAGTATAACAAAGATTAAGCTATAAAATCAGTGCTATATATAAAACAAAAGGATTAAAAGAAAAAAGAAAAATACTAAAACATTAAAACCCAAAAATGGATAATATTATATTAATATTTTAAAAGAAAGTCCTCAATCTTGTTCAGACACATCCAAACGGATGGGACATATCCAAGCACTAAGGGTCTTATGGAAAAAAGAAACAACATCTTAGAAAAAGTTTTTTTAAAAAACCTTAATATTTAAGCGTTAAAGATATTAAAAAATGTATATAAGCTTTAAATAAAATCAAACATCAAAAAAAGTTACTTTCAAAACTAACAGAATAATAATTTAAAAAGAACGAACTCAGAACAAACCAAAAAAAGGACCTTTACTTAAGTGTGTAAAAAATACACTATCAACCATCACGTATGAATCATCAAATTATAAAAGGTCCGAATCGATAGACTAATTGTTAGCATAAAGAAGAAAGCTAATATAAATAGTAAAAATACAATACGTTAGTCAACTCATAGTGAAAAAAGTACTATTCTTCAAGAAATCTTTGGGCATCCGCTGGAGATTTGAACAACCAACAAGTCTCATCTTTAAGAGTAACTTTCAATTGTGCTGGAAATAACAACGCTTGTTTGTAACATTTCTGATGAATTTCAGACATACCTGATTTAAAAGCCATTCTTGCCCTCAAAACTTCGAGACTGTAGTCTTCCAGAATACGAAATTTGAAATTTTGAAAGCTGATCATACCCTTTTTCCGGGCAGCCCAAATCAGACGTTCTTTAGTATGAGGATAATGAATTTGGAGAATCACTGGCCGCGGTTTCGTACCTGGAGCTGGTTGAAAACGAGAAATGCGATGTGCATGGTCGATTATTGGAGGGGTATCCAGAACTTCTGAGCCAAAGATGTCCATTAAAAACTTAGAAAAAAATACAGTCAGATCACCGTTCTCAAAATTTTCTGGAAGCCCAATTATCCGGAGATTTTGTCTTCGAGACCGGTTTTCAAGATCAGTAAGTTTAGATTTATAACAATCCAGCAGTTGAGAAGTCAAAGATTGCTGTTGTTCCAGAATTTCAATTTTGTGATCTCTCTGGCGAGTGGCATCTTCAAGAGCTAAAATTCTTGCTTGTTGTTGTTGAGAATCCAGTGTGAGTGATTGAAGTTTTGCGTTGACTGTCTTTAAAGTTTCATCGAGCATAAAAAGCTTTGGGGTTAGTTTATTCTCCAGTTTCTCAAGTCTCTTGTCCATAAGTTTCACAATTGCTTCCAAAGTTAATGGTTCTTTCGCCAGTTTCGATTTCTTAGGTTCTCGTGGTTTAGACATTTTAACGAGTTGAAAAATAATTCAAACAGTTGAAAAAAAATTCATAAGTATCAACCCCTTTAGAATAGGTATAGACAGGTCAATTAGGGGGTGATTGTAGGTAGAAAAAAGTAAAAGGATTGGAGCGAAGGCTAAAACAGTCTCACTCCATAAGCATCATCTTGATACCTTCTCAGTCCACTGTAAGTCATCCCTACAATTGCCAACGTCCTTTTCTGTAGTGAATACTGAAGCAAAGTAGTCATTAAGTACCTCTGCTATCTCCTCCAATTCCATACATACTTTTCCACTGTCACACTCGATTGGTCCTATTCTCTCACATCTTATCCTCTTGCTCTTCACATGCTTGTAGAATGCCTTGGGGTTTTCCTTAATCCTGTCTGCCAAGGCCTTCTCATAACCCCTTCTGGCTCTCCTAATTTCATTCTTAAGCTCCTTCCTGCTAGCATTATAATCTTCTAGATCTCTATCATTACCTTGTTTTTTGAACCTTTCGTGAGCTCTTATCTTCTTGAATAGATTTACAACAGCCTTTGTACACAACGGTTCCTGTACCTTACCACCCTTTCCCTGTCTCATTGGAACGTATCAATGCAGAACTCCACGCAAATATCCCCTGAATATTTGCCACATTTCTTCTGTACGTTTCCCTGAGAACATCTGTTTCCAGTTTATGTTTCAAAGTTCCTGCCCAATTACACCAATTAACTGCTTTCCTAACTTGTCTGTTTCTATCCCTCTCCAATGTTATGGCAGAATTGTGATCACTATCTCCAAAATACTCTCCCACTGAGACCTGACACCTGACCTGGTTCATTTCCCAATACCAGATCCAGTACAGCCTCTCCTCTTGTAGGCTTATCTACATATTGTGTCAGGAAACCTTTCCAAAACACACCTAACAAACTCCACCCCATCTAAAGCCCTCGCTCCAGGGACATGCCAATCAATATTTGAAAAATTAAAATCTCCCACCACAACAACCCTGTTATCTCCAAACCAAAGGTGCAGCCGTGGGCACCCGTATGGGTCCCAGCTATGCCTGCCTTTTTGTTGGCATTGTGGAACAGTCCATGTTCCAAGCCTATACGGGTATCCGACCCCACTTTTCCTTTGCAACTTCGACGACTGCATTGGCGCTGCTTCCTGCACGCATGCTGAGCTCGTTGACTTCATTAACTTTACCTCCAACTTTCACCCTGCCCTCAAATTTACCTGGTCCATTTCCGACACCTCCCTCCCCTTTCTTGATCTTTCTGTTTCTATCTCTGCAGACAGCTTATCTACTGATATCTACAATAAGCCTATGGACTCTTACATCTACCTGGACTATTCCTCTTCCCACCCAGTCTCTTGCAAAAATACCATCCCCTTCTCGCAATTCTCCATCTCTGCCGCATCTGCTCTCAGGATGAGTCTTTTCATTCCAGGATGAAGGAGACTTCTTCCTTTGTTAAACAAAGGGGCTTCCCTTCCTCCATCATCAACTCCGCTCTCAAACACATCTCTCCCATTTCACGCACATCTGCTCTCACCCAATCCTCCCGCCACCCCACGAGGGATAGGGTTCCCCTCGTCCTCACCTACCACTCCACCAGCCTCTGGGTCCAACATATAGTTCTCCATAACTTCTGCCACCTCCAACAGGATCCCACTACCAAGCACATCTTTCCTTTCCCCCCCTTCTTTCTGCTTTCCGCAGGGATTGCTCCCTACGTGACTCCCTTGTCCATTCGTCCCCCTCATCCCTTCCCATCGATCTCCCTCCTGGCACTCATCCTTGTAAAGCGGAACAAGTGCTACACCTGCCCTTACACTTCCTCCCTCACCACCATTCAGGGCCCCAGACAGTCCTTCCAGGTGAGGTGACACTTCACCTGTGAGTCAGCTGGTGTGATATACTGCATCCAGTGCTCCCGGTGCGGCCTTCTATATATTGGTAAGACCCGACACAGACTGGGAGACTGTTTTGCTGGACACCAACGGTCTGTCCGCCAGAGAAAGCAGGATCTCCCAGTGGCCACAAATTTTAATTCCACATCCCATTCCCATTCTGATATGTCTATCCATGGCCTCTTCTACTGTCAAGATGAAGCCACACTCAGGTTGGAGGAACAATACCTTATATTCCGTCTGGGTAGCCTCCAACCTGATGGCACAAACATTGATTTCTCTAACTTCTGTTAATGCCCCCCTCCCCTCTTTACCCCACCCCTTATTTATTATTCCTCTCCCTTTCCTTTTCTCTCTTTTGTCTCTCTCTGCCTCTCTCACAATCACTCCTTGCCTGCTCTCCATCTCCCTCTGGTGCTCCCCTCCCCTTTCTTTCTCCCTAGGCCTCCCATCCCATGATCCTCTTCCTTCTCCAGCTGTGTATCCCTTTTGCCAATCAACTTTCGAGCTCTTAGCTTCATCCCTTCCCCTCCTGTCTTCTCCTATCATTTCAGATTCCCTCTCCCCCTCCTACTTTCAAATCTTACTATCTTTTCCTTTAGTTAGCCCGGACAAATGGTCTTGGCCTAAAACATTAACTGTACTTCTTCCTATAGATGCTGCCTGGCTTGTTGCATTCCACCAGCATTTTGTGTGTGGTGCTTGAATTTCCAGCATCTGCAGATTTCCTCGTGTTTGCATTTTTAAACTGTTATTATTATTCCTTTCCAGAATCTGTCTATCTGCTCCTTGATGTCCCTGATACTTTTGGGTGGTCTATAAAAAACACCCCGTAGAGTTATTGACCCCTTCCTGTTCCTAACTTACACCCACAGAGACTCTGTAGACAGTCCCTCAATGACTTCCCCCTTTTCTGCAGCCGTGACACTACCTCTGATCAACAGTGCCACGCCCCCAACTCTTTTGCCTCCCTCCCTGTCCTTTCTGAAACATCTAAAGCCTGGCACTCGAAGAAACCATTCCTGAACCATCTAAGTCTCTGTAATGGTCACAACATCATAGCTCCAAGTACTGATCCATGCTCTAAGCTCATCCGCTTTGTTCATAATACTCCTTGTATTAAAATAGACACATCTCAAACCATCATTTGAGCACATCCCTTCTCTATCACCTGCCTATCCTCCCTCTCGCACTGTCTCTGAGCTTTCTCTATTTGTAAGCCAACCACCTCTTCTTCTGGTCTCTTCAGTTCGGTTCCCACCCCCACCCCCCCAGCAATTCTAGTTTAAACTCTCCCAATAGCTTTTGCAAACATCCCCACCAGGATATTGTTCCCCCTGGAATCCAAGTGCAACCTGTCCTTTTTGTACCGGTCACACCTGCCACAAAAGAGATCCCAGTGATCCAGAAATCTGAATCCCTGCACTCTGCTCCAATCTCTCAGCCACACATTTATCCTCCACTTCATTCTATTCCTATACTCCCTGTCGCATGTCACATGCAGTAAACCCAAGATTACTACCTTTGAGGTCCTTCTTCTCAACTTCCTTCCTAACTCCCTGTAGTCTGTTTTCAGAACCTCCTCCCTTTTCCTACCAATGTTGTTGGTACCAATATGTACTATGATGTCTGGCTGTTTTCCTTCCCATTTCAGGATATCTTGAATGTGATCAGAAACATCACAGACCCCGGCAGCTGGAAGACAAACTACCATCCCGGCATGTGACATGAAATTTGTTAACTTAGAAGCAGCAGTTCAATGAAATACATAATATAGATGAGAAAAAAATAATAAAAATAAAAAAAATAATTAATTACAATATACAGGTAGTCCCCGAGTTACGAACGTCCGACTTACAGAAAACTTGTACTTATGAATCAAGGAAGGAGAACACAGTCTGCCATTTTAAGTTGGATCGCAACGCCATCTGCCATTTTAAGTCAGGTCACGATGCCGTCCGCCATTTTAAGTCCTTGCCGTTGACACTTTGTATTTGGCTTAAATTTTTCTTAGCAAGATTCATCCCGACCCCGCCACCCCCCCCCCCCACCCCCCACTGTTCCGGTCGGCTGGTGGCGCAGTGAGATCAGTGCCGGGCTGGAGAATGGAGTTTCCCGAGTTTGATCCAGTGACAGACCGCCCCCGTTCCAGGTTGATGTCGATCCAGTGACTCCCGTACCATCCATGCCAGGTTGATGTCGAGCTCACAACTCGACATCGTAAAAAAAAACACTGCCACCTCCAGTTTAAATTCCCACGTGGAATATTGTGGAGATCAAATACCCAAACCCAGCACAGCCCCCACTTGTCCCATTTAACCTGTCTCAATGCGATGGACTTTCGGACCTGGGGAATTCGGTGCGGTGGTCATTAGGACCCAGTGGACCTCGGGAGCCTGTGCAGCTCGGGACCCGCCGCCTGCAGTGTTTCTGTTTTGTTGATGGGAAGCGATCGCAATTGAAAATAAAGTGGAAATAATAATGCAATTGGAAAGAGGTGAAACGCCACCTGTCATTAGAAAAGTGTTAGGCTACAGTCGGTCAACGATCTGAACAATTTTAAAGGATAAAATGAGAATAATGGAGCATGTGAAAGGCCCTGCCCCGATGAAAGCTACAATTATTACTAACCAACGCAGTGGTTTAATTATTGGAATACATACGTTTCTTGTGTTTTATATTCATAGAAAGGTAAAATATATGCTATATATTAAGACAAACGTTTGACTAACTGACACTAAATAATACCGGATATACTTGTTCGACACGTACAAATCCGACTTTAAGACGGACTCAGGAACAGAACTGGGTTTTTTTTAAAAGGAACAGAACTCGTTTGTAGCCTAGGGACAAACTGAATAGATTCAAAAAATGTGCCAAAAACAGAAATAGTGTATATTAAAAAAAAGTGAGGTAGTGTCCAAAGTTTCAATGTCTATTTGGGAATTGGATGGTAGAGGGGAAGAAGCTGTTCCTAAATCACTGAGTGTGTGCCTTCAGGCTTCTGTTACCTCCTAACTGATGGTAAGAGTGAGAAAAGGGCATGCCTTGGCTGCTAGAGGTCCTTAATAATGGATGGTGCTTTTCTGAGATACTGGCCCCTGAAGATGTCTGGGTACTTGTAGGCTAGTACCCAAGATGGAGCTGACTAGATTTACAACCTTCTGCAGCTTCTTCCGGTCCTATGTAGTAGCCCCTCCATACCAGACAGTGATGCAGCTTGTCTGGTATGGAGTTTTTCAGTGTATTTGTTGACATGCCTAATCTCTTCAAATTCCTAATGAAGTATAGCCACTGTCTTGCCTTCTTTATAACTACATCGCTATGTTGGCACCAGGTTAGGTCCTCAGAGATCTTGACACTCAGGAACTTGAAGCTGCTCACTCTCTCCACTTCTGATCCTTCTATGAGGATTGGTATGTGTTCCTTCGTCGTACCCTTCCTGAAGTCCACAATCAACTCTTTTGTCTTACTGACGTTGAGTGCCAGGTTGCTGCAGCACCACTCCACTAGTGGGCATATCTCACTCCTGTACGCCCCCTCATCACCACCTGAGATTCTACCAACAATGGTTGTATCGTCAGCAGATTTATAGATGGTATTTGAGCTATGCCTAGGCATACAGCCATGTGTATATAGAGAGCAGAGCAGTGGTCTAAGTATGCACCCCTGGGGTGTGCCAGTGTAGATTGTCAACAAGGAGGGTATGTTATCACCAATCCACACCACTTGTGGTCTTCCAGTTAGGAAGTTGAGAATCCAATTGCAGAATGAGGTACAGAGGCTCAGGTTCTGCTACTTCTCAATCAGGATTGTAGGAATGATGGTATTAAATGTTGAGCTCCCTTTCAAAGTGGGCATAAAGGACGTTGAGCTCATCAGGTAGTGAAGTATTCATGATGTTGCATTGCTTTGTAGGAAGTAATGACCTGCAATCCCTGCCAGAGTTGCCATGAATCAATGTCATCTCCAACCTTGCTCGGAATTGTTTCTTCGCTCTTAAAATAGCCCTCCACAAGTCACACCTAGCTTTATTCCACAGATCCAGGTCGCCTTCAGCATATTTTATGATGTGCCTCCAAATACTCTGAAACCACATCCTTAACAATTGACAACTTACCATCTTCACAACCACTCATATCAGTCTAACTGGCCTAAATTTTCTGTTCTTCTGCCTATCTCCCTTCTTGAAGAGTATAATTTTCCAGTCCTCTGGATCCATGCCAGAATTCTTGAAAGATTATTTCTAATGCCTCCACAGTATCGCCTGAATTGGGGAGCATGACTTATGAAAACAGGTTGAGTGAACTCGGCCTTTTCTCCTTGGAGTGATGGAGGATGAGAGGTGACCTGATAGAGGTGTATAAGATGATGAAAGACATTGATCGTGTGGATAGTCAAAGGCTTTTTCCCAGGGCTGAAATGGTTGCCACAAGAGGACACAGGTTTAAGGTGCTGGGGAGTAGGTACAGAGATGTCAGGGGTAAGTTTTTTCACTCAGGGAGTGGTGAATGCATGGAATGGGCTGCTGGCAACAGTGGTGGAGGCGGATACGATAGGGTCTTTTAAGAGACTTTTCGATAGGTACATGGAGCTTAGAAAAATAGAGGGCTATGAGGAAGTCTAAGGTAGGGACATGTTCGGCACAACTTTGTGGGCTGAAAGGCCTGTATTGTGCTGTAGGTTTTCTATGTTTCTTATATCTTCAGCTACCTCTTTAAAAACCCTGGGGTGACCTTTCAGTTCCCTCAGCACCTTCTCCTAGTAATGGCAACTTCATTCACTTCTGCCCCTAATACTTTCGAACTTCCAGCATACTACTGGTATCTTTCACAGTAAAGACTGCTGCAAAATAATTATTCCATTTTTCTGCCATTTCCTTGTTCCCCAGTTCCTACCTCTCTAGCATCATCTTCCAGTGCCCCGATATTTACTCTAGTTTCTTTTACACTTCATATATCTGAAAAACCTGTGGTATCCTCTTTGTTATTAACTAGCTTATCTTCATATACAATCTTTTCCTTCTGTTTGACATTTTAGTTGCCTTATGTTGGCCTTTAAAACCTTTCCTAAGGGGATTATGGGGTGGGGGAGGGGAAGCAATGTTCAATGTTTTGACATGAACAATGAATTCTCCAACTTCCGGTAATTCTCTCCCCCTCCCTTCCCTCATCTCAGTTTCACTCTGCCTCCTCCAGCTGCCTATTACCTCTCTCATAGTGCCACCTCCTTCTACTACCCAGAGTGCTTTCCCTTACATTCCTTCTTCACCTTTCCTGCCTATCCTCTCCCTCACCCCTTGATCTTTCCCCTTACTGGTTTTTCACCTGGTACCTACCAGCCTTCTCCTTCTCACCCTCCCCCCACCTTCTTTATAGGGCCCCTGCCCCCTCCCTCTTCAGTCCTGATGAAGGGTCTCGGCCTGAAACGTTGACTGCTCATTACCACGGATGCTGCCCATCCTGCTGAGTTCCTCCAGCGTGTTGTGCATGTTGCTTTGACCCCAGTATCTGCAGTGTACTTTGTGTTTAACAAAATTGGCTCCATGTCCACTTAAGATCATCAGACATGTCAACCCTGTCACATACCAGCTGGCTCTGCAGACGTCTATGAGAATAAGCGCCACTCTTCACATCTCCCAGCTGAACCTAATGGTATCCTCTCCTCTGTCTCCTCCAGTTTTCTCCCAGGTCCCCCCTTGCATTGTAAGTGGTGGTCCCGCTTATATGCTCAGGAGATTGCTTGACTCCTGATGTCAAGGTCACAGCCTCCACTACCTGGTGGTAAGGGAAGGACATGGTCTACAGCGCACCTAGGGCTTGACAGATTTCTTATTTTTTTTAATTAACTCTTGAGAAAGTAAGGGACATGTCTACAGAGGCAGTGTTCTGTTCTGGGTGTCAGATGTGGGATTTCTGAGAGACTACCAGCCTCCCTGATAGCCACATCTGTGCCAGGTGCATTGAGATGCAGAACTTTAGAGGTGGTGGTGTGGCTCTAATGGTAAAAATTGGAATTGCATCTTTGATAAATTTGTGGCCTAAGGTCAACTTTAGAAAACCTAGCACATTTATTTCTCAACATAGTCCCCTCCTATATTTACACACTTAGTCCAGCAGTCATGGAGCAAATGGATCTTGGACCTCCAGAAAGTGTCCACAGCAGGGGTGATTGATAAGTTTGTGTCCTAAAGTAGGAGATGAGTGGATTGGAGGGGGATACTGGCGGGGATGACAACTGTTGGGGCACCCTTTGAGAGAAAGGTAGTGCAATCTGATGTGATGTGCTTTGGAAATTAAAGAAGAAAAACTCAGTTTATTAAATATAGCTCCTCCTCGTTTAACGAAGGACACTTTTGATGACAACATTTCTGGTTGATCTGCCACCCTTCAAGAATACTCTAACGTTTTCAATTCTTTTTTCCCGGCTTAAAACCACATACAGCTGACCATGCTGGAATACCAGTTTTTCCAGATAAATCAACACTTTCTCCATGGTTTGGCCTTGCGCCTAATGTATAGTCATAGCAAAGCATGACTGTATCGGGAACTGGCTCTGCTGAAGAAGGACATCTTCCCCTTCTGATAAATTGAGAGTAATTCTTGGGATCATGATAATGTCATTTTTGAACGCACAAATGTTTATCTTTGCTATGATGAGATTGCCGTTCAGTTCTTCTACCATCATTCGCGATCCATTGCAAAGCCCTGGTGGATCCAAGTTCCTCATTGAAATGATGGGAGATCCCCTCTTCAATTCCAGTTTATGTGGTGGCAATACAGAGAGTTCGACCAAATCAAGGAATTTTGTTGGAAATGAGTGGTGTTAGCTCCTTCACTTGCGGCACTGAAGGAACAGTATTCTTTCATAATTCCAGGGAACCGTCTAATGCACGTGAAGTTTATTTTTTGCATCATTTCATTGAGAGGAACCAAGATAGAATTCCCTGAGAATAGTTCTGCAGGACTGTCGAATGTTGGGTAGATGAAATCAATGCATTCTTCCATAGTTTTTGCTGACAGAATCATATCTTCAGGTAATTAGATTTCATCGTTTTCATTTTTCTCAGTCTTGTCTTCTCCAACATCCAATAAGAACTCAGAATATCATCCTTCTCCCTCACTCAATTGCACGTTTCTCTTCAATTGAAACTTGATGAAGCTTCTCCATAAGTAGTATTTTTTTAATGCATGAATTCTCTGCATCAGCATCATTTCCGCGTTTCACAACTGCTAGAAGCTGACGAAAATCGCCACAGCAAATGGTTAAAATACCCCCAAAGGCCTCATTCTTGCCGCATACATCATGAAGAGTCCGGTCCACGACTTCAAAGCTCTCCCTCCTAATCATGGGGCACTCATCCCAGACAATAAGCCTCACATTTTGGAGTAAATTTGCAGTATTGGTGTTTTTAAATCGATGTTACAAAGGGCATCTTCATTGACTTTGAGTGGTATTTTGAATCTTGAATGTGCTGTCCTACCACCAGGCATCAATGTTGCTGCAATACCTGATGATGCTACAGCAATACCAACACCTCCATCTCTCCTAACTTCAGCGAGGATCAAGTTGATGATAAATGTCTTGCCCGTTCCTTCTGGTGCATCAATGAAAATCATTGAAGAGAAAGTCCTTTCCAAGCAGTCGCACACATATTCATATACTTCTCTTTGCTCATTATTCAATAGGGGCTCTTTCTGTGAAACAAATTCCTGCTGTTCATCTCTGTTGTATTGCAGTTCATGCAATAATTCCAGATTGCCAGCACTTTGAGTAATTGTGCCATTTTTTGGTGTTGGCAAGTTATATTCTTCAAGTGTTTTGCCCAAGTTCTCAAGTTGCTCTTGGAAATATAGAAGAGCTTGTCCATGATTTCTCTCATCATCGATCATGATATTAGGATCATTGATAGTTCTCATCTCCATTTGTAAGAAATCTTCAGACATTGCATTCTTGAACCGGTTCCATAATTGCTGTGGATTGTTGATTTCAGTGTTTGTTAGCAAGATGACAAACAAATCTCTCACTGCTCTGGGCATTCTTGTTCTCTCTGCTTCTTCCATAATTTGCTGCCAATGATCATCAGCTTGCAACAATCCTCTCTCTGCAGACGTCTTTGAATGATGGAAGGATTTCAATGATTTGAAATATACTGGTCCCTAAATGTGATGAAGAAGAAGTCTCAAATAGATAGAAGTCACCACTTCGTGGAGCAATGGTATACACTCGACCCAGAACATTTGCTTCAAAAATCCCGGAGTACTCCTCCACTCTTTTCCCCATTCTCCATCTTTCCCATCTCTTATTAGTCCAAGTGTAGAACCTGGGAATATCCGCATAGTACAGGTTTCTTGCAAATGGATCGCGAGTGCAAAGATCCATGAATTCCAATAAAGTGGTTCTTGCCATATCATTATTCAGTTGCACAGAAGCATTATCTTGAAAGAATACTTGATGCTGTTGAGGAAGGTAAGACAAACTATAAGGCAAACAAAGACTGGTTCCCTGTCATGAATTGGAAATCCAGGTATCAATCCGACAGCTTCAGAGGGCTTGATATATCTGCCTGTCAAATACTGTGTGATTTCGTCTTCTCCATTCACTCCAAAAATTGCCCAACCACTCCCCTTCATGGTATACTTGAGGCTGGCTGTAATAAATCTAGTCAAGAAGAAAAGAAAAGCTTACAAAAGGTTCAGAGAGCTAGGTAATGTTAGCGATCTAGAAGATTAAGGCTAATAGGAAGGAGCTTAAGAAGGAAATCAGGAGAGCCAGAAGGGGCCATGAGAAGGCCTTGGTGGGCAGAATTAAGGAAAACCCCAAGGCACTCTACAAGTACGTGCAGAGCAAGAAAGAATGAAAGAATACGACCTATCAAGTGAGACAGTGGGAAAGTGTGTATGGAACCAGAGGAAATAACAGAGGTACTTAATGCATACTTTATTTCAGTATTCACTAAGGATCTTGGTGATTATAGTGATGACTTGCAGCAGACAGTAAAACTTGAGCATGTAGATGTTAAGAAAGAGGATGTGATAGAGCTTTGAGAAAGCATCAAGTTGGGTAAGTCGCCGGTACCGAATGAGATGTACCCCAGGCTACTTTGGGTGGAGATTGCTCAGCCTCTGGTGATGATCTTTGCATCATCAATGGGGATGGGAGAGGTTCCAGAGGATTGGAGGGTTGCAGATCTTGTTCCTTTATTCAAGAAAAGGAGTAGAGATAGCTCAGGAAATTATAAACCAGTGAATCTTACCTCAGTGGTTGGTAAGTTGATGCGGAAGATCCTGAGAGGCAGGATTTATGAACATTTGGAGAGGTATAATATGATTAGGAATATTTGTCAAGGGCAGGTCGTGCCTTATGAGTCTGATTGAATTTTTTGAAGATGTGACTAAACACATTGATGAAGGAAGAACAGGAGATGTAGTGTATATGGATTTCAGCAAGGCATTTGATAAGGTACCCTATGCAAGGCTTATTGAGAAAATAAGGAAGTTGCTTTGTGGATCCAGAACTGGCTTGCCTACAGAAGACAAAGAGTGTTTGTAGATTGGCCATATTCTGCATGGAGGTCAGTCACCAGTGGAGTGCCTCAGGGATCTGTTCTGGGACCCCTACTCCATGATTTTTATAAATGACCAGGATGAGGAAGTGGAGAGATGGGTTAGTAAGTTCGCTGATGACATAAAGATTGGAGGTGTTGTGGATAATGTGGAGGGCTGTCAGAGGTTATAACAGGACATTGATAGGAAGCAAAGCTGGGCTGAGAAGTGGTAGATGGAGTTCAACCCAGATAAGTGTGAGGCGATTCATTTTGGGTAGGTCAAATATAATGGCAAAATATAGTATTAATGGTAAGACTCTTGGCAGTGTGGAGGAACTTTAAGATGGCGGCACGACGCAGTTTGCAGCGGCCTCTCTGGAGTTGATATCTGTAATCTGTCAAGTGGGGTGGCGTGCACAATCCTAATCTGATGAAAAACGGATGTGGGAGCATGGATGAACATCTGGAAATCTCCAGGAAGGCCTTCTTCGTTGCTGCTGCTGTTGTGAGGTCCGGGTCTCTGCTGGGAAGAACAGGCCCTCAGTCCTCGGGGTTGCATTGCCGGTGGCTGGTGGTGGGGGCATCGTAGTGTGCTCAGTAAAGGATGGTGCTCAGAGAGGCTTTGCCAGTGGGGATGGTCAGAGGTTCGACGGACTCGGAGTCCGCTGCAGTCGGGGCGCTTTCACTGTGTGCTGCATCTGCGAGGCAGGGTCTGGCGGTGCTTTCATTGTGTGTTGCATCTGCGAGGCTGAGTCCGGCAGCGCCGTGGAAGTCCATAGTGGGGGTATTCCCTTCTGCCGCCTGCGTGGGATATTGAGTCAATCGGGACCCTGAGGACTTATGGAAACTGTGTGGTGGTTTCTTTCAAACTTATAGTCTTTTAACATCTTTGGACTATTTTTACCGTGCCCATGGTCTGTTTTTTTTAATCAATTATGGTATTGTTTGCACTGTTGAAACTATATGTTGTAACTATGTGGTTTTGTGTAGGCCTTCTAGCTTTAGATTTTGGTTTGTTGGGTGGTAGAGTTGGTCTCCTGACTTGGTGTGTCTGGGTAGTCTTGTTCTGTCTGGTGGATTTGGGGATTGTCAAATGTTATGTGAATTTTCTGTTCTGTCATGTGCTTTTGTGATATCATTCTGGAGGAATGTTGTTTCATTTTTAACTGCATTGCAGTTGTGGTTTCTAAATGACAATAAACTGAAATTCAATTCAAATTCAATCAGAGGGATCTTGGGGTCAGAGTCCATAGGACGGTCAAAGCAGCTGCGCAGTTGACTCTGTGGTTAAGAAGGCGTATGGTGTATTGGCCTTCATCAATCATGGAACTGATTTAGGGGTCGAGAGGTAATGTTGCAGCTATGTAAGACTATGGTCAGACCCCACCTGGAGTACAGTGCTCAGTTCTGGTCGCGTCAGTACAGGAAAGATGTGGAAGCCATAGAAAGGCTGCAGAGGAGATGTACAAGGATGTTGTCAGGATTGGGGAGCATGCCTTATGAGAATAGAACATAGAATGTTGTGCTAATCCTCAAACCCTGCCTCCCATATAACCTCCCATCTTAAATTCCTCCATATACCTGTCTAGTAGTCTCTAAAACTTCACTAGTGTATCTGCCTCCACCACTGACTCAGGCAGTGCATTCCATGCACCAACCATTGAGTGAAAAACCTTCCTCTAATATCCCCCTTGAACTTCCCTCCCCTTACCTTAAAGACATGTCCTCTTGTACTGAGCAGTGGTGCCCTGGGGAAGAGGCACTGGCTGTCCACTCTATCTATTACTCTTAATATCTTGTACACCTCTATCATGTCTCTTCTCATCCTCCTTCTCTCCAAAGAGTAAAGCCCTAGCTCCCTTAATCTCTGATCATAATCCATACTCTCTAAACCAGGCAGCATCCTGGTAAATCTCTACTTTCCACTTTCGAATGCTTCCACATCCTTCCTGTAGTGAGGCGACGAGAACTGGACACAGTACTCCAAGTGTGGCCTAACCAGAGCTTTATAGAGCTACATCATTACATCGCGTCTCTTAAACTCTATCCCTCGATTTATGAAAGCTAACACCCCATAAGCTTTCTTAACTACCCTATCTACCTGTGAGGTAACTTTCAGGGATCTGTGGACATGTATCCCCAGATCCCTCTGCTCCTCCACATTACCAAGTATCCTGCCATTTTACTTTGTACTTTGCCTTGGAGTTTGTCCTTCCAAAGTGTACCACCTCACACTTCTCTGGGTTGAACTCCATCTGCCACTTCTCAGCCCACTTCTGCATCCTATCAATTTCTCTCTGCAATATTCGACAATCCTCTACACTACCTACAAGACCACCAACCTTTGTGTCATCTGCAAACTTGCCAAATCACCCTTCTACCCCCACATCCAGGTTGTTAATAAAAATCACAAAAATTAGAGGTCCCAAAACAGATCCTTGTGGGACACCACTAGTCACAACCCTCCAATCTGAATGTACTCCCTCCACTACGACTCTCTGCCTTCTGCAGGCAAGCCAATTCTGAATCCACCTGGCCAAACTTCCCTGGATCCCATGCCTTCTGACTTTCTGAATAAGCCTACCGTGTGGAACCTTATCAAATGCCTTTCTAAAATCCATGTAGATCACATCCACTGCACTACCCTCATCTATATGCCTGGTCACCTCCTCAAAGACCTCTATCAGGCTTGTTAGACACGATCTGCCCTTCACAAAGCCATACTGACTGTCCCTGATCAGACCATGATTCTCTAAATGCCCATAGATCCTATCTCTAAGAATATTTTCCAACAGCTTTCCCACAACAGATGTAAGGCTCACTGGTCTATAATTACCCGGACTATCCCTACTACCTTTTTTGAACAAGGGGACAACATTCGCCTCCCTCCAATCCTCCGGTACCATTCCAGTGGACAACGAGGACATAAAGATCCCAGCCAGAGGCTCAGCAATCTCTTCCCTTGCCTCATGGAGCAGCCTGGGGAATATTCCATCAGGCCCCGGGGACTTACCTGTCCTAATGTATTTTAACAACTCCAACACCTCCTCTCCCTTAATATCAACATGCTCCAAAACATCAACCTCACTCATATTGTCCTCACCGTCATCAAGTTCCCTCTCATTGGTGAATACTGAAGAGAAGTATTCATTGAGGACTTCACTCACTTCCACAGCCTCCAGGCACATCTTCCCACTTTTATCTCTAATCAGTGCTGCCTTCACTCCTGTCATCCTTTTGTTCTTCACATAATCGAAGAATGCCTTGGGGTTTTCCTTTACCCTACTCGCCAATGCCTTCTCATGCTCCCTTCTTGCTCTTCTCAGCCCCTTCTTAAGCTCCTTTCTTGCTACCCTATATTCCTCAATAGACCCATCTGATCCTTGCTTCCTAAACCTCATGTATGCGGCCTTCTTCTACCTGACTAGATTTTCCACCTCACTTGTCACCCATGGTTCCTTCACCCTACCATTCTTTATCTTCCTCACCAGGACAAATTTATCCCTAATATCCTGCAAGAGATCCTTACACATTGACCACATATCCATAGTACATTTCCCTGCAAAAACATCATCCCAATTCACACCCGCAAGTTTTAGCCTTATAGCCTCATAATTTGCCCTTCCCCAATTAAAAATTTTCCTGTCCTATCTGATTCTATCCTTTTCCATGATAATGCTAAAGGCCAGGGAGTGGTGTTCACTGTCCCCCCAGATGCTCACCCACTGACAGATCTGTAACCTGACCCAGTTCGTTACCTAATACTAGATCTAGTATGACATTCCACCTAGTCGGCCTGTCAACATACTGTAACAGGAATCCGTCCTGGATACACTTAACAAATTCTGCCCCATCTAAACCCTTGGAACTAATCAGGTGCCAATCAATATTAGGGAAGTTAAAGTCACCCATGATAACAACCCTGTTATTTTTGCACCTTTCCAAAATCTGCCTCCTAATCTGCTCCTTGGTATCTCTGCTGCTACCAGGGGGCCTATAGAATACCCTCAGTCGAGTAACTGCTCCCTTCCTGTTCCTGACTTCCACCCATACTGACTCAAAAGAGGATCCTGCTACATTACCCACCTTTCTGTAGCTGTAATAGTATCCCTGACCAGTATTGCCACCCCTGCTCACCTTTATCCCCCCTCTCTATCCCTTTTAAAGCACTGAAATCCAGGAATATTGAGAATCCATTCCTGCCCTGGTGCCAGCCAAGTCTCTATAATGGCCACTACATCATAATTCCATATATGTATCCAAGCTCTCAGTTCATCACCTTTGTTCCTGATACTTCTTGCATTGAAGTACACGCACTTTAGACCTTCTACCTTACTACCTTTACACCCTTTATTCTGCTTCTCTTTCCTCAAAGCCTCTCTATATGTTAGATCTGGCTTTACTCCATGCACTTCTTTCACTGCTCTATCGCTCCAGGTCCCATCCCCCTTGCAAATTAGTTTAAATCCTCCCGAACCATGCTAGCAAACCAACCTGCAAGGATATTGCTCTCTCTCGAGTTCAGGTGCAACCCATCCAATCTGTACAGGTCTTCCCCAGAAGAGATCCCAATGATCCAAAAATCTAAAACCCTGCCCCCTGCACCAACTCCTCAGCCACGCATTCAACTGCCATCTCCTCCAATTCTTACCGTCACTATCACGTAGCACTGGCAGCAATCCTGAGAACGCCACCCTTGAGGTCCTGTTCTTCAGCCTTCTGCCTAGTTCCCGAAACTCACACTTCAGGACCTTATCCCTCTTCATGCCTATGTCATTGGTACCAACATGTATCACGACTTCTGGTTGCTTTCCGCTTTCCCTCTCATACCAGGATGTCATGCACCCAATCAGAGACATCCCAGACCCTGGCACCCGGGTGGCAACAAATCATGCGGGTGTCCTTCTCACGTCCACAAAATCTTCTGTCTGCTTCCCTGACTATAGAGTCTCCAATGACGACAGCTCTTCTCTTCTCCATCCCATCCTTCTGCACCACAGGGTCAGACTCAGTGCCAGAGGCCCTGCCACCGTGGCTCACACCTGGTCGGTCGTCCTCGCCAACAGTATCCAGGATGGTAAACTTATTATTCAGGGGAATGGCTACAGGGTTGCTCTGCACTGCCTGTCTACTCATCTTTGCTTCCCCCCTCTGACTGTCACCCAACGACCTGCTTCCAGCAGCCTAGGTGTGACTACCTCACTGTAGCTCTCATCTATGACTGCCTCATTTTCCCTTATGAGTTGAAGGTCATCTAGCTGCTGCTCCAGTTTCCTCACATGGTCTTCCAGATTGCCCAGCCGAATGCACTTCTGGCAGATGTGACTCTGCAAGAGAGGGGAGTTCCCCCAAAACTGCCACATTTCACAGGAGAGGCACATCACCATCTCAGGAGGCATTGTAAAGACAAACTGGGAACAAGCTCATCCTCCGCCTCTTCTCGTTGAAGCCTCTCGAGTCAAAACCTCAAAGCTCCACTCCTTCACTGGCCCACTCACTCACTGGCCGCTTTCCACAGGCCGCTCTGCTTGAGCTACCCCTCTATTTATTTGTTTGAACTTTTCAAAACGCTTGGTCACTGGACCTCGATTGCCCAATCAGCTGCTTTCTGCTGAGTCTGAGCTATTCAAATCTTGATTGTCTAATCAACAGCTTTCTGCTGAGCTATTCAAATCTTGATTGCACAGTCCAACTGCCAAAACTGCCAGAATCTCTCGAGTCAAAGCCTCAAATCTCCACTCCTTCACTGGTCGCTTACCACAGGTTAAGTGAACTTGGCCTTTTCTCCTTGGAGCGACGGAGAATGAGAGGCAACCTGATAGAGGTGTATAAGATGATGAGAGCCATTGATCGTGTGGATAGTCAAAGGCCTTTTCCCAGGGCTGAAATGGTTGCCACAGGTTTAAGGTGCTGGGGAGTAGGTACAGAGGAGATGTCAGGGGTAAGGTTTTACTCAGAGAGTGGTGAGTGTGTGGAATGGGCTGCAGCAACAGTGGTGGAGGTGGATATGATAGGGTCTTTTAAGAGACTTTTGGATAGGTACTTGGAGCTCAGAAAAATAGAGGGCTATGGCAAGCCTAGTAATTTCTAAGGTAGGGACATGTTCGGCACAATTTTGTGGGCTGCAGGGCCTGTCTTGTGTTGTAGGTTTTCTATGTTCGATGTTCTATATGATAAGCTAATCATTCCTGGAATCAATTTCATGAATATCCTTTGAACCCTCTCCAGCGTCAGCCCATCATTCTAAGATAAGGGGCCCAAAACTGCTCACAATACTCTAAGTGAGGCCTCACCATTGCTTTATAAAGCCCTAATAAAACATACACCTGCCCCCACACTTCTTCCCTCAACACCATCCTAGGCCCCAGACAGTCCTTTCAGGTGAGGCACCACTTCACCTGTGAGTCAACTGGGGTGATATACTGTATCCAGTGCTCCCGATGTGGCCATCTATACATTGGGGAGACCCGCTACAGATTGGGAGACCTTTTCGCTGAACACCAGCGCTCATTCCTCCAGCAGTGGCGGGATTTCCCTGTGGCCACACACTTCAATTCCACAGACCACTCCCACTCCGATATGTCTGTCCATGGCCTCCTCTACCATCAAGATGAGGCCACACGCAGGTCGATGGAGCAGTACTTTATCTCCCGCCTAGGTAGCCTCCTACCTGCCGGCATGAACATTTAACTCACAGACCTCCGCTGATACCCCTGCTCCCCTCCTTACCCCATCCCTATCTATAATTTTAGTCTGGTTCTCTTTCTCTCTCTTTTTCCCCCCTCACTATAATCTCCCTCCAGCCCTACTTTTCTTTCTCTTTTATTTCCCATAATTCTCCACCTTCCCCCTAGCCAATTTCCCTCCAGCCTATCACTTCCCAGCTCTCTACTTCATCCTTCCCCCCACTTCTTATCCCCCCTCAACCATCCCACATTACTTCACTCCTGATGAAGGGTTTTGGCCCGAAACATCGTCTCTACCTCCTCCCATAGATGCTGTCTGGTCTGCTGAGTTCTGCCAGTATCTTCTGTTTTTATCCCTAATAAAACATACTTGCTTTTATATTCCGAAATGAATGCTAACATCATATTTGCCCTCCTGACCACAGACTCAACATGCAAATTAACCTTCAGGGAATACTGCACAAAGACTCCCAAGTCCCTTTGTGTCTCGAAATTTTGTATTTTGTCTCAATTTAGAAAATAGTCTACCCTTTTATTTCTTCTACCAGAGTGCATTTCCCGACACTGTTTTCCATCTGCCACTACTTTGCCCATTTTCTTAATCTACATAAGTCCTTCTGCATCCTCTTGACTTCCTCAAAACTATCTGCTCCACTATCTTCATATCATCCACAAACTTTGCAACAGAGCCATCAATTCGTCATCCAAGACATTGACATATAACATAAAAAGAAGTGATCCAGATCATCGATATAGATAACAAACGACAACAGACCCAGTGCCAATTCATGCGGCACTCCACTAATCACAGGCCCCCAGTCAGAGAGGCAACCATCTACTACTACTCTCTGGCTTCTCCCACAAAGCGAATGTCTAATCCAATTTAGTACCTCATTTTAAATACCTTCATGACGAGCCTCCCATGTGCAACCTTGTCAAACGCCTTGTCCCTGTAGACAACATTCACTACTTTGTCTTCATTGACCTTTCTGAAAAACTCTGTAAGATTGGTTAGACACAATCTACCGCACATAAAACTATGGTGACTATCCTTAATTATCCCATTCCTATCCAACTACTCATATATTCAGTCCCTTAGAATACCCTCCAATAACTTTCCCACTACTGGTGTCAGGCTCCCTGTCCTATAATATCCTGGTTTATATTTAGAGGGCTTTCTTAAACAGCAGAAACATCTTCCTCTGTGGTTTCCAGTAAGCAGATAAATTTCAAGGTGTGTACCTTATACATTCTTTGATAACAAGTGTGCTTTGAATCTTTGAATCCAATCCTCTGGTGCCTCAGCTGTTGCTAAGGGTGATTTAACTATCTCTGCTAGGGCCTCTGTGATGTATCCGCGCTAATTTGCCTTAAGATAGCAAACACCTTCGCCTCTGTAATCTGTATAGGTCCAAGACCTTGCTGCTGCTATGCCCATCTCCCGAGTAAATGCAGATACAAATAATCCATTCAAGATTTCCCCCATTTCTTTTGGCTCCACACCTAAATTACCATTCTGATCTCCAGAGGACCAATTTTGTCCCTTGCAACACGGTTCTCCTTCACCTTGTCTGCTCGGGCAAACTCATGCCTTCTTTTAGCCCTCCTGATTTCTTTAAGTCTTCTTTTGCATTTCTTATCCTTCATAAGCACTTCATTTATTCCTTTCTGCCTATACCTTCACTTTTTTTCTTAAACAGGGCCTAATATCTCCTGAAAACAAAGGTTCCCTAAAGCTGCTATCTTTACCTTTTATTCTGACAGGCACATAGAAGGTTTGCACTCTCAAAATTATATTTTTGAAGGCCTCCCACTTACCAAGTACATCTTTGCCTGAAAAAGCCTGTCCCAATCCACATTTGCCAGATTGTTTCTGATACCATCAAAATTAGCCTTTCTTCAATATAGAATCTCAACTCATGGACCAAACCCATCTTTTTCTATATTGACTATAAAACTAATGGCATTATGATTACTAGATATAATGTGTTTCCCTACACAAATTTCTGTCACCTGCCCTGTCTCATTCCCGAGTGCGTGTGAATTAGTTGCTTAGAACTGCTGGACAGTTCTAAGACTTCTGAGTCTTCTAAGAAACTTCTGGGAAGACAAGATTAAGGCCAACAGAGATTATACAGTTCTGTGCAAAAGTATTAGCCACAAATATGGTGCAAGACTTTTGCACTACTGTATTTGTCAATGTGGAGCAGAGAGGAAGTTGTAAATCTGGCAGGAGCAAATGACTTTGGGGATGGTGAGGGTGGTTTGTCGTAGTGTGAGTGTGGTACAGATGGTGGAGGAGTGCCAGGGGCAAGATATAGTGTTAGTGCAGATGCACCCAGCCTTGAGACACCTAGCAAGGTCATTTCATTCCAAATTTCATTCCAGTTTATTGATCATTACAAAATGTCTTTCTGGTATTCCCCGCTCACTCCCCTCTCCATTCCCCTGTTCCCTACTATGATTGCCCTTCCCCTCTCAGTCTGCAATGTCACAATGGAGACCCATATCAGAATCAGGTTTATCATCATTCATATATGTCATGAAATTAGTTTTTTTTTGTGGCAGCTCTGCAGTGCAATACATAAAATTACTACAGCACTGTGCAAAAGCCTTAGGTACCCTATCTATATCTCTGTTTGTTCCCTCATTTTGGCAGGGAAAATCCACTGACCCAAAGGGAAAAAAAGAGAATGGGCGTTTTGAGTCTCCCAGAAAGAGAAGACAGGCAGTTTGAGTCCCCCAGGAAGACAAGGCCAATAGTTGGAGTCCCCGGAATAACTGAGAAGTTCCAGTCTTCCCATAAGTCAAGACGGGTGGTTCAAGTCCCCCAGAATACAATGTTGTTCCAATTGTCTAAACATTTGAGAAAAGACAATTGGCCTGCAGGTGGTACATTTGATTTAAGTTTAATATGGCAGGCGGAACAGGGAAAATGAAAAGGGAAGGCAGGTAAAGAGTATGGTCGCCTGTTTGGCCTATGACAACAAGAGGCAGAAATTAAAGAAGACAGACATAAATTAAATTGTTGGACCAACAAGAAAAAGTGAAAAGGGCATGATAAAAGAAGCAATCCTAGGAGTTGGCAAGAGCTGACAGCAATTTGTGAAGAATGGGATAAGGGACAGAAACAGACAAAGGGGCAGGGAAAGAAATTGTATCAGAGACAAAGCATACTGACCATGGAAGAATGAATAAAGGGAAAAGGGAAATGGAAAATAAAAATAATTCTGAGGTACCCTGCCTCTATCCAGACATACCAATCAATTCCCCAAATGTTACTGATGATGACTGAGAATGGGTGAGGCGACCTAATAATCCTGCCATACTACCCACAACTGCGTTTGCGCCTGTTTTACCACGGTCAGGTTCCCCACCCTTATATGATTCTTGTGCTGGTGCCTCAATCACCAATTCGATAGTCATTGCACCACCACCGACCAGTGGAACTACCTCCAGAACGGACGGGAAGCCCAATACCTGTTTCTGCCCACACACACAGTTAGACTGGACCTTTCCTGGAATGGACTCTGAACAAGGGCCATTGGTTTTACTGGGACCGATACAGACTCAGTGTCAATTGCCCATGAGAACCATTCCTAACCCACAAGCCAGAGTGGTGGAACAAGCACTTACTATGCAAATCCATAAGACCTGGACCTCTTCCGAACTCTGTGGTATACTGAAGCCGCCCCTGACAAAAAGGTCAACCCCCAAGAGTTCTGTAATTATTTAAGAACTGTCCTGACTATTTATTCCGCTAATTCCTGAGATTTGCTCCCCCTGGCTATGCTGCCCTTACTCCTACTGATCAGACACGACTCACCACTAGGCTTGGACGTGGCAACTATGACCAGGAAATCGCAACTGGGCAGACTGAACCATAGATGATTGAAAATATATTGGACACGTCCTACGTTCTGGTCCCCTCCATAGATGTTACTAAGGTCTTAGAGTGTAAACCCAGGAAAGATGAGACCCCTGATGACTTCCTAGAACACTTTAATGCTGTTTATTCCACACGATCAGCAGATCCACTGTACGCAGAAGGGAAGCAGTCCCAACAGTACTGTGCTCTCACCCTGCCCAGCAAGGTGGCCGACAAGGTTAAAGTCAACAATATGAACTGTCAGAATCCATTCAAGCTTCAGAAAGCCATTTAAAATTAGTTTTGTACTGTAGTTCACAAAGATGAAGTATTTCCAGGAAAATTGTAAATCTGAAAAAGTCATCCATTATTTATCATCGTAGTTGTATTAAAAATCTGTGGCCTTGTCAGAAAGAAGTGTCATAGTACAGACTTTCAAAGCAAACCACAGAGGCCATCTAAAGGGAAAAATGTTCATTTAAATCCACTTAACATTTCAGTGGGTAGCTAGAGCAATCTTCTATATTTTAATATTTGTTTTCTCTCTTTGTGATGAAAGGTCGATTTTTGATTTTGTCCAATTCTGAACAAATATAAAGGCATTACATTATACTGTTTTTAAAAATCTAGTGTATTAGTTTGTCAGAAAAAAAGATTGATATGTTTTTAAAAGGTTTTGTTATCAAATGTGGCACCAATGCAATACAGACATTAATAGACCAGAAGATACCAGATTCAGCCCTTGACCTGTGCTAATTAACCCCCTTTGTTAATACATTACACCGACTCAGATGCATAAATTCCTGGGCCTTGTCAATTTCTGCTGCACTAGATATGAGGTCCTTCTCCTATAGAACCCCCTTCTTCATTTTTCCTGTTCTACTGTGAACCCAGCCACCTTTTTAGAATGCCCACTTGAGCATCTAGAATCACCACCCCATGATCGTACAACAATAAATCACCAATTGACAGAAGTCCGACCTGACATGACTGACACACCCCTCGCTAACCTGCACTTAAGTCTTCTATGTAGATGGGAGCTCCTTTATAGACAACCGCCTTGGTTGTCTATACAGCGCCGTACAGGCTATGCTGTTGTTTCCAATACAGAAACCTTGGAGTCCACTTCCTTTGTTTCTCCTCACTCAGCGCAGCAAGCTAAACTCATTGCACTCACTAGTTAGGGCATGCATCCTAGCCACTGGGAAATCGCCAATATTTTTACAGACTCTAGGTATGCCTTTGGAGTCGCTCATGACTTGGCCAACTTTGGAGAGCTAGGGGTTAAGCCCATCGCTAATAAAATTTACATCGACAGCCTTTTATCCGCCATCTGTCTTCCTTCACAATTGTCCATTATTAAATGCTCTGCACACATTAAAGGCACTAGTCAAATTCACCGTGGAAACAACAGAGCTGAATCAGCTGCAAAACAAGCTGCCCATACCACAGCACTGATTGTTTCCCATGACCAGTCGCTGGTGTCATGACCTCAGCCCCCTCCTTCAAGAGAATCGCAAGATCGCTATTAATTCGGGTCTTGGACCCAGGAAATGAGAGACAATGCCACGGAGTTGACCATTGTTCTTAGAGGCACCTGTATGAATTGCAACTCTATAGTACGTGCCAGATATCAGGGACATGGACACCCTCGGGCAATGTGGTGTGGGGATGACCTCACCCTACCTTGATTGACATTTACAAATCTGCCAGCCATGATAAAAAGGAGACTGCTGGAGGCGGTACTCCAGCGACGCACTAGACGGACACCATCGCTCATTCCTCTCGTAATAACAGGAAGCTGCTCGGAAGCCACGTGTGATTCGGATCCCCTAGCTAGGGAATCGAGTGGCTAATAACCCCGAAAAGGAGTTCAGACTGACAACGAGGAACTCCCGTTCTCAATCTCACGCTTTGAGTCCAGAAGGCTGGCAAGTTTATTTTCTCTTTCCAACCCGTGAACATGCAGCGGTCCCTCAAGCGGCAAAAAGCCTTCATGAACTGGCGAGACTTTTATATTTCAATTGGACAAATCGTTTAACCCCTAGACAACGATAGAGCTCATTTTTGATTGATTATTACTACACCTATGCTTTAGATTGAGTTTTGACGATGTATATGATCTGAATGTTTTGTATTAACCATACGTTTGTGCCCCTTTATAAATAAAACGTTTGAAAATAGTAGCACCAGGCTCAGCGGACCCATCTATCTTTGCTGGTAAATTACCCGGTTACTGGGGAACGTAACAAGTGGGTTGCTCGTCCCGGATTTGAAACCAAAGGGGAGGGTCAATGAATCGGGCTGTAAGTCCAAACTTAAATCTGGTTACGCAGGTAGCCAGACAGGAAACCAGCAAAGATGGATGTGGGTGAATTTATGAGAAATCCTAGAGGCGCTAGGGACGGCTACCAAATCAGACTTGGTAAATCTGGCAAAGGGGTTAGGCCTCGCAGAGGTGAGGTCATCAATGAAAAAGCAGGAAGTGCGAGGGGTCATAAATCAGTATTACATTGAAAAGGAGGTGTTTGCAGCTGAGGATTTGGAAAATATCCCCGAAAAGAGATTAGCGAGTGGGACAGATCAGGTAGAGTTGGAGAAAGTAAGGTTGGACCATGATCTTAAAGTAAAGCAGCTAGAAGCAACTGAAAAGGCTGAGGAACGAGCTCATGAGCTCCAGCTAAAGCAGCTAGAAGCAGAAGCAGAAGAGAAAGAGAAACAAAGGAGCCATGAATTGGAGCTGGACAGGCGAAAGCAAGAGCGAAGAGCTCAAGGGCAAGAGAGAGAGGAGGGGTTTGATGTTAGTTGGGCGTTGAGGTTGGTCCCCCCCTTCGAGGAGACGGATGTTGATAGTTATTTCTTGCTTTTTGAAAAGGTGGCAGTGAATCAGAAGTGGCCCAGAGAGCAGTGGGTGGCGTTGTTACAAAGTGTGTTACGAGGGAAAGCACAGCGGGCATATGCCGCGTTGCCCCCAGAAGGGGAAGGGAATTATGATCGTAAAGGAGGCCATTCTCCGAGGTTACGAGTTAGTACCTGAGGCATATAGACAAAGGTTCCGAAATTTAAGGAAAGGGTGGAATCAAACGTATACCGAGCTAGCCCATGAGAAGGGTGTGCTCTTGGACCGTTGGTGCACCGCGGAAAAGGTGGCTGAGAATTATGGGCGTATCAGGGAGTTATTTTTGATTGAGGAATTTAAAGGTTGTGTTCCGGAAGAGATCCGAATGTATTTAAATGAGAGGACGAATCAGTCCATCTCAGAAATTGCTAGGTTCGCAGATGAATATGCCCTAACCCACAAGACAAAGTTTTCCTCGCCAAAAAGTTACCCGAGAGACCGTCGGAATGGTAGGGAAAGCCCGCCGGCTGAGGCGGAGATCCCGCCGGGAGCTAGCAGAAAAAGTGAGGATAACAGACAGGAAACCTGGAGATTTCCTGGTTTAACCTGTTTTAATTGTGGAAAGGTGGGTCATATTGCATCTAAATGCTTTGCTCCGAGAAAGGAGCCAGAGAGAGAGAGAGCAGCGATCCCTATCGGGCATGCAGTGGTAATCAGAAAATCGGCAAGAGGGTCCCAGGGGAGCAGAGAGCGCGAGGGGTCGGAGATTTATCTGTCACCCGGAACCGTGTCTGTGAGGAAGGGGGACCCGCCTATCCCCGTACGGATTTTGAGAGACACGGGGGCGGAGCTATCATTAATTAGCCATAACGTATTACCATTCGGACCCCCGACGGGCGAGGTAGCCCTGAGAGGCATAGGAAACTGGACCGAGGTAGTGCCTTTGCATAGGGTCCTTCTAGATTGTGAGTTGGTGTCGGGACCAGTGGAACTGGGGGTCCTGCCGGAGTTACCGGGGGAAGGCGTGGACGTCCTTCTGGGTAACGACCTAGCGGGTGGGAAGATTGGGGCGGCCGTGAAGCTAAAAACCCAGCCCGTGAGAGTTGAGGCCCCGCCCATAGTCCCCGAGCTATCCCGCATGCGCGGACACTCTCAGCCTGTCGAGAACGGCAGCTGAGAAAGCGAGCAGTTTAAAATTGGCTCAGACGTTTTTACCGACCCTCTGCCACGAGGGTTTCGAGGGCGGTAGAACGAGGAATAGTAACGTAAAAGGAGGTAAGGGAGAGAAGATAGATCCTCCTTTAGCGAAGAGAAAGGTCCTAGAGGTAGGAAACAAAGATGAGAAACAGATAAAGCTGTTAAAAGGTCCAGAATTGGACATGGATGATCTGTATGGGGTGGCAGCCCTGTTTGAAGAAGTTGAGAGTTATAAAGGTGTTCCCGATTATGAGATGAGGGCAGTCCTAGGTGAAAAGGATGCCACTACCTTGGAGAGGTCTGCTGGGTTGGCAGATGAGGTTGTTTCAGCCCGCGGGGTTGAGTTTACTCCGGAAGGGAGTTGCCCAGAGAGTAACTGGGAGGATCAGAGGAAGTTAGAATTTGAAAAGGGTATGGGTATTGAAAGCCTGGAAGGGGCCAATGCCCCGTTTGAGTGTGTCCAAGATGGGGAGGCCCGTGGTCCTAAACCTAGTCACGGAGCTCAGAAAAAGTCTGAGGTATTTGACTCGGCTGGACGAGACGGCCGTCCTTTTGGATCAGATAGACTTGGTTCGGGAAAGAAGGTGTCTGTGCTAAAGGGGGTGTTCAGAGTTAAGGTGGAGTTTACGAATGGGGAGATAACTGTTGTTGTGGAGGAGAACGGAAAATCTGTAGTTCCCAAATCGAATGGGAAAAAGTTAAAGTCTAGATTGATGCCTGCGCATCGATTACAGGTTGATTTGGAATGTAAAGGGGCCTCACACGCTATTGTTATTCGAGAAAGCGCTGTGAGGAAGCCGAAATTTAAATGCGGCCGGAGAAAAAGGTTCGAACTAAAACACATCAGCCTGTATGGTCTTGACAAAAGGGTTAACTACCTGTGTAGCATTAAGGAATTGGGCGGAAATTCCCATGATGGACTAGGTTGGGGACACGGAGTTAAGAGGATAACCCTCGAGGAAAGGAAAGGCAGGAGAGTACCTCGCCAAATTACTCAAGTTCCCCACGGGGGGACTCCCCGGGAAAGAGAAGAGGGTTAATAGAAATTGTCATTTTTAAACAGCGACGCCGGTTGTACGGGTTTGCGCCCAAGCCGGTGACTAATAAAGACAACCCTTTTGGAGACCTGCCGGTGAAATAACACGACCGAAACGATTAGTATTTGTATAAACTTTTGTAGATGCACCTAAGCTAAGATCACACCTCCTTAGTTGTGTTGCTGAAGAAAATAAATAAAAATAGGTGGTTATTGAGCTGAAGTTTGGTGCTACCAGACGTTAGTACGGTACGTGATGTCAAGATATTAAAGAAAGGGGCACTGTAATTGTTACCTGTTTAGATACTGACTGGAATGTATAACGGTAGTACTCTGTGAAGAGAAAAGCTTGTGTAGTATGTTAGAGTCCAAAAAAAAAAGATCCTGTACCAACTTGTTTTTAACCGCTGGTAAAAAACTTTTAAGAGGGGAGGTGTCATGACCTCAGCCCCCTCCTTCAAGAGAATCGCAAGATCGCTATTAATTCGGGTCTTGGACCCAGGAAATGAGAGACAATGCCACGGAGTTGACCATTGTTCTTAGAGGCACCTGTGTGAATTGCAACTCTATGGTACGTGCCAGATATCAGGGACATGGACACCCTCGGGCAATGTGGTGTGGGGATGGCCTCACCCTACCTTGATTGACATTTACAAATCTGCCAGCCATGATAAAAAGGAGACTACTGGAGGTGGTACTCCAGTGACACACTAGACGGACACCATCGCTCATTCCTCTCGTAATAACAGGAAGCTGCTCGGAAGCCACGTGTGATTCGGATCCCCTAGCTAGGGAATCGAGTGGCTAATAACCCCGAAAAGGAGTTCAGACTGACAACGAGGAACTCCCGTTCTCGATCTCACGCTTTGAGTCCAGAAGGCTGGCAAGTTTATTTTCTCTTTCCAACCCGTGAACACGCAGCGGTCCCTCAAGCGGCAAAAAGCCTTCATGAACTGGCGAGACTTTTATATTTCAATTGAACAAATCGTTTAACCCCTAGACAACGATAGAGCTCATTTTTGATTATTACACCTATGCTTTAGATTGAGTTTTGACGATGTATATGATCTGAATGTTTTGTATTAACCATACGTTTGTACCCCTTTATAAATAAAACGTTTGAAAATAGTAGCACCAGGCTCAGCAGACCCATCTATCTTTGCTGGTAAATTACCCGGTTACTGGGAAACGTAACACTGGGGAAAAACTGAATCCCCCATTTCCAGATCAATGGCTATGCCTGGAATTGAGGATGCCTCTGAAAAAGAGAAAGCCACCTGGGAATTGGCTGGATGTTTTTAGTCACTGACCAAGGACCTCTGGCTTACTAACTGCCCGTCAGGTCTGCGTACCTGAAACTATACTGGGTTATATTGTAGATTTTGTACATACCAATACTCACCTTGGCAAGGAGGGAATGGTAAGGCAATGGTTGCAATCATGGTGGAGCCTGGACCTGGAGAAAGTAGCACAGAATGTTGCCAGACGATGTCTGATACGCCCAAAGGGATATATCCCATTGCCAAGATACCAGTTCTGCCAACTACAACTCGATTTTATCAAATTACCGCACATATGCTGTTATAAGTATTGTTTTGTAATTCTTGATGTTTTTAGAAGATGGATTGAAGCACGTCTCACCACAGATAACAAAGCTAATACCATGGTGCATATTTTTTTGAAAGAAATCATTTCCAGATTTGGGGTACTGGAGCAAGTTGTATCTGACAATGGCCCTCATTTTGTGTGCAAGATTAACACCCAACTATGCCAGGCTCTAGTTATTAAACAGACATTGCACTGCCCCCTGAGACCACAGATCGCTGGGCTGATTGAGAGGACTAATGGGACACTGAAAAATAAATTGGCTAAATTAAGACAAGAAACCAGTCAAAATTGGCTCAAAGTGCTATCGGTAGTCTTGTTCCAGATGAGAACTCATTATCAGACCAAACATGGTCTGTCAGCAGCCAATAGTATATGGCAGTCCATTAAGAAACCTCTGGGTTGCCTTGCCAACCCCAAAATTACCTGAGATGCACTTGAATCAAATGTCAAATGAAATTATAGGGTATATCCTGGCACTAACCAAATCTCTCCAGGTCTTGCATTCGCAGGTGAAGGAGGCCCACTGGGAAGGAGAGGAACTGGAAAATGAACATTGAGTTTGCCTAGGAGACTTTAATCTCGTAACAAACCATCTTAGAAAGAAGCTTGAGCCTCATTAGAAAGGACACTACCGAGTGTTACTGACCACTCTGACGGCAGTCAAACTACAAGGATTTCTGAAATGGACATATCTAAGACACGTCAAATGTCTGTATTCATGACTAACCTATTTCTGTCTATACTTGTAATCTTAAGCATTTGTATTGTAGTATCCAAGCCAAACACCTTCCTGTCAGTCCTGACGAAGTCCTGACAAAGGGTCTCGGCCTGAAACGTCGACAGTGCTTCTTCCTATAGATGCTGCATGGCCTGCTGTGTTCCACTAGCACTGTGTGTGTGTTGCTCAAACACCTTCCTGTCGCTTTGCTATAGTTATGCTGGAAAAACTAACTCATTTGCCTGCTGGGTGTGTGCAGCAATTCCTCCCCATGAGAAGATAGGGGTTCCCCTAAAAGCCATTCTGCTGAACTGCAGTGAACAATGGTCAGTCTGGGCCTTTTCTAATGACACAGAGTCCAGAAAGGATTTATGAGGATGTTGCCAAGACCTGGAGATTAATGATAAAATAAGTCAAAGTTAGCATGGTTTCTGTCAAGGGAAATCTTGCCTGACAAATCTGCTAGAGTTCTTCGAGGAAGTAACAAGCAGGCTGGACAAAGGCGAGGCAGTGGATGTCATTTTCTTGGATTTTCAGAAGGCATTTGATAAGGTGCTACATATGACACTGCTTAATAAGATAAAATTCTATGGTATTACAGGAAAGATACTGGCATGGATACAGTAATGGCAGGGGACAGCAGGTGGGAATAAAGGGGCTTTTTCTGGTTGGCTGCCTGTGACTAGTGGTGTTCCTCAAGGATCAGTATTGGGATCACTACTTTTCACATTGTTTGTCAATGATTTAGACAGTGGGATTGATGGCTTTGTGGCAAAGTTTATGGATGATACGAAGATAATTGAGGGGTAGGTAGTGCAGAAAAGCAATGCAACTGCAGCAGCACTTAAGACAAATTGGAAGACTGGGCAAAAAAGTGGCTACAGTGTTGAGAAATGTATGATAATTCATTTTGGTAAAAGGAACAATTGTGCGGACTATTATCTAAATGGGGGGAAGGTTCAAACATCGGAGATTGCAGAGGGAGTTAGGTAATCCTCGTGCAAGACTCCCAGAAGGTTAATTTACAAGTTGTGTCTGTGGTAAAGAAGGCAAATGCAATGTTTGCATTTAATTCAAGGGTGATAGAATATAAAAGCAAGGAGAAAAAACTGAAGCTTTATAAGACACTAGTCAGGCTGCACTTGGAGTATTGTCAACAGCTATTGTCAACAGACCCCTTATCTCAGAAGGGATATGTTGTCATTGGAAACAGTCCAGAGGAGCTTCACAAGGATGATTCCAGAGATGAAGGGGTTAACATATGAGGAGCATTTGGTAGCTTTGGTCCTGTTCTCACTAGAAATTAGAAGAATTGGAGGGGATCTCATTGAAGCCTTCAGAATGTTGAAAGGAATAGATATGTGGAGAGGATGTTTCCAAAGGTGGGGGCATCCAGAACTGGAGAACACAAGACTCAAAAATGAGGGGTAACCTTTCAGAACAGAGGTAAGATGGAAATTTTTTAAGCTAGAGAGTAGGGAATCACAGACTATGGTGAAGGCTATGTCCGTGAGTATATTTAAGGCAGAAGTTGATAGTTTTCTGATTGATCACAGTATCATAGGATATGGTGAAAGGTAGGGGTGGGGTTGAGTGGGATCTGGGATCAGCCATGGCGTAGCAGACTTGATGGGCTGAATGGCCTAAATTTGCTGTCTTATAACCTTCTTCATTGTCCACTGTACCAACAATTATCGTGTCATTTTCAAATTTGCTCACTGTGCAAGTACATTCTCATCCAAATTGTTAATATATATAGATGACAAACAACAGATCCATCACAAATCTGTGCAGCATACTACTGGTCACCTCTCTCTCATCTGAAAAATACTTAACTATCACCCTCTGACTTCTACCAGAAAACAAATTTTGTAATTGGTGAATTAGTTTATCATGGATCTCATGTGATCTAACCGTTCAGCATATCCTACCATGCAGTCCACATAGACAGAATCTACTGCCCTGCACTTACCAATCATCATGTTCTCCTTGTCAAGAAGTCTCAAGTAAATTCACTAGACATGATTTGGTATGCTTCAAGCCATGCTGACTGTTCCCAAGTCCAAATTCAAGTAGATTCTGTCTTTTAGAATTTCGTCCAATTACTAATGTTAAGCTTACTGGCCTGAAGTTCCATGTCTTGTCCTTGCAGCCTTTCTTCAATAGTCTTTTCTTTGCATAGCATTAGTCACTCTGCAGTCTTGTGGTACCTTACCTGTAGCTACAATGATACAAAAACTTCTGTTGGACCAGAAAAATTTCTTCCCTGGTTTCCTACAATGTCCTTGAATTCATCTGATCAGGCCCTGGGAATTTATCCAACTCAATGGGCTGCCAGCATCTCCTCTATTGAAATGTGGATATGCTTCAGCACATCATTTCTCTCTCTTTTGTATTCTCTAGCTTCTCTGACCTTGAAATGAAAAATATTAAGACCTCATCCATCTCCTATAGTTCCATACACAGACACTTTGCTTGTAATGTATTCAGAAAATCTCTTTAGATAATTCTTTATACTATCCTCCTGAACTCTCTCTTATCTGTAATCCTACAAATAGGCTAGGCTCCTCTAGGGATTTGCTTGACATTCTTTTTCCTGACCAGATTTTCAATATCTTTCATCAACCAGGCTTCTCTAATCCTCCCAGTCTCACCCTTCACTCTTGCAATAATATGCTGGTCCTTAATTTTTTATGTCTAACTTGCTAGATGTCCCTTCAGCTAAAAACATCCTGTCCAAATCAATTTTTGCAAGTTCTTGCCTTATGCCATCAAAATAGGCCAAAATCACAGAAATTTTTAAAGATAATGGTACTAAGATATCCGACCATTCTGAAATTAACAACGTATTTAAAGACTTTTACCTTAAGTTGTATCAGTCTGACTCTTCTTCAGAGGATACCTATATGAATGTTTTTTTCAGTAATATCAACATTCCTACATTGTCTGCTGATAGCCTAACACAGTTAGATCAGCCTATTTCTAATGAAGAAGTGGCTGAGGCTATACTTGCTTTACATTCTGGTAAGACCCCAGGACCTGATGGCTTTCCTGGGGAGTTTTATAAAACTTCCACTATGTTACTTACACCTTATTTATCCTCTGTTTTATCAGAGTCAGGTAAACTCCCTCAATCTTTTTATGAAGCTTTTATTGCTCTTATTCTTAAAAAAAAATAAAAATCCAGCTGAATGTTCTTCATACAGACCGATTTCTTTATTAAATGTTAATGCAAAAATTTTATCCAAAATCTTAGCTTGAAGACTTGAAAATATTTTACCATCTATTATATCACATGACCAGACAGGAATTATTAAAAATCATTACTCACATTTTAATATACGTCAGTTATTGAATGTGATATATTCACAATCCAAAAAAATATCAGAGTGTATATTATCCTTAGATGCAGAAAAAGCCTTCGATAGGATTGAGTGGAATTATCTTTTTAAGACCTTAGAAAAGTTTAATTTTGGGCCTAATTTTATTCGTTGGGTTAAATTAATTTACTCGTCTCCTACTGCTCAGGTTATTACTAACTCTCAAATTTTTAAGCCCTTTAAATTACAGCGGGGAACTAGACAAGGTTGCCCTCTTAGTCCTTTACTTTTTGCTTTAGCTATAGAACCCTTAGCAATAGCATTTTGAGAATCTAAGGACATTTCTGGTATACTAAGGGAAGGTATGACTTATAAAATTTTGTTATACGCTGATGATATTTTACTTTTTATCTCTAACACTGAAACCTCTTTACCTTTGGTTCTTTCTTTAAAATAGGCCTTGACTCAATTTAGAAATTAACTTGTAATTCAGTCCTATCTCAGAACATAGAACAGTACAACACAGTATGGGCCCTTCAGCCCACAACACTGTGCAGAGCTACTCCCTGATATATCTAATCATTCCTTCCTACACAGTCCTGAAATGAAGTGATAATGCTGAGGATGGGGTAGTTGGTTTACAAACAGAAGCAGTGTATAGTGAGACTGCGAGTAAGGATAGGATGATGATAGGGCAAAATTGTAGTGAATGGGGTGAGTTGCATTGTAAAAAGTGGATAAAATCTAAATACAGTACTGAAGGCATTATATTTGAATGCACACAGTATACAGAACAAGGTAGATGAACTTGTAGCACAGTTACAGATCGATAGGTATGATGTCGTGGGCATCACAGAATCATAGCTGGGAGGTTAACATCTAATGGCAATGTTACAATAGTCAAAGGGGATTTCAATATGTAGTTACATTGGGAAAATCAGATTGGTGCTGGATCCCAACAGCACCAATTTGTAAAATGCCTATGAGATGGCTTTTTAGAGCAGCTCGTGTTGAGCCCACTAGAGGAGCAGCTATTCTGGATTCTGTGGTGTGTAATGATCTGATATTAATTAAGAGAGCTTAAGGTAATGGAACCATTAAGGGTTAGTGATTATAAAATGGTGGATTCCATCCTGTAATTTGAGGAGAATGGTCAGGCAGGTAGACAGAGTTGGCAGGTGGCACTATTGGTAAAAAAAAAGTAATTAAATCATTAGAAAGAGGTGACATAGGATCAGCAGGTATAGAATTGTTGTGGATAGAGCTAAAGAACTAAAAGGATAAAAAGACCCTGATGGGAGATATATACAGACCCCCCACCCCTAAACAATAGTAAAGATGTGGTCTACAAATTATAACAGGAGATAGAAAATGTGTGTTGAAAGGCCAGTATTACAATAATCATAGGGGATTTCAATATGCAGGTAGAATCAAGAAAGTCAAGTTGGTGCTGGATCCCAACAGGGAGAGTTTGTAGAATGCCTACAAGGTTGTTTTTTAAGAGCAGCTAGTTGTTGAGCCCACTAGGAAAGCAGCTAGTTTGGATTTTGTGGTGTGCAATGATCCAGAATTGATTAGAGTTTAAGGTAATTGAACCATAAGGGCCAGTGATCATATATTGATAGAATCCATCATGCAGTTTGAGAAGGAGAGGTTAAAGTCAGAAGTATCAGTATAATAATGGAATAAAAGGAATTACAGAGGCATGAGAGAAGAGCTGGCCAGAACTGATATCCCAATGAAGAAGTACTCTAAAGGCAGGATGACACAAATGTGGCAGACAAGGGAAGTCAAAGCCAAAGAGAGTTTTGCTATGTTATAAAACTTAGAGGGAAGGTAGAAGATACCAAAAGTTTCTTCAAATATATGAAGTACAAAAGAAAGGTGACAGTAGATATAAGACTGCTGAAAAATTATGCTGGAGAGGTCATACTGGATAATATTTTCCATCATTCTTCACTGTTAAATTCATAGTTTGGAGTCACATGATAAAACAAGCAGTAGTTAGCACGGTTTTATAGAAACATAGAAAACCTATAGCACAGTACAGGCTCTTTGGTCCACAAAGCTGTACCGAACAAGTCCTTACCTTAGGGTTACCCATAGCCCTCTATTTTTCTAAGCTCCATGTACCTATCCAGGAGTCTCTTAAAAGACCTTATAGTATCCACTTCTACCACTGTCGCCAGCAACCCATTCCATGCACTCACCACTCTCTGCATAAAAACTTACCTGACATCTCCTCTGTACCTACTTGCAAGCTCCTTAAAACTGTGCCCTCTCATGCTAGCCATTTCAGCCCTAGGAAAAAGCCTCTGCTTATCCACACGATCAATGCCTCTCATCATCTTATACACCTCTATCAGGTCACCTCTCATTCCCTGTTGCTCCAAAGAAAAAAGGCTGCGTTCACTCAACCTAAGACATGCTCCCCAATTCAGGCAACATCCTTGTAAATAACTCTACTTGATGTTTTTTTATAGACCACCCAACAGGGACAGGGACATTGAGGAGCAGATAGGGAGACAGATTCAGGAAAGGAGCAATAATAACAGGGTTGTTGTGGTGGGAGATTTTAATTTCCCAAATATTGATAGGCATCTCCCTAAAGTGAGGGGTTTTAGATGGGGTGAAGTTTATTAGGTGTGTTCAGGAAGATTTCTTGACACAGTATATAGATAAACCTACAACAGAGGCCATACTTGATCTGGTATTGGGAAATGAACCTGGTCAGGTGTTAGCTCTCTCAGTGGGAGAGCATTTTGGAGATAGTGATCATAATTCTATCTCCTATATCATAGCATTGGAGAGGGATAGGAACAGACAAGTCAGGAAAGGGTTTAATTGGAGTAAGGGGAAATACAAGGCTATCAGGCAGGAACTTGGAAGCTTAAATTGGAAACAGATGGAAGAAATGTGGCAAATGTTCAGGGGATATTTGCATGGGTTTCTGCATAGGTATATTCCAATGAGTCAGGGAAAGGATGGTAGGGTACAGGAACCGTGGTATACAAAGGCTGTTATAAATCTAGTCAAGAAGAAAAGAAGAGGTTCAAGAGACTTGAAAAGGTAATGATAGAGATCAAGAAGATTATAGGGCTAGCAGGAAGGAGCCTAAGAATGAAATTAGGAGAGCCAGAAGGGACATGAGAAGGCCTTGGCAGACAGGATTAAGGAAAACCCCAAGGCATTCTACAAGTATGTGAAGAGCAAGAGGATAAGACGTGGCAGAATAGGACCAATGAAGTGTGACAGTGGAAAACTGTGTATGGAACCAGAGGAGATACCAGAAGTACTTAATGAATACATAACTTCAGTATTCACTATGGAAAAGGATCTTGGTGATTGTAGGGATGACTTGCAGCAGACTGAAAAGCTTGAGCCTGTACATATTAAGGAAGAGGATCTGCTGGAGCTTTTGGAAAGCATCAAGTTGGATAAGTCACCAGGACAGGATATACCCCAGGCTACTGGGGAAGCGAGGGTGGAGATTGCTGAGCCTCTGGCAATGATTTTTGCATCAATGGGGACGCAAGAGGTTCCGGAGCATTGGAGGGTTGCAGATGTTGTTGCCTTATTCATGAAAGGGAGTAGGGATAGCCCAGGAAATTACAGACACGTGAGTCTTACTTCATTTGATGGAAAAGATCATGAGAGGCAGGATTTGTGAACATTTGGAGAGGCATAATATGATTAGGAATAATCAGCATAGCTTTGTCAAAGGCAGGTTGTGTCTTACAAACCTGATTGAGTTTTTTGAGGATGTGACTAAACACATTGATGAAGGTAGAGCCGTAGATGTGATGTACACGGATTTTAGCAAGGCATTTGATAAGGTACCCCATGCAAGGCTTATTGAGAAAGTAAGGAGGCATGGGATCCAAGGGGACATTGCTTTGTGGATCCAGAACTGGCTTGCCCACAGAAGACAAAGAGTGGTTGTAGACAGGTCATATTCTGCATGGAGGTTGGTGACCAGTGGTGTGCCTCAGGGATCTGTTCTGGGACCCCCTACTCTTCACGATTTTTATAAATGACCTGGTTGAGGAAGTGGAGGCCTTTCAGAAAGACATTGATAGGCTGCAAAACTGGCAGATGGAGTTCAAACCAGGTAAGTGTGAGAAGGTTCATTTTGGTAGGTCATATATGATGGCAGAATATAGCATTAATGGTAAGTCTCTTGGCAGTGTGGAGTATCAAAGGAATATTGGGATCTGAGTCAATATGACAATCAAAGCTGCTGCGCAGGTTCACTCTGTGGTTAAGAAAGCATTCATCAATCGCGGGATTGAGTTTAAGAGCCGAGAGGTAATGTTGCACCTATATAGGACACTGGTCAGACTCCACTTAGAGTACTGTGATCAGTTCTGGTCCCCTCACTACTGGAAGGATGTGGAAACCATAGGAAGGGTGCAGAGGAGGTTTACAAGGATGTTGCCTGGATTAGAGAGAATGCCTTATGAAAATAGGTTGAGTGAACTCGGCTTTTTCTCCTTGGAGCGATGGAGGTTGAGAGGTGACCTGATAGAGGTGTACAAGATATTGAGAGGGATTGATCGTGCGGGTAGTCAGAGGCTTTTCCCAGGGCTGAAATGGTTAGCATAGTTTCGAAGTGCTTGGAAGTAGGTGCAGAGGAGATGTCACTGGGAAGGTTTTTTTTTTACGCAGAGTGGTGAGTGTGTGAAATGGGCTGCCAGCGGCAGTGGTGGAGCAGCAATCTATAGGGTCCTTTAAGAAATGCCTGTATGGGCACATGGAGCTTAGAGGGCTATGGGTAACACTAGGCAATTTCTAAAGTAAGGACATGGTCAGCACAGATTTGTGGGCTGAAGGGCTTGTATTGTGCTTTAGATTTTCTGTGTTCTATGTTTTCCAAATCTGCTCTGCACCCTTTCTATAGTTTCTACATCCTTCCTGTAGTGAGGCAGCCAGAACTGAGCACAATGGGGTCTGAGCAGGGTCCTATATAGCTGCAACATCACTTCTTGGTTGCTAAAATCAATCCCTTGATTGATGAAGGCCAATGATTTGCAGCAGGTTTGAGTGTCCTATGGAATCAGGCCCCAAGATTCCTCTGATCCTCCACACTACCAAGAGCCTTACAATTAATACTATATTCTGCCATCATATTTGACCTACCAAAATGAACCAACTCACACTTATCTGGGTTGAACTCCATCTGCCTTAAGAGACAATGTTGCTGGATAAATCTGTAGGAATTTTTTTAAAGAAATAACAAGCAGGATAGACAAGGGAACATCAGTGGATGTTCTGTACTTGCAGTGGAATGAAGAGACTTTAGGTACTGTCCAGCCTCTAGTTCCTCACCTGTAGTTAGTGAGGATACAAAGACCCCAGCATTCTCCATTCCTGTCTCTTTCAATAATCCAGAATACACCACAGCAGACACTCTGGATTTATCTACTTTAATGCTCTTCAGAAGACCCATCACCATCACCATCCTGATCTCACAAACATTAGTATAGTATCATACTCATACTGATTTCACTATCTTCCATGTTCTTCGCTTGGTGAATACCAACTAAACATAAAGTACTCAATGTAGCCTGTCCAAGACCTAGGCATAAATTTTCTCCTTTATGCTAATTTTTTCCCTTTGTTTTCCTGCAAAATGCCTAAGACAACCCTGTTACTTTTACATCTTTCTATATTCCTGTTCTTCTATCCCCTTATGATTGTTGAGATCTATCTATATCAATGATCTGGATGATAATGTGGTAAATTGGATCAGCAAATTTGTTGATGATACAGAAATTGGAGGTGTAGTGGACAGTGAGGAAGGTTTTCAAAGCTTGAAGAGGGATCTGGACCAGCTGGAAAAATGGGCTGAGAAATGGCAGATGGAGTTTAATATAGACAAGTGTAAGGTTTTGCACTTTGGAAGGAAAAACCAAGGTAGAACATACAAGGTAAATGGTAGGGCACTGAGGAGTGCAGTAGAACTGAGGGATCTAGGAATACAGATACAAAATTCCCTAAAAGTGCCGTCACAGGTAGATAGGGTAGTAAAGAGAGCTTTTGGTACATTTGCCTTTATAAATCAAAGTACTGAGTATAAGAGTTGGAATGTAATGGTGAGGTTGTATAAGGCGTTGGTGAGGCCGAATTTGGAGTATTTTGTGCAGTTTTGGTCTCCGAATTATAGGAAGGATAAGGTTAAAAGAGTGCAGAGAAGGTTTACGAGGATGTTGCTGGGACTTGAGAAACTGAGAAAGGTTGAATAAGTTAGGACTTTATTCCCTGGAATGTAGAAGAATGAGGGGAGACTTGCTAGAGGTATATAAAATTATGACAGATATAGATAGAGTGAATGCAAGCAGGCTTTCTCCACTGAGGCTAGGGGAGAAAAAAAACCAGAGGACATGGGTTAAGGGTGAAGGGGGAACAGTTTAAAGAGAACATTGGGGGGGGCTTCTTCACACAGAGAGTGGTGGGAGTGTGGAATGAGCTGCCAGATGAAGTGGTAAATACTTTTAGCATTTAAGAAAAACTTGGACAGGTACAAGGATGAGAGGTGCATGGAGGGATATGGGCCAGGTGCAGATCAATGGGACTAGGCAGAAAAATGGTTCGGCACAGCCAAGAAGGGCCAAAAGGCCTGTTTCTGTGCTGTAATGTTCTATGGTTCTATAGTATAGACCCATCACTGAGATATTACATTCCTTATTTTTGTACTCTGGTATATCTGCCCTGAGTGTAGCTGTAACATTCTCCCTGGTTAGTAATACAACTCCTCCACCTATTTTTCATCTCTCTTTATCACATTTGTAACATTGGCTGCAGTTTATTGATTACAGCTCAACATTCAACACCTCCAGCTAATCAATAAACTGATCTAAGGCTAAAGATAAGAAATGATGATAAAGGTGAGAAATTATCTCTGTCATTGTCCCTGATAAAGCAGAATGTCACAACAGTATTGAAACAGGGTACACCGAAGGGCTTATCCACAGAAATAATTTGGTTGGAGCTCTGAAATAAGAACGGTGCAATTTCATGGCTGGGTTTATAGATTCAGTGGCTACTTTATTAGGTACCTTTTGTACCAAATAAAGTGGCCACTAAGTTTATATCCATGGTATTCTGCTATTTTCACACATCCACTTCAAGGGTTGACATGTTGTATATTCAGAAAAGCCCTTCTGCACACTACTGTTATAACATGTGGTTATTTGAGTTACTGTCACCTTCCTGTCAGTTCAAACCAGTCTGGCCATTATCCTCTGACCTCTGTCATATTCACCCATGGAACTGCTGCTCACTGGATGGTTTTGTTTTCCACATTATTTATTCCCTGTAAATTCTCAAGACTATGGAATAACAATTATTCCATAGTCGACACATACAAAATGCTGGTGGAATGCAGCAGGCCAGGCAGCATCTATAGGAAGAAGTACAGTCGATGTTTCAGGCCGAGACCCTTCATCAGGATTAACTTGTCCTGACAAAGGGTCCCGGCCCGAAATGTTGGTTGGTTGCGTTGGTTGAATTTCCAGCATCTGAAGATTTCCTCGTGATTGCGTATTCCATAGTCAAAGTCATTTCTTTCCCATTTTGACATTTGGTCTGAACAACAACTGCATCTCTCAAGCAGGTCTGCATCCTTTTATGTATTGAGTTGCTGCCACATGATTACATATTTGCATTAATGAGCAGATGTACAGGTGTACCTAATAAAGTGGCCCTCCAATAGCCACTAAGGTAAGGTTTAGAGCAGGGGTTCCCAACTTTTTTATGCCATGGACCCCTACTATTAAACGAGGGGTCCATGGACCCCAGGATGGGAATCCCTGGTTTTGAGTGTTATGCACCAAGTGTAGGCAAATGTTATTACCTTAGATAGTCATCTAAACTGGCATGGACAACTTGGGTTGAGAGACCTGTTTTAATGCTATATAATTCTATAAACCTATAAATTTATTAAAATTACCACTCTAATTTCATATTATATGTGCCTTCTATTGCCAGACTTTGACACTGGAGTTTCTTTTGACACTTTGCAAAGGACTAGTATTTACTTTGCCCCAGTAAAGCTTCTGATAGTGTTTTAAATTTTCTATGATACTACATGCCCATCAGTAATAAACTATTTCTCACCTTTCTCTATATTTTACATTGAGAAATGGCATATTTGCAATATTATAGGTTGCTTTCTTAAGTTATGCTAATGATGGAATACTGACCATCTGCAAAGAAGTGTTGCCCAGCGTCAAGCTGCAAAAAAAAATTCAACTTGAAATATATAGTATAAATTTAGATGCATAATGTAAATCAGCAATTTAACTGGATGGCATATTAATCCCTCTCATTTGTTGATCTTGCTTACATCTTCTACTCTGAAGTAAACATTTAGTAGAGGAAGGAGGGAGCATCAAACAGTATAAAATAGCATAGGGAAGTGATAAAGAACCAGGATTTCAGCAAAATAACAAGAAGGCTGTGGTATCAGACCCAAGCATAACAAAATTATACTGTATACCAAAATTTCTCAGAAATGCCTCTTGAGACTGTACTCTAATTGATGGGAGGGTGTGACTTCCCAAAATTGTAATGCGCTGAACATTTTTGCTTCTGGTTTCTTTCTGACTAATGTAGATGATATATGTGTACTGCCATAACAATAAAGAACAGTAATTTCAAAGAGAGAAATCACTGAAGTAGACTTTTTCAGCAAGTATTGTGTCAAGGTAATAGAGATGTACATGTACAGCAGAATTATTGAAAATATAAAACTCTAATTGTCATTTATCCCATCATGTTCATGCCCAACAAAAGAAGGCAATCCATCTTCATCCCTTTTTTGAGCAATTGTTCCATAACCTTGCACGTGAAGCCTTTTCAAGTACACTTACAGGACATTTCAGTTTCTTCATGTACCTTCCTTTCAACCAATTCTCTCTCGCTGCTTGGGTTCTGCATTTCTCCACTAATTCCCCTGTCAAAATCTACTTCTTACTTTTGACTCTTACCTAGGTCCTTCCTTTTTTTGTTCTTGCTTTCTTCATATAATTTCATACATTTTAATTCATTCTTTCTTTTCTGTTACATAGCAGCAACCTTAGCATCCATCTCTATATCCTTAGGAGTCTGTGGAGATTCTGCATGACATCTAAAAATTTGATAAGCTTCTATAGATGTGTATAGAGAATATATTGACTGACTGCATCATGGCCTCGAATGGAAACACCAATGCCCTTGAATGGAAAATCCTATGAAAGGTGGTGGATCCTGCCCAGTATATCAAGGAAAGCCCTTCCAACCACTGAGTACACCTACATGAAATGCTGCCATAGGAAATCAGCATCCATCAGAGATCCCCACCACCCAGATTATACTCTCTTCTCACTGCTCCCGTCAGATAAGGAGGGATTTTTTAGTCAGAGTGGTAAATCTGTCAAATACTCTGCCACAGACTGCAGTGGAGGCCAAGTCAGTTTGTATATTTAAGGTGGAATGTTTCCTGATTGGTCAGGGCATCAAAGGATATGGTAAGAAGACAGGTGCATAGGTTGAGTGGAACCCAGGATTAGCCAGGATGGAATGGCAGAGCAGACTCAATGGACTGAATGGCCTAATTCAGGTCCAATGTCTTATGGTCTAAGGTACAAGAGCCTCAGGACTCGCACCAGCAGGTTCAAATAACGTTAGTACCCAACAACCATCAGGCTCTTGAATAAAAGGGGATAATTACACTGACTTACTACATCATTTCAATGTTCCTACAAGCAATGATCTCACTTTAAGGGTTCTTTATCTCACTATCTCATGTTCTCATTATTTACTGTATTGCTATTTATTTATATTTACACTTGCAGTTTTTGTGCTCTGGTTAATCTTTCATTGAGCCTGTTATAGTTGGCGCGTGGCCAAGTGGTTAAGGCATTGCTCTAGTGATCTGAAGGTCGCTAGTTTGAGCCTCAGCTAAGGCAGCATGTTGTGTTTTTAAGCAAGGCACTTAACCACACATTGCTCTGTGACGACACCGGTGCCAAGCTGTATTGGCCCTTGTCCTTCCCTTGAACAACATCGGTGGTGTGCAGAGGGGAGACTTGAAGCATGGGCAGCTGCCAGGCTCCCATACAACCCTACCCAGGCCTGCGCCCTGGAAACTTTCCATGGACTCTCGAGACTAATGGATGCCTAATACTATTCTATAGATTTATTGAGTATGCCCCCAGGAAAAATGAATCTCAGTGTTATATATTGTGGCATATATGTACTTTGATAATAAAATTTACTCTGAACTTTATCCAATCTTCCTTCATAGCTAAGGTTCTCGTTGAGTTATCATAATATGATAGAATTTTATATAAAGCTTTAAAGTGAATTGTTATCTGAATTAAGCAAGCAATGAATGTGCAAGACAGGACTGGGAAACTACATTAAAAAGCACAATTTGTCATGTTGAAAAATACTGTAGATTCTAGAATAATTCTAATTCTGAATAAGATACCATCAGACTGTATTAAAACATTCATGCTTTTGTTTGAAAACTCATTAGATCGAAATAAAATCAGCAAATTTTGTTTGCATCCCACCTCTGAGCTATTAGCAAGCTTTTAAAAAGTTGAACATGAAAGATAAATATTAAAAGAAAATTTTAACAAACTGCAGTGATCAGATATTTGAAATAAGACCATGAGACCATGCAATATAGGAGCAGAGCTAGCCTATTTGGCCCATCGAGTCTCATCATGACTAATCCACTTTCCCTCTCAGTCCCAAACTCCTGCCTTCTCCCGGTATCCCTTCATACCCTGAAAAATCAAGAATCTATCAACCTCTGCCTTAAAGATACCAAAAGACTTGCCCTCCACAGCCACCTGTGGCAAAAAATTCCACAGATTCAGGCGAAAGAAATTCCTCTTCATGTCTGTCCTATTCTGAAGCTGTGTCCTCTGGTCTTAGACTCAATTACCATAAGAAACACACTCTACGCATCCACTCTATCGAGGCCTTTCAACATTTGACAGATAGGTTTCAATGAGGTCACTCCTCATTCTTCTGAATTCCAGTGAGTAGAAGACCCAAGCCATCAAATGCTGCTCATATGACAAGCCATTTTCATGAATTATCTTTGTGAACCTCCTTTGAACCCTCTCCAATGTAGCTTAGAATAGGGGCCCAAAACTGCTCACAATATTCCAAGTGAGGTTATGATGTTGCTGCCACTAGAAAGATCAAGTGGCAAGACATGATGATAGATGGCTGACCTGGGTTTTCCAGAGTTTTAACACTTTTATTTCAGATTTCTGTTGTCTGTAGTTTGTGTTAGTTTTCTAACACTTATTTACCCAAAGAGTCTACTAAGTGAATTTTCGGAAGGATAATGCCAGTGCTACCTACAATATACAGTTAACCAATGCTGGAAATATTGTCAATACTTTAATGGGGCCAGAAAGGAGATTACTGTCAATCATGCTTGTTTATTTTCAGAGGCTAAATGTACTTTATTCACATCATTTCGAATCATCCTCCACTCCACAATTTGCATTTATACATTACATTTTTTTTCTCTTCATCTTCATGCAACAGACTGTGTTTGCTGTACAACAAACTATTGTCAATAGACTCAAAACTCATTAGGATACATCCACTCTTAGATCACTGCATATCTGTTATACACATTATACTACAGTTGTTTCATGCACTCACATGTGGCCTTATCCTGTTTTATTCAAATTGATTTTATGGATTTTTAGGAATATACTCTTTTCAGTGGCTCGGTTGTAAAGATTGTGAATTATGAGTGATTGAAATGGGTGCACATTTACCAGTTCGTTTGTTCAATTTGCATGAACATATTATACCTCAGTTGAACTGATAAGGAACTATTCGCATTTTTATAACTATAAATCCAATGGTTACCTGATCTGGACGACCTGGTCGCGCTTCGAAAGGCGATGGGCGAGAGGACGAACCTAGCCTCACGTGGCAGCGCGAGGTCGCCGAGGCCGTGAGGCGGCGCCCAGATTCTTTTCCCGTTAAACGGTTCTGTGTTCTTTCAGGCAGCGCGTGTCGGCGGGAACTGGCCAAAACTCAATTCTCCACACTTGGGTACAGGGACGATGCCATTTGTCCTTCTTAACACAACAGACGCCGAGCTTCTGCAGTTAAGGCCGTATGTCCGCTAGTCTGTAACGTGGGCGGGGTAATTTTTTTGGAGGGAAGGTGAAAATCGACGTTGTTAAACTTAAAAGAAAAACATTCTCACCTTACATTTGATCATCACGCATTGCAACAGCGAGAAATCTGAAAAAAAATTGAACTTTACACCGAAGCAAAATGAGCCAATAGAAAGAAGGTGAAATAAATAACCGCCCAGCATTGATGCGAAGTTTTATTAATCTGAACAGTTTTAGTTTAATTTATGCTCCAATTTTTCTGTAAAGTACCCACCACGTTCTTGGATTCTGGCCCCTTCCCACAAAAATCCACCATGGCTTTGTCTCCTGGGTGATAGGACAATGATACCTAATGTAAACAATGATAAATTTACTATTTTAAAGGTGGGTCTCATCACAATTGAAAGAATTATATTGCAAAACTGGAAAAAAAACCAGATGTCCCACTGTGAGGGAATGGACTGAGGAAATGGTTAAGATTTCATTCTTGGGAAGAATTAACAGTGAGGGAAAAGTGCAAGATGTGTGGGATCAATTTTGGTTGTATGTTAATTTAAACTTAAATTAGAAGGTTTTTTTTCTTTTTCTTAGTTTTATATGTTTTCCTGCCATGGGATGGCTGTGTAATTATGCTGTACTGTATCTGCTATGCTGCTTTGTAAAATAAGAATGAATAACAATAAAAATTTGAATTACAAAAAAAATCCACCATGATGTCAATGATTGCAATTCCCAGCTTGCAATTGGAAAGGAAAGCAAGTCAGAAAGGAAATAGTGATTTGGCACTTACACTATTCATGTTGTAAAAGACACTAGACCAATATCAAATGAAAATCTGGCAGAGCCCAGTGCAGTCCATCATTAGTAGAAAAAAAGGCTAGATATGTTAATGCAAGTTTACAAAGGACAGGGAAGAACGAACTGCAAAGGACATGCAAAATAAGGAAAGGATTTTTCTACATTATACTGGCACAGAATGCTAGAAGCAATACCCGAAAGCAGTGGGGGGCATTTCCAGTTGTTAGTAATTGATGCCAATTATACTTCAATTCTTGTTGTGTCCTTAATATTTCAGTGACAATGTTGTTTGATTAAGCATTCTTGTTTGTTCAAATAATTTCATATAATTATGGATTACGTATATGAAATAATACATGAATTACACACATCATGACACTACCACATGATGTGTGCAACTTGCTAAAATAAGGAACATACTAAGATCCATCCTCCTGGGTTCATATCTTTTCTTCCAATTAGTTTTTATGTTTTAGAATAAAAGAAAACATAACAATTTTTAAAATGAATCCAAGATGACTACTTACCAGTGAAATATTTGAGTTTTCAAAAAAGCACAGCAAGAACTAGGCAAGTTTTTAAAAGCTGAGCACTTATTTTCTCTTTGGAGCAGCATGTTTTCTTCACAACAGGAAAGATGATCAATTAGAAAAAGAAAACAATATAATTTGTGGGTTCATAAACAGTGATAATCTCAAAAATGAGCAGAAATGGCTGGCTACATCTGAAAGATTGATACACTTGATTACACAACAGATAACTGATTATTGTATATTGAACAGTATTTCAAAGCAAAAGGAATAGCTGATGAGAAGCAAGTACCAATTTTGCTGAGTGCAGTGGATTTAAAAGCATACAGTTTGCATAGGACTATGACTGCTCCAACCAAACCAGCTGAAATGAGCTTTGCTGATATTGTGAAAACAATGCATGAGCATTTTGAACCAACACCATTGTTGATTGCAGAATGCTTTGGATATAAGCAAAATGATGGGAAAAATTAAAAAGATTGAGCATTGTCCGTACAATGATAGGCTTAATGATGCATAGAGAGCATTTAATTAGTGGAATCATCCAATAAAACATTCAAAAATGGCTCCTAACCAATGCACAACTTAGAGCAGTTGAATTTGCTGTTTTAGTGTAAATTGCAGCCAGAGATGCAATTGAGTTGCAGTCTGGAATGAAAGTGAATGTAAACAAAGTTTCAGGGGTTCCCAACTTTTATTATGCCATAAGCCAATACCATTAAGCAAGGAGTCTGTGGATCCCCATTTGGAAACCACTGATATCGATGGAGGCCTGCCTAGCCAAACAAATTTATTATTGTGGCAGTAGCTCACATAAACCAAACCAATGCTGGTGAGTGTTTTTGATGAAAGTGCCAATGTATGCATTTTGCTCAAGGGAAAAAAAAACTGATTTTCACAATGCCATTCTTTTATATATTTGAAGCTACCTTATCAAGTTTCCAGAGCAAAAGAACATACATTTTCAATTTCCTCAAAAATACAAGGTTGTAACTTGTTTTCAACAGTTTTATGTATTTCATGCCCTTTGGAGTATTCTGAAATAATTTACGTGATGGTGCAACTTAGGTTTTAGATGCTGTATGTAGCACATAAGCTAAAGAAAAGCTTGCCAGAGCAAAAAGTGTACATTGGCATTTTCATATCACACAATGGCACAGAATCATATTCATTGCTTATAGAGCCAAAGAGTATACATTTCCAATTTTGTGAAAAACACTGTTGTAAATTTGATGAAAGTATTGTAACTTGGTTGTAGTTTTATATTATGTACATCTCTTCCAAAGGAAGTACAAGGCATTTCTTCACTCTGCTAGACTGCAGGTCACACTTGGGCAACATATAGCATCTGCTATATGTGAAGCCATGGAGCAGGTAGTGGATGGTCATATGAGCAGCTGATGTATATCACACCCTGGTTATATGACGACTGATGCCAGGCAGATAATCTCTGAAGAGTATTGACTACAGCTGGGTGACCCATCAGGAAGGGGTCAATAACTTTACTGGGTGTTTTTATAGATTGCCCCAATAGTAACAGGGATATTGAGAAGCAGTTAGGGAAAGAGATCCTGGAAAGGTGTAATAATAACAGAATTGTCTTGATGGGAGATTTTAATTTCTCAAATATCGATTGGCATCTCCCTAGAGCAAGGGGTTTAGATGGGGTGGAGTTTGTTAGGTGTGTTCAGGAAGGTTTCTTGACACAATATGTAAATAAGCCTACAAGAGTAGAGGCTGTACTTGATTTGGTATTGGGAAATGAACCTGGTCAGATGTCAGATCTCTCAGTGGGACAGCATTTTGGAGATAGTGATCATAATTCTATTCCTTTGGAGATAGAGCATTGGAGAGCGATAGGAACAGACAAATTAGAAAAAAACACTTAATTGGAGTAAGGGGAATTATGAGGCTATCAGGCTTAAATTGGAAACAGATGTTGTCAGGGAAAAGCACGGAAGAAATATGGCAAATATTCAGGGGGATATTGGTGTATAGGTACATTCCAATGAGACAGGGAAGTTATGTAGGGTACAGGAACCGTGGTGGACAAAGGCTGTAATAAATCTGGTCTAGAAGAAAAGAAAAGCTTACAAAAGGTTCAGAGAGCTAGGTACTGTTAGAGATCTAGAAGGTTATAAGGCTACTAGGAAGGAGCTTAAGAAGGAAATTAAGAGAGACAGAAAGGGGCCATGAGAAGGCTTTGGCAGGCAGAATTAAGGAAAACCCCAAGGCTTTCTACAAGTATGTTATGAACAAGAGGATAAGACGTGAAAGAATAGGATTTATCACGTGACAGTGAGAAAGTGTGTATGGAACCAGAGGTACCAGCAGAGGTACTTAATGAATACTTTACTTCAGTATTCATTACGGCAAAGGATCTTAGTGATTGTAGTGATGACTTGCAGCAGACTGAAAAGCTTGAGCATGTAGATATTAAGAAAGAGGATGTGCTGGAACTTTTGGGAAAGCATCAAGTTGGATAAGTCACCGGGGCCGGATGAAATGTACACCTCAGGCTAATACAAGAGGTGAGGGAGGAGATTGCTGAGCCTCTGGCGATGATCTTTGCATCATCAATGGGGATGGGAGAGGTTGCAGAGGTACCCCATGCAAGGCTTATTGACAAAATAAAGAGTCATGGATTCAAGAGGACATTGCTTTGTGGATCCAGAACTGGCTTTCCCACAGAAGGCAAAGAGTGGTTGTAAACGAGTCATATTCTGCATGGAGGTCCATCACCAGTGGAGTGCCTCCGGGATCTGTTCTGGGACCCCTCACTCTACGTGATTTTTATAAATGACCAGGATGAGGAGGTGGAGGGATGGGTTAGTAAGTTTGCTGATGACACAAAGGTTGGAGGTGTAGTGGATAGTGTGGAGGGCTGTCAGAGGTTACAGTTGGACATTGATTGGATGCAAAACTGTGCTGAGAAGTGGCAGATGAATTTCAAACCAGATAAGTGTGAAGTGGTTCAGTTTGGTAGGTCAAATATGATGGCAGAATATAGTATTAATGGTAAGACTCTTGGCAGTGTGGAGGATCAGAGGATCTTGGGGTCCGAGTCCATAGGATGCTCAAAGCAGCTGCAAAGGTTGGCTCTGTGGTTAAGAAGGCATATAGCGTATTGGCCTTCATCAATCGTGGAATTGAATTTAGGAGCCATGAGGGTAATGTTGCAGCTATATAGGACCCTGGTCAGACCCCACTTGGAGTACTGTGCTCAGTTCCGGTTGCCTCAGTATAGGAGAATGTGGAAGCCATAGAAGGGTGCAGAGGAGATTTCCAACGATGTTGCCTGGATTGGGGAGCATGCCTTAAGAGAATAGATTGAGTGAACTTTTCTCCTTGGAGCGAAGGAGGATGAGAGATGACCTGATAGAGGTGTATAAGATGATGAGAGGCATTGATCGTGTGGATAGTTAGAGGCTTTTTCCCAGGGCTGAAATGGTTGCCACAGGAGGACACAGGTTTAAGGTGCTGGGGAGTAGGTACAGAGGAGATGTCAGGGGTATGTTTTTTACTCAGAGAGTGGTGAATGTGAGGAATGGGTTGCCGACACGGTGGTGGAGGTGAATATGATAGGGTTTAAGAGGCTTTTAGATAGGTACATGGAGTTTAGTAAAGTCGAGGACTATAGGTAAGCCTAGTAATTCTGGGGTAGGGACATGTTCGGCAGAACTTTGTGGGTCGAAGGGCCTGTTTTGTGCTGTAGGTTTTCTATGTTTGTTATGGCGCAGCCCTGGAGAAGGCAATGGCCTTTCTCTCTGACTTCCTTGCTCTGTTTCTTTGCTTCATTCTCTCTCTCTCCCACTCTCTGTCTTGCTCTTTCTTCTCTCTCTCTCTTCGGTGCCTCACTCTCTCTCCCTCTACATTGTTTCTGTCTCACTCTTTCATTTCTCCCTTCCTCTCTTACTCTCCCCTGCCTTCACTCGCCATCTCTGCCTCCGCTCGCCGTCTCTGCCCTCATGTCGTCTTTCTTGTTCTGCTCCATTCTCTATCTGCTTTGCTCTAGCTCTGCCTCTCCCTCCCTCTCTTTCTCTCCTTCTCTGCCTCCACCCACCTCCCTCTCTTATTGGCTCTGTGCCTTGCTTATTTTTTCCAGCTGGCTGCCTCATCTCTCTCACCCTCTCATCTCTGTCATGAACTTGCTCTCTCTTTTTGTTTGTTATCTATTTCTACCTGGCTCTCTCTCCCTCTATTTCACTCTTTGCCTCACTCTGTTCCCCCCCAGCGTCTGCCCCTCTCTCTCTCTCTGCTTCACAATCTTTCTCCCTCTCTCTGTCTCTGCCTCGCACGCTTTCTCTTTCTTTGCTCCAGTTTATCTCTGACTTGCTATCTCTCTGTCTCTGCCACACTCTCTCTTCTCCTCTCTGCCTTGCTTTTTCTCCCTAGTGCACTGTCTGCTTTGCTGTCTCACTCTTTTCATCTGTCTTTCTCACCGCCTACTCTATCTCTCTTTGTGCCTCATTATCTCTTTCTTCCTCTCTTCCTCGTTTTCTATCCCTCTCACCTCTCATGCTCTCTCTCTCTCTCTCTCCTCTCCTCTCTCTCTCTCTCTCTCTCTCTCTCTCTCTCTCTCTCTCTCTCTCTCTCTCTCTCACTCTGCCTTGGTCTGTAACGCTCTCTGCCTCGCTCTGGTTCCCTCTCTTTCTGTCTGCCATGAAGTCTCTCTCTCTCTCTCTCTCTCTCTCTCTCCTCTCCTCGCCACCATTGCTCACCATTCTCTTCCTCTCTGCCTTGTGATCTCTCTCTTGTTCTCTGTCTGCAGCACTCCTCTCTAATGTTGTGTGGTCAATCTGCCACGATCCCTTCTTTTTGTATCTCTCCCTCTCTCTCCCCCCTCCCTCCCTCACTCTCTGTCTTGAATTTGCCCTCTGATTCACTCTCTCTCTCTCTCTCTCTTTCTCTCTGCCTCGGTCTCTTTCTCTTCTCGCTCCCCCATCCTCTCTCTCTCTTCGCTCTGCTCCCTGTCTCTGTCCCTCATTCTCTCGCCCTCTCTCTGCATTGCTCTATCTGTCTCGTGTGCTTTCTCTGTTTCTCCCTTTCTCTGCTTCACTTTCCCTCTCACTCCCCTCTTTGCCTAGCACCTTCTCTCTCTCTCACACACTCTCTCTGTCTGCTTTGCTCTCTCTCTCTCTCTGCCTAGCTCACTCACTCTCTCTGTCGCACGTTATCCCTGATTCGCTATCTCTCTCTCTCTGCTGTGCTCACTCTCTACCTCCCATTCATCCTGTCTCTGCTTCGCTCTCTCTCCCTCTTTGCCTTCCCTTCCCCCTCTGCCTCGCCCTCTGCCTTCCTTCCTTTCTCTGCTTGTTCTCTCTCCCTTATTCTCTCTCAAATGCTCTTTGATTCCTTTCCTCTCTCTGCCCTACTTATTCTGTGGTTCCTTGCCTTCATTTGCTCTCTCTGCCTGGCTCTTTCTATGCCATGCAGTCTGCCTTGTTCTCTCTTCTTCTCCTTGTCTCGCTTTCTCTCTCACTCGGTCTCTTTGCTCCCACTCTCCTTTCTCTGTGAGTCTCTCTCTCTCTCTCGTCAGTCACTCTCTCTGCCTTGCTCACTCTCTCTGCCTCATTTCCTTCTGCTTTGCACTCTCTCTCTCCCCCGCTCAACTCTCTGCCCTTGCGTTTCCTCTCTTCCTTGCTTGCTTTCTCTCTACCTCACACTTTCTCTCTTTGCTATGCTCTCTCCGCATCGCTCTCCCTCTTTGCCTCATGCTCTCTCTCACTGCCACACCTCCATCTCTCTCTGTGCCTTGCTCACTCTGCTTCATTCTCTCTTCCCCCCCTCTCTCTCTTCCACACTCTCACTCTCTGCCCCACTCTTTCTCACTTTCTGACTTGCTCTCTCTCTGCCTTGTTCTCTCTGTCTCTTTCTCTGTTTTGCTCTCTCTCTCTCTCAAACTCACTCTCTGATTCCCTCAGTCTTCTCTTTCTCTCTCTCTGTGCATTGTTCACTTTCCATCCCTCTCTGACCATGATCTCTTTCTCTCTGCTTTGCTCTCTCTCTTGATTGCTGCATTACTCTCTTCCTTTGTTGCTTCCCCTGCCTTGGTCTTTCTCTCACTGCCCCATTCTCTCTCTTCCACTCTATCTTTCTCACTCTCTGACTCACACTGTCTGTCTCTCACTGCCTCAGGTGCTCTCTTTACTTCCCTCTCCTTCACTCTACTTCCATTTCCCCTCTCTTCCTCTCTGCCTCGTGCATTCTGTCTGCTTCACTCTCCCTCTTCTTCTGCTGTGCGCTCTCTCTCTATCTCTCTCTCTATCTCTGCCTCACTCTCTCTTTTTGCCACATACAAACTCTCCCCTGCTTTGCTCTCTCTCTGACTTGCTATCTCTCTCCTCTGCCACGCTCTCTTTCTCTGCATCACTCTCTCCCTGCCCCCGCCCTCATTCTCCTCTCTACTCGCTCCTTCTCTCCCTGCCTTGCTCTCTTACTCTCTCTTCCTTGCTTTCTCTCCCTGCATCAGACTCGGTGCCTCAGGCTATCTCTATCTCTTTACTTCTCTCTCACTTTTCTCTCTCTCTCCCTGCTACGCTCTCTCTCTCTGAATCACTCTCTTTCTCAGCCTTGCACTCACTCTCTCCCCCCCTCTTACATGTTCCCTCTCTCTCTTCTGTCTTTCATGCTGCCTTGCTCCACTCTCTCCTCTCACTCACAATCTATGCCTCACAGTCTCAATATCTCCCTGTCTCATTTTCTCCTCTCTCTCTCTTTCTTACTACTACTCTCTCTGCCTTGCTCTGGTTCCCACTCTGTCTGCGTTGGTCCCCCTCTCTCCCTCTCTCTCTCTCTCTACTTACCTCTCACTGCCGCTGTCTCTCTCTCTCTCTCTGCTTCTCTCTCCCTCTTTGCTTCATGCTCTCTGCCATGCTACCCTCTCTATCTGCCAGACTCTCTTTCTCTGCCTCTCTCTCTACTGCTCAACCTCTATCCCTCTCAATGCAGAGTTCCTCTCTCTGCCTCAATCTAACCCTTCGCTGCCTCATTTCCCCCCTGTTTCTCTGTCTACTCATTCCCTCACTCTCTCTGTCTGCCTTTCTCTCTTAGTCTCTGCCTCCCTCCATTCCTTTGCATTTCCCTTGATCTCTCTCAGCCACTGTCACTCTCCACCTCTCTCTGCCTCATCACTCTCTCTATCTGTTATTTCTTTCTTTCTCTCAGCCTCGCTTTTTCTCTCTGTCTCTATTTTTGCCTTATTCACTCTCTCTCTTTCACTGCCTCTATCACTCCCTCTGCCTTAATCTCTCTCTCTGCCTCTATCACCTTCTGTCTTAACCTCTCTCTCTCTGCTCATCACTCCCTCTCTTAACCCCTCTCTCTCTCTCTGCCTCCATCACTCAATCGGACTTAAACTCTCTTTCCTCTGCCTCTATCACTCCTCTGTTTTAATCTCTCTCTGCCTCTATCACGCTCTCTGTCTTAGTCTCTCTCTGTCTGCTATCACACCCTCTCTCTCGATCTCTCTCTCTCTGTCTCTATCACTCCCTCTGTTATATCCTCTCTCACCCTCTCTCCTCTGCCTCTTATCACCCTCAGTGTTAACCTCTCTCTCTCTCTATCACTCCCTCTGTCTCAATCTCTCTCTCTGCCTCTATCACCCTCAGTGCTAACCTCTCTCTCTCTGCCTCTATCACTCCCTCTGTCTTAATCTCTCTGCCTCTAACACTTCCTCTGTTTTACTCTCTCTCTCTCTTTGCCTCTATCACTCCCTCTGTCTTAATCTCTCTGCCTCTAACACTCCCTCTGTCTTAACCTCTCACTTTCTGCCTCTATCTCCCCCCTGTCCTAACTCTGTCTCTCTGTATGTATCACTCCCTTTGTTTTAATCACTCTCTCTCAAGGCCTCTATCACTCCTTTTGTCTTAATCTCTCTCCCTGCCTCTTTCACTCCCTCTGTCTTAATCTCCCTCTGTCTCTGTCTCTGCCTCTATCACTCCCTCTATCTTAACCTCTCCTCTCTCTCTGCCTGTATCAGTCCCTCTGTCAATCTCTCTCTCTCTCTCTCTCTCTCCTCTCTCTCCTCTCTCTCTCTCCTCTCTCTCTCTCTCTCTCTCTCTCTCCCCCTGTATCACTCCCTTGGTCTTAATATCTTTTCTCTGCCTCTATCACTCCCTCTGTCTTAACCTCTCTCTCTGCCTCTATCACTCACTCTGTTATATGCTCTCTCTCTCTCTGCCTCTATCACTCCCCTTTGTCCTAATCTCTCTCTCTGCCTCTATCACTCCCTGTGTCTTAACTCTGTCTCTCTGCCTCTATCACTCCCCTCTGTCTTATCCAATCTCTCTCTCACTCTCTCTCTCTGCCTCTATCACTCCATCTTTCTCCATCTCTGCCTCTATCACTCCCTCTGTCTTAGACTCTCTCTCTCGCCACCTCTATCACTCCCTCTGTCCTAATCTCTCTCTCTGCCTCTATCACTCCTTTTGTCTTAATCTCTCTCTCTGCCTCTTTCACTCCCTCTGTCTTAATCTCCCTCTCTCTGTCTCTGTCTCTGCCTCTGTCACTCCCACCTGTCTTAACCTTTCTCTCTGTCTGACTCTGTCACTCCCTCTGTCTCATCTTACTCCATCTCTGCCTCTATCACTGCCTTTGTCTTAACCACTCTCTCTGCCTCTATCACACCTTCTGTCTTAAACCTCTCTCTCTGCCTCTATCACTCCCTCTGTTTAATCTCTCTCTCCTCTCCTCTCTCTCTCTCTCTCTCTCTCTCTCTCTCTCTCTCTCTCTCACTCTCTCTC